>NC_060125.1:315824559-316148650 GCF_021461395.2 Schistocerca americana
ATAAAATTAATATATTCAATCTAGTTGCAATTACTACCCTTGTAAGTCAAAAGTCTATAGGCTAGATGGTAGTAATAAATCGATTTGTCTGTATATGATATAAAGATGAGCTGCTAAACAGGCTCTATTCCAGTAGTTAATTGGAGGAGAAGGGAGATTTAAACAGTTGCGTAGACGTGCTTCAGATGTAGGGACGTAGTATGTGGCTCACCTATTTCGCTTATGTAATACTGAAAATTACGAAAACTTGCAAAATAGTTTCATCAGCTTCTAAATTGTCCAGAACTATTCAGTAAGTCCGAATACTCAAACACTCATGAAAATCAAGAAGGAGAATCACCTCCCCCCCCCCCCCCAGTGGTTAAAGAAACTGAAGAAATTATTAAAACCTGATGAAGCTAGTGGAAAAGACTAATACAGCATAACATTTGAAATCGTTCCTTACAAAAATTAAAAAAATGAGTTAAAATTAATCTTTGAAAAACCTAGAAAACACAATGACTCCCAGGAGAAGGCTGTCTAGATACATTCACAAAGTAAAAAAGGTAATAAACAAGACAGTAGCAACTACGGATTAACTTTTTTGCAATCAGTTGCATATAACGTATCTTCCAGCACAAAGCAGAGGAGAAACAACACTGAAGAGTAATTTAGTTGAACCTCAAGGTGACTTTAGGAAGGGCAGATTATGTTCTGAAGAAATATGTAATCTGAAGGCGAAGATTTGCCACAGATTACTGAATTCAAGCAATGTTTGTTGATTTACAAAAAGCCATTGATTCCGATGACAGAAAATAAGTATGAAATAAAGCTATGTGAGTAAAAACAAGTTGATGCTGCTTTCAAGTTCCTAGAGTATTTAGCATGTGTGTACCCTAAGAAAATGTGAAACACTTTCGAAAACCTTACATGTAAAAGATGAGGGATTTTAGAGGAATTTCCTTCTTGATTGCGTTGCCTCTCTACTGAAGCACCAATGTCTCGAGGTGCCTCTCCCTTAATCCCGTCTCCAAGACTTCATAGTACTTCCTATATGTCTTCCCGATTAATCAATAATCATTCTAGTTTAGATGTTCGGTATATCACAGAGTACTTCTCTCCCTAAATGCAAACATTTTTGGTTAGGTTTCAGTGTGAATGCTACTCATATCGCATGAAATAACAAGGTTAGTGTTACCAGTCGGAACTTATTTGTATCTACGCCGCGTTTCGGAGGTTTAAATCTCTGGCCTCAGGTGGATTAATAGACATCATGTGCTGTGTTACCAGTCTGTGCAAGCCTGTGGCGCTGTTTAGTACAAAAAGAGAAAAATTAAAAAAAAACATTTCAGTAAATAAAACAATATTTAAGTACATGGTCCACATTTTTGAGGAGGTTTTTGATTCAAAAGGTGAACGAAAATATAAATGTAAGACAAATACCCAGCGGTCACAGGATTCTTTATTTTTCATGTTTCGTCACATACACTTTCACAATTTGTAAACACTGAATAGAGAAAATATGGCGCCTAGAATCTAATACCTGCAAACAAGGTACGACAAACAAACCACTATTTTTCAGCAATTTGGAAGTCTTTGGTTGCATAGGTGAACAGTGTTCACAGTTCTTGTATGTTTATTATTACTTCGTTACACCAGGTGTGCGGGTAGGACTGAGAGATAGCGAAAGGAGTGAGAGAAGGAGACGACAGATTTGATAATGACATTGGGTAGTTAACTTTACATCTCTTACACGATATGTCTACGTATTGGTTGAAAAAAGACATGGATTATGATTTGAATATCATATGCAGATAAATGAACTCTTAACAATATAAACACACCCACACATTATATATATATGGTGATTCAGTTACCCTACCTATGGGTTTTTTGCAATTTGCTATGCCTACAGATACCGCAAGAAATATTTGCATATTTTTTCGCTCTGTAAACACAAACCGTAAGTCCGCAGAAAAAATGAGAATAATCGTTTTGCACAAAATTTCATGTGGTTAAATTTTTTGCTGGAATATGCTTCCGCTAGATGCCTTAGTTTTAGAATTATTCAAGAAAATCTTACAAAATTGGCATTCAGCCGTGTTTTTCATAAATAGCTAGAAAACCGTGGCCACCAGCGAAAACGTAGCCCAGTACTAAATTCAACTTTATTAAATTTGCTACGAAAAGATCCTGGTCATTTTTTTTCTGTAGGGCTAATTGTTTGCAAGTAGGGAGTGAGAGAATGTGAAAATTTCGCGTGTGGTTGTTAAAGATTTTGTGAGTTACATCAAACCCATAGGTAGGGGCAGCTGAATCACCCTACATACAAGGTGTTGGTGTGTGGGTGGATCTGTCAGGTTTTGTGAATTACGGAAGTCAGTTGTTTATTTACAAACTCTTACGGGAAGGTGATTTAAAATCAGCGTCAAACAACACATGATACCACTAGGAAGCAAATAATACCACAGATGAGTGGTATTTATCCACCTGCATGAAACATCTGCATCACTCCTCTTTAATTCACATCCAGCGCTTCTTAGAGGCTTCACAGGAAGGCTTTCAGATTATTTCTCGACCGTTCTATTCTCAAATGGGAAAAAAGAAACACCTGTATTTTTCCAAGACTGCTCTGACAGCTCTCATTTCATTACGATGTTCACTTCTCCCTATGTGGGTGGGCGTCCACTAAAATATTTTCTCATTGGAGGTAAAATTCACTGATTCAAAATTCTGAGATAAATTCTCACCTCAACTAAAAACGCCTACGTTATAGTGATTTCCGCCGTAGCCCTCGGTATCACTCCCTCCCCAATTTCGCGCTAATACAAAACGAACGTTGTCGATGTCCTCCACTGTTCCTGTCTGGTAAGAATCACATACCCCACGGCGGTATTCCCTCAATGGACGGACAAGCGTAGTATAGGCAGTCTCTTTAGCAGCACCTCCTGAGGGTGGCGTCACAGGGAACAGAAAAAAGATTCAAATGGCTCTGAGCACTATGGGACTCAACTGCTGAGGTCATTAGTCCCCTAGAACTTAGAACTACTTAAACCTAACTAACCTAAGGACATCACAAACATCCATGCCCGAGGCAGGATTCGAACCTGCGACCGTAGCGGTCTTGCGGTTCCAGACTGCAGCGCCTTTAACCGCACGGCCACTTCGGCCGGCTCAGGGAACAGATATCGATCAATTTCGCCAACAACAGACCTAGGCCGAGGGTGGCCGACTTTTTCAAATCAGTATGCCACTACGTTCCTGCTCGCAATGCAGCGAATCTCATTGCTCGAATGTACAGACTTCTGAAGAGAATCGGTGGAACTGAGTTCTTTCTGCGGTCAAATCGGCCGACGTTCTCATACAAGAAGCATGAACTGTGAGAAGCTGCTAAGTTTAGTCCAACAAAGGTGCTTGTAACATCCTCAATAAGAAAAATATAGTTCAGAATGTATGGGGTGAAACTGCAGCTCTATAGAAAATCACAAGTGAGTAAAATCTGTATCGGAAATTTCAGACGTAATTTATAACCTCAAAAATAATTTAGCTGAGTCAGGTGGAGTAACCTATGCTTAAAGGCACTGTAGCGGATCTTTCTTAGGTTGCGGAAGTTAGGCATTAGCTGTCTACAGATTATTAATACAGCTAACTGGCGTTTTTATGCTAGTTGGATGGTCATTCAATTACATGAGGTGGTTTGCAAATGCGATGTACGTGTTTCCAGTTTTCAGTACCTTATGTGTTCAGAGTATCTTACTTTAAAATTCATGTTCATCTTTCACAAGTACGCTGAATTAAATTCAGTGAAGGTTAACTGATATATGTCTGTTTTGCTGAATTTATCTGAAATTGTGCAGTGTGTCTGTATTCTTGCTTTCCAGTGTCTGCACGGATCATCTGGCATATGTAAGAAACGTTTCTCTCTTCATCTCATATATTCGTAAAATTAGTCTGGTTAATCTATTAACTAAAGGAGGAGTCAGCATTGCTCGCCACTTCCTTTTCGAGACGGATGTACTCGTAGTTCATTCAAATGTTTTTCTTTTTAATACCAAAAGCCACAATGGAGCAATCGTCTCAAGCCACAGAGACGGCGTGATGTCCATCACGGAAGTTAAAATAGATTCTAACATCCTTACGAGAATAGATTGTAACCTAACCAAACCTAATCTATCCTCGTTGATCCCGCAAAAGACTGAAGAAGGAAATCGGACGTAATGTGACCACACAGGCGGGAGAAATTATCGGGCAACCTCTGCCGACGGCATCTGACGTTCGTTGACAGTGCCACTGTGAACGCAACTTAATTGTTCTGTCAATAAACCGCAGTATTTGGTTCGCCTTCTCCTCAGTATTTTCTACTTGATAGTTCCAGTTTAAGTTTTTCGTAATTGTAAGCCCTAGGCATTTAGTTGAATCGACAACCTTTAAATTTGTATCATCTGTCGTGTAACGGACATATAAAGGATTCTTTTTAGGACCTCAAAAACTTTAGTGTTCAGTATCAAAAACGACTTTTCAGACCTTATAGGCATCTTGTCTAAATCAATTTGTAATTCGTATTGACCTCCTGATAACGTTATTTAAAAGTAAATGACAGCATCATCGGCAAACAATCTACAAGTGCTCTTCACACTACCAACGAAATCTTTTATATGAAGTGGAAATAGCAAAATGACTTTTGTTGGGAACGCCAATTATCACTTCTGTTTCACACGTTGGCTTCACGTCAGTTATTAAACCCCATGCTAACAAATGTTCAGCAGTCTACATATCTAACCTAAAGCCAAAATGCTAGATATCCTTGAAATACTCCAAATACATAAATTACAAACACCTAAGAAAACAACCTGACTTCATCCTGAATGACAACATTTACAACAGTATCTACTCTGTTTTCAACAGCACCCTACATTATTAAATTTGCTTCACACGCACAAACACACACACACATACATACAAATTTACTAGGAAAGTGACCATCATGTTGGAAAGGAATAACAGTTATTACTTACACCTGGTACAATTTCATGGTATCTGTCCTCTAAGAGTGTTTTCTCGAGATGGCCGCATTACCTTCGGAGAAATCTCTCGATTTTAAATATGTTTCCGCAAAAGACAGAAGAGTCCTATATGATTTGTTGTCTTTCACGTTTTGAAGTCTTGCCGCATCCGGCACCCTATCATTGAGATTCACTTGCAAATGCCGCAGAGAATATTTTGCACCAAACCACACTAATGAAAAAACATTCAATGGCTCTCGGGAAAATCGGCAACTGCGCCTTACCTCCTCCCTACGACGCGTGGACATTTACGGCATCCTACATTTTCGTAGTGTACTTGGAGAAAAGTAGGAGTGATGATTTATTTGAGCTACAAATAACAGGGCTAGTGAGTACAAATCACTTGCAGATATACTTTCAAATTCTTGCCTGATCACGCAGAAGCTGATAGTTGGAAGACGCGCCGTTTCAGCGGCCTTCAAACGCTCCTGACCTCTGTTGGGGAAACGTGTAAACACTGCAGAGTCCTAGCAGTGGTGCCCCGTAGCGGTAAGTTTGGAAAACTGTTCGCGGCTTCAAAAATTCCCGCTACATGCCTTTGCTCTCTAAAGCACATGAATGATATACACGTGTGCTATTTCAGTATCGACCAGAAATACCATTCGTTTAATAAATCTGTGAGAGGAATGGCTACGAATCGTAACAAAAAAACGTAGAATTTCCTTATTATTTGGATACCAGATTAATAATCTAAGGATCGGGGATAACTCATTTACGTTTTCTATGATATTATTTCTTTCAGTAACGGAATGGCTGATTATTTTCATATCGTTCCAAGATCTCGAATTGCGTCTCTTGTCATTGATATACTGACTGAACAAATTTTGTTAATTATCTCATTCATTATGTATTTCTCAAATTCCATAAAAAAATTAAGATCTGACTCTACCGTACTAAATATGGTAGAAACTGAACACAAAACTTATTCATAGCGCATCAATTTCTCTGAATCAGAACCAGGCAAAGAAATGGAATAGTTAACCAATATGGGCTCTAGTTTTGGACAGCAATGGTTGAGATAGTACATTTTCCGTGGATTTCTCGTTTTAATGATTTCTTATGTGAGACAAATAACAATTCATACCTCGATCCGCTTTGTTCTTTAATTTAATACTTTGACAACTCAGTTTCCAAGAACAATAGAATAACGCATAAATTCCAGAGCGCCGCGGTGAATGAAATCCTAACTATTGTTGCAAATTAATGCGCTGTTACATACGGCAACAACGGTACCATTGCACATGCAAGTGAGGCGTGTGTCAATGAGCTCTTTCATCTACTCACAAAGAATTCACAAACGCTTCGTGCGAAGCCCTGTAACGCGAGGCAGGGCTAATTGAATGTATACAGAATTCGGGGACTTTGTGTTCTGAAAATTTGTCACCTTCGTCTGCAAAATCAGTAAACAAGAGAAACGCGAGTGGAAATTTCTTTGAGTATTACAAACCAATGATTAACCAACGGTGCAAAAAGAGTGGGAAATAGGAAAAGGACAGAGCGCATGGGTACACAGCCTGATTGAGAGAGATATAAAAAAATCAACAAAGATTTAACCATGATAGTGATTTATGCTACATCTACACTTATAACATTTTCTGATGGAAACTGATTTACTAATTGACGCAGAGCGATGTTTGCTTTTCTGTACATCATTTATGTTGAAATATTATTCATAGCCATCACCACAATAATCCACATCAAGGATTAAAGCTATCGATTCGTTAGACGTCAACATTTTCTACCCCACATTTTAGAGAGAGAGCTATAATTCTTTTTCCTCTTAAATTCTGTACAATACAGTTACGATTGTTCTGTTATTTGTAGCCGGCCGCGGTGGTCTCATGGTTCTAGGCGCTCAGTCCGGAGCCGCGTGACTGCTACGGTCGCAGGTTCGAATCCTGCCTCGGGCATGGATGTGTGTGATGTCCTTAGGTTAGTTAGGTTTAAGTAGTTCTAAGTTCTAGGGGACTGATGACCACAGATGTCAAGTCCCATAGTGCTCAGAGCCATTTGAACCATTTGTTATTTGTAATGACTTGGATACAGTTTCTTCACCTTAATGTTAATTTATTGACATTATTTTATAGACTTAAGATTTTATTTCTGTCCAGTAACCTATTATTGTTGTATTGTAAGAGTGATTAGCGGATATTTAAAGTAGAAATCTGATTCACATCATTCACAATAATTTCTTAATCTATTAACAATAAAATTCTGGTGATGTAAAACTTAAGTAGAATTTCCTTTCCAAAATCGTTTCCAAAATTACCTTATTGTATAGAGGAAACATAATCAGATTCTTTCCTCCATAATCAGAAAATGTGTGCTTAAAATGACCGCTTTATTAATTTTGTAGTAAGTCCGTTTACTAATATGTTATCTCTCCTAGGATAATTGTCTGTATAAACTGTAACTGTGGTTCTTAAAATTTTCATATTAAATTAGAAACATTGTGCCTTTTTCTATTTAGACTGCGTCCTTGCAAATATTGAACTATTCATCGTCCATGGTTATTGTGGAAATGAATACCACTGGCAGCGAGAGAATCCTTTACTGTGCAGCTATTTCCCATGTCCTTCTTAATTTAGACAATTTCGGGTGTAGCGGATTCTTGTTACGGTATGTATCCAAAGTGTTCAAGTACCCAGCAAGTACCCAGTTCGGTTAAATAAAGAGAAAAACGCCTTATTTACTTCACAATTTTGTTGCCGATGTTTGTATTGATTATGCACCTCTTTTGCGTTTTCAGCCCAGGTTAAAACCAACCGCCATCTCGTGCATCGCTAACATCACTTCACAGCATAGCGTAACAAGTTTGACACTGTACAGTTAATCTATTTTGATGACGGTGTAGTTGTTGATGATGGTGACGACGACGACGACGATGATAGAATTGTTAATCAAACTGGAAGTCCTGGTAGAGGCGTGAGGCCATAATATCAGTAGCTAGGAACGTGAATTTAAAAACATTAATAAGTCGCTTAAGTAATACAGATCCAGACGATTTTGAACCCATTATTGTGCTTGTGACGCGTTTCGGACTCAGTCCATCATTAGATGACCCTGTAACAAATAATGAAAAGAAGTGCAAACAATGATATCACACTTTACAGATTTACCAAGAAATAATGTTTTGAAGAATATAAGTACATAAAATCTAAGATCATGATATCTATGGACGCAGAATAATGTCCGTACAAATGACAAGCAAAACATATGCTACCGTATACAATAATCGGTAGCTGGTTACAGTTAGAGCATCAAGGCACCGCTAAGCTCGTATCTTTAGAGGGCAGCACTTCTGATGACGTGTAAATCAGGATTCTTAATATAAAATAACAAAAGCTCAATCACCATTAATTTGCTAGAAGAGCAACTGTAAAAACACTACAATAGTAGAAGAAATTCCTGTTACAACGTGTAATGTCTCTTGCAGCGATCTCTCCGCGATAGTTTCAGAAATTTTATAAATTATATAACTCAGTACATATCTCGAAATATCTCTTCTTATCTTACCGATTCCTAAACTTTAATATACAATGATTATCAATGCAAAGTAGTTTCAAGCACTATTATTCGTTGGAGCGTCCATTTACTCCATGGAATAGCTTCTCAGCTATCTATGTTTTCTCTTATGAAAAGAATGAAGGAGATCTTGCCGATTAGCCGTGAAAGAAGGAGGATGTAAATGTATGTATTGTTGAGCTAGTCGCCATCTTGATGAGATTCTGTATGAGAAGGAATTTAATACATGAACTAAACTAAAGTAAGTGTGTTCGCGTATTATTTAACTGATTATTATTGACAGTGTCTGCTTACTATGCTGTGTTGCAAGGGATCAGTGCGGAACGTCTGATTTACACTGGACGAACCTGCCGTTTTGTATGCTCAAGATATCCAGTTACTTCAAATAAATAGGCTAACACGGTCTTACCAGCAGATCTCCGGTCTTCTCCATGTGATCACCGAAAGTTAATAATTATTACAAATGTTTTTAGGAAATCGACTGACAATTTTTGTCGCACCGAGGCTTCGAAATTGCTTCACTGCTTTATGGAATTTAAGTTAAGCTCAATTCAATCAGGATAGAACAGTACTGAACTGTGTGAGTGTGATAAGCCTGATTTGTGAATGAAAATTCCCTTAATATACGCATGTTTTTACTACTCTGTTCAGTGAAGCTAAATCAGGCCGGTGTGTGAGAGGTTTTTTTAAATTTTTAGATCCCACAAAAAAATATTAAATTTGGCGTCAATTCAAGATCTACAACCTAGACAAGAAAAATGTTCATCCCGTAGTGTTTATAAGAAGTTTTAGGGGAGTATTGCCAAAAAATTGGAGTGAGTGGCAAAAGGTTATATTCAGGGGTCAGGGGCTATATGGGCATGTGATATGATATCAACTTGGGACACATATGAAGATTTTGAACGAGCATTTTTATCCAAATACTGGTCCGAAGGAGTACAAGAACGTTTAAGGCAGGAGGTATTATACCCGGAACTTTTTTTCCTTTTCACGTGGGTCTTTAAAGAAATACTTTGAGAAATATATAAACAAATCGCGGTATTGGGATAAGTCTATGCCGCTACAAGACGTGATTGGCATATAAAATCTCGAATTCCGGCCAGCATCAGAAATAGAATGCTGTATATTAATGAGCATGACCTTGACACTTTCATGACTGTGCTTGACACTATAGATATGATCGAGGAAGATGAACATCGGCCAAGACAACCGGTTATGCAGAGGAGAGTGATTGAGGCGCCAAACGCAAACCGGAACGGAAACGGATTTAATAATTATTATACTAGGAATAGTCAGAGATTCAATGGAAACAATTGCAACGGAAATGGAAATTTCAATAACAGTGCTGCGAGGGGCAGATTCAGAGGCAATCGAGCAGGTCGCAGATACAACCCAATGTTTGAAAATGCAAGAGGTTATCAGAACCAGCAGTTTTCAAACAATAATAATGCGAACAGAAATTCTGACCCTCGATTTGAAGCAAATAACACAACCAGTCATCAACAACAACCAATCATAACAGAAGTAGTAGATGATTCAAAAGAAAATAATAATCGACATTTAAACTGAAGGGGGCCGCTTTATGCTCCGTAAAGTCGGCCAGGGAATACAAAAGGGGCAAACCTGCTTTAAATGAAATTAATTCTGTGGCAATGTTGAGATATAATGAAGGCTAATTAATGACAGATGAATTGACGAGAGACTTAGAGGCCTGTGTAGTCGAAGATAAAAGGGTTCCTGTGTCTGAGATCATCACAGAAATGGGAGGAATTTTAACCAATATTGTATTGGACACAGCTTCATCTACAGACGTAGTATCCGGAACTTTGTTTCGCAGAATTAGTAAAATTAAGAAAGTCCCTGTCCTACCAGTACAAAATTGCCGAGTTATAGGTACAGTGGGAGCAAAATCCTGGAACGTCAAGATACAAACGCTTATAGAGATAAAATTGGGAAATGTAGCTAAACAATGCACATTCCTTGTAGTGGAAAAGCTGTTAGTAGATTGTATTCTTGGCATTGGAACTTCGCAATCCTGCAATTGGAAGTTGGACTTGCTAGTAATTAAGAATGTTCGCTATATCGCCCGAAAAAATTATGAAAATATCGCCGAAATACCTGCGATAGACTGTAATCTTTTCACATACTGAAATGTACGTGTCAAGCAAAATGTTGTCTAAGAAATTAGCAAAATTTTTTGAAAGACTTGAGCCCGTTGCAAGGCCATTTATCTGGTGATAAATTTTCGTATTAAATGTAAAATAATTAATAGATAAGAATATTTAGCTAACTGCAATAGCTTAGCGATATGCATGGGATCTATTTCTCCGACCTGCATAAAGTTTTAAATAATTTCTAAAGTTTCAATTGGTACATTCATATGAAGGTTCTTAGTATCAAGAAGTGAAAATTAAGACAAGACTTTTTTTTTAAATATGTACCATCTTTATACAATTTTTGATAGTGATGAGTTTTTGAAACGAAAACGATTCTTTCATTTTAACTTGACAAAAGCTATTAACAAAGTAATTAGAGTTTTGCAAACTCTAATTACAGAACATATCAGATAGTTTTCGTTATGGAGCTTGGTTTGTGCTCGTCACAAGCTTTTCTTTTGCCTTTTAGTAAGGATATTGCGGAGAGATGGCTTAGCCACAGCCAGGAAGTTTCATATCAGCGCACACTCCGCTGCAGAGTGAATATCTCATTCTGGAAACATCCCCCAGGCTGTGGCTAAGCCATTTCTTCGCAATATCCTTACTTTCAGGAGTGCTAGTTCTGCGCCGGCCGCGGTGGTCTAGCGGTTCTAGGCGCTCAGTCCGGAACCGCGCGACTGCTACGGTCGCAGGTTCGAATCCTGCTTCGGGCATGGATGTGTGTGATGTCCTTAGTTTAGTTAGGTTTCAGTAGTTCTAAGTTCTAGGGGACTGATGACCACAGATGTTAAGTCCCATAGTGCTCAGAGCCATTTGAACCACTTTTTTTTTTTTTTTTTTTTTTTTGCTAGTTCTGCAAGGTTCGCAGGAGAGCTTCTGTAAAGTTTGGAAGGTAGGAGACGAGGTATTGGCAGAAGTAAAGCTGTGAGGATGGGGCGTGAAACGTGCTTGGGTAGCTCAGACGGTCGGGCACACAGTTTTAATCTGCCAGGAAGTTTCGCATTATTCTGCATTATGTCTCTGACAAGCTTCCTTGGATATTAGGTCAAGGTCTTCAGTTCCCTGGATTCCAAAGTGCGCTTGTATCCAGCAGAAAAATACCACCTTTACCTTGTAATGGAGACGCTTGAAGGAGCCCTGAATAATCGGAACCATTTTCTCTGGTGGACACATCTATGAAATCGCTTAGAGGGTACTGAAGATTCGAGGCAGACATGAAAATTGTCCCCTCTACCTCTCCGCATCTGCTCCAGTACCATCGTAATCGCATAAACTTCGGTGTTGTAAACAATGCATTTGACAGGCGAATCCTCAAGATATGGTTAGGGAAGTACTGAGCAGTCAGGTAAGGCCCCTGCTTGGATCCATTGGTATACAATAGAAAAAATAGTGGTGCTTATGAAAAGTATTGCTATAAAAGGATTCGAAGACAACACTAGATGTGCCATTTTTAAAAATTTCTTCATATCTAAAATAACTCTCTGCGTGTTAAGAAGCCAAGGTGTTAAAATAATCCACCTTAGGCGTAAAACAGTAATGTTTTCTAAAACAGTTGCTGAAAGAGTGGCTTCTCTGCCAAATGGTTAAAAAAGTGTCCTCCAGTGGCGGGCGAGCAACATTGTATTGTACAGGTGATTGTGCCACCATAACGATGTGGAAGATTGTCGCAATATATCGCCTGATATAAAGTGGAGGTTCATCAGCCTCATACAGATGTTGGATGTGGGATGGACTTAAACGTCCTTTGCGTAGCGTGATACCCTTATGGTGAATAAAGATTTTCAGATACCGGTAAGAGTATCGAGCAGCCTCGCACACTGTTCATCCACACTCGAACCGAGATCATAGAAGGATTGTATAAAATTGGGGCAAATTTGTGTTGTCCTCTCCCAATGTCCTGTGGCTTGTAGATTTCAGTATACTAAGAGCCTTAAGAGGTCTTGTTTCCAGGTTCCTTAGGTTATAACAAAACAACACAGCGCTTCATGATCTTTCGGTTAATTAATTCTGTAATTTTAAAGTAATTTCTTGTGTGTGTATGGAATTTATTAATTTTGACAGTATACTTCATTTAAAAATTGTAATATGATTATGATAATGCAACTGGGAAATAATATTGTAAGAATTTTTAGTAGAAACGCTGTCGAAGTCAGGGAAGTTCATATAATATAGAAAATTCAAAATATCTGTCCCATTGTTGACAACAATATCGTTGAGCGCAAGTGCTCGCACAGTAGCAGAGAGAGAGAGAGAGAGAGAGAGAGAGAGAGAGAGAGAGAAAGAGAAACTAGAGAATTACTAGTCTTGTGTCGTGATGTACTGACGAAAAGTGGCTGCGCTATAATGCAAGATAAGAGTAGTCTTCCACATGTTTTTTGTTGTAAACATGGCAGGGCATTGTGACAATGTGAGCGAGCATATATTTGGCCTCACTACAAGGCGGTTAAGAAGAAATGTTAATGGAATAAGAGTGTTATGAGGCCCAAAATTATTAAAAGTTGCTCATTGATAAAGAAGCGCCTGTTGCCAATAATGGTCATTACACAATGCATTACGTCGCACCACTAACAACTCGCCACAAAGTAAGATCAAGCCATTTATTTTTTCAGCAACGTGCACAACTTGCCAGTGTAATAGTTTCAGTACTGAGTCAGAAACGTTGCGAGGGATGCTGATTATTACGATTCATTAACCATCAGCGAGGTCCTGACCTTTCAGCATAAATACAGAGAAAGTCACGAGCGAAAGCGATGATTCACTGAAGATAAAAGTAATTACATTTGTAATTAAATTAAATCGAGTAATTCCTGAAATTAGGTGCAGCAGTAATTAAAGTTCTTTGTGCAATGTAAAATTTCCACTGCGTCCAATCAGCGAAATGAAAATAGTTTCAATAGCAAACTGCATATTACATTTCAATCAAAGTGACTCATATATCACTTTATGGTACGTGTTTTACAAATATTTCATTTGCTTCTGCCTTTCGTAACACTGGCAGCGCAAAGGTGACTATTGCCAATTTCGAAATCATTACTAAATTTTCTAATCTAACATTGATTATGAAATAGCGCTTAGTCGTGAATGTTTGTTCCACGAAACCTTATGACAGATAACATTACAGTGAGATATGTTATCCAGAACATTTCGCATGACAGGTTTCCAGTACGTAATCCTTAATATTTTTTGTCAATTGAAAATAATGTCAGTGCAATCTTAATTAACATAATATCATTTTATCTTACCTCGCTTTACAATCAAAATAGCGTGTGCGCATATTTGTCCCGCTACTTCCTTCCAAAACATTTGCAATTATTCCGCAATTTGAGTTTCAGTTCAGTAATTACTCAAATTTAACTGTTGCTCGTGTCTGAGCTGCCGACCGTAATTAATTATGCGAATCTAAATTCCATACTATTTACAGGTCTCATTAAAAATTATTGCTAGCCACAGTGGTTATTGTTCCCGGGAAATAACTGTGCAATAACGATCAGGTTATAACTACGTGCATTGTTTCGGTTAGCATTGTTCTTCGGAATCGATGCCTTTTCCCATTAAATAATGAACATTAGGTAAAAGTGTCACTAAAATTATTTGTATACCAGAGAGTGCAGATACGCTCTGAGGTATTCAATCAGTTTAGCTTTTCACCAAAAGTGAGCGTCTGCAACTTCACTGAAGAGTTGAAATTTAAAATGGTGATTCTCATTTTAATTTCTACAAGATTAAAAACATAACTTCACCAGTTATAAAGAGCACACACGACTTCTTACTATACTCGGAAAACCCTTAGCGTCCCTTAGAAAGAAGGTAATATTTCAGACACTACTTTTTGGGGACGTTATTTTCCTTCACAAAACGATCAGTTTTCATTTTACCGATTCTATATTTAAAATAACGTGGGGACAGATAGGATCGCAGCAAAACTGCAAAACCATGAAAGCTCCAAACCTGAAGTTGTTAGAGGATATTATGATTACACACAGAATTGTAGACATTCTCAAAAAAAAAAAAAAAAAAAAAAAAAAAAAAAAAAAAAAAAAAAAACTTTTTGGGTGGTATCTCGACCGGAGAGCTTGTTGCCTCCAGCAGAGTGAATTTATATTGAAAACCAATGCAGGAAGCAGCTAGAGAGTTGTCTGTATTCCAAGATCCAGAAAAAACAGTGGTTGATAATGCAAAATCTTTCCCTCGCAGCTGGTGAGGGGACACTACAGTGACTACTGAGATTTGCGGAGTTAAAGGAGTTTGCTTTTACGAGTGTGAAAATTGTCTGGTTCCGTAAATAAAACCCAACACGTCCCCACAGAAGCGTCGCATCATAACGTAATGAAAATGATGTATCACATGACACAGAAAATGCCCAACCGACGTCCCAAATTAAAAACGGGGAGTTGTAATCTTCACCGTTGCTAGAGCTGAAATCAGCATCGGACCAGTCAGTGATCTCTCAACGCTGGCAGAAACTTGGCTCTCGATAGGCAGTACGGTAATCTTCTCCCACTGCATGGACAATAACGTTATATGGATAACTACATTCTACACTGCAGCATTAACTGGGCGACTTACACCTTCTCCTGAAATCCTCTTGATGGCTCCCAAATAGCTCTCAGCACTATGGGACTTAATAAAAAAATGGTTCAAATGGCTCTGAGCACTATGGGACTTAACTGCTGAGGTCATCAGTCCCCTAGAACTTAGAACTACTTAAACCTAACTAACCTAAGGACATCACACACATCCATGCCCGAGGCAGGATTCGAACCTGCGACCGTAGCGGTTGCGCGGTTCCAGACTGAAGCGCCTTGAATCGCTCTGCCACACAGGCCGGCGATGGTTTCCCATACAACCGACGCCTTAGAACGGTTTATGAGGTTAAGAAATTCCATTCATGATCTCTTCCAACTCTCTTTTAAATATGAAGGCATTTTGCTCCCGCGACTCGGAAGTCTGCGTGGTTCTCAACTGATGGTCTGCACGTGAAACTCTGCTGTCCCTTATTGAGAAGTGGCGGTTTTCATTTCAGCAGGGTATAAGCTTTCATAATAATAATAATAATAATAATAATAATGCACCCGTGGTCTAGAAGTAGCGTCAGTGACCAGTGATAAAAATTTCCTTTGTTCCGAGTTTGAAGCTCTCCACTCTTTAAATTTTTTATGAAAGTATCAGCAGTAGCGGGCGAGGACTTCCGGCGTAAAACGTCGCTCTCGTTCTGCCAAAGGCCTTGTCAAAGAGCAGGAGAGTGTCTGGATACCCTTCTGATCTTGGAGTGGGATATTGCCCTGAAAGCCGGAAGACTCATCACTGATCAACGACATGAAGATGCAGAAGGCAATGGAAACCACTGCAGTGAAGACACATAATATGTATCCACAGGAGAGGTGGCATGCAGTTGACAAAGTGTTATGATGATTTCTCCATTGGCAAAAGGTTCCGGACCAGTCCCCCATTCGGATCTCTGGGAGAGGCTGCCGAGGGAAAGTGACCATGAGAAAAAGATTGAATGATCAATGAAAGTGTAACGTTCTACGAGTCGATGGGTGGAATGCAGAAGTGTGAACTTTGTAGGGAAGCTAGAAAACCTGAAAACGGAAATGCTAAATCTGAATCCAAACATAACGGAGTAGAACTCGTTATGACTGGGGAAAGTAGGGCAGAGAATGAGTTACTTTGAATGGTTCAGTGATACGATAGTTCCCATCAGTATTCACAGAAAAACAACACCGAAAACAATATTTCAGGTGTACATGCTGACGTCGCAAGCAGAAGAGAAAGAGATACAGAAATTATATCAAAATATTGAAAGGGTATTAAGTACGTAAAGGGACATGAAAATCTAACAGTAATGGGAGACTGGAATGCGGTTGTAGAAAGGAGTAAAGGAAAGATTATGGGAGAATATGAGCATGTAGTAGGAATGCGAAAGGAGAAAGACCAACTGAATTTTGGTAATAACGAATGCTATATTCAAGAATCACAAAAGGAGGAGACATACTTGAAAAAGGCAGGAACGTACTGGAAGATTGCGACTAGGTTACATCATGGGCAGGCAGAGATTCCGAAATCAGATATTAGATCGTAAGGCTTATACAGGAGCAGATATAGACTCAGTTCACAGTTAAGCAATGATGAAGAGTAGGCTGAAGTTTAAAAGACTAGTCAGGAAGAATGTGTGCCAAAGAAGTGTGATGGGGAAATACTAAGGAAGGAAGTGGTACGCTTGAAGTTCTCTCAGACCATAGCTACTGTGGTAATGGATAGCTCAGTAGGTTGTTTGGTTGAAGAAGAATGTACTTCTCTAAATAGGATAATCCTAGATTTTAGAAAGAATAGCTTGGGTTCAATGGAAGGTAATTCCGAAGAAATCGTGGGTAACAGAAGAAATACATTAGTTGATCGACGAAAGAAGGAGGTAGAAAAATGTGCACGGAAAGTCAAGAATACAGAATTACATGTCACTTAGGAATAAAATAAACAGGAAGTGCGGGAAAATAAAGGTAAAATGGCTACATGAAAAATGTGAAGAGATGAAAGAGATATTATTGTCGGAAGGAATAAGCATACAGAAAAATCTAAACACACTTCGGTGAGATAAAAAACAAGGGCAGTAACATTAAGACTAAGATGGGAATTTCACTGTTAAATGCAGAGGGGAGAGCGCGCAGGTGTGTGAAGTGTACACTGCTGGGATCTATGAGAGGGGAGATTTTTCTGCTGACGCGAAGAAGACGAAATTGGTGACGATATAGAAGAAACAGGGAATATAGTATTAGGGTCAAAATTTAAAATATCTTTGGAAGTTTTAAGATCAAATAAGGCAGTGGGAATGGATAATATTCCATCAGATTTTATAAACTAGTTAGGGGAAGTAGCGACAAAACGACTATTCACTTTGGATTATAGAAAGTATGAGACAGGATATAAACCATCAGACTTTAGGAAAAACATCATCCACACAAATCTGGAAATAGCAAGAGCGACAAGTGAGAGAACTGTCGCACAATAAAATTAACAGCTCAGCGTCCTAGTTGCAGAGAAGAATAATACACAGAGAAAAAGTAAAGGATGTGTTAGAGGACGATCAGTTTGGCTTCAGGAAAGATAAAGGCCCCAGAGACGAAGTTCCGATACTACGGTTGTTAATGGAAGTAAAACTAAAGAGAAATCAGGACACGTTCTTAGATATTTTTGACCTGTAAGAAATGTTCGACAATGTAAAATGTTGCAATATGTCCGGAATTCTCAGAAAAATAGGGGTAATCTGCAGGAAAAGACGGGTAATATACAATGCGTACAACAATAAATAGGAAGAGCGTCAGCAGAACCAATAATAAGTGCTCGGATTCAAAAGGTTGTCAAATAGGGATGTAGTATTTTTCCCCTACTGTGCGATTTATACATTGAAGAAGCAATGATGGAAATGAAAGAAAGATTCAAGAGTTGTATTAAAATTCAAGGTGAAAGGATATTAATAACATGATGACATTGCTATCTTCAGTGAAAGTGAAGAAAAACTACAGAATCTGTTGAATGGAACCAACAGTCTCAGCACAGATTATGGGTTGCCAGTAAATCGGAGAAAGGCGAAAGTAATGAGAAGTAGCAGAAATGACAACAGCTAGAAACGTAACATGAAAATTGGGGATCACTAAGTAGATGAAGTTAAGGAATTCGCTACCTAGGCGGCATAGTAACCTGTGATGGACGGAGCAAAGAGGTCATAAAAAGCAGAGTAGAACTGACAAGAGGGCATTCAGAGCCAAGAGAAATCTGCTGGGATCAAACATAGGACTTTATTTGAGGAAGAAATTTCTGAAATTGTACGATGTACGTTTTGAGCACAGCGTTGTGTGGTGGTGAAACATGTACTATGGGAAAAACGGAACAGAAGAGAATCGAAGCATTTGAGATGTTGTGGTGCTACAGAAGATCGTTGAAAATGAGGTGGACTGGTGGGCAAGAAATAGGGCCATTCTCGCAGAGTCGGCCAGGAAAACACTGATAAGAAGAAGGAACAGGCAGATAGGACATCTGTTAAGACTTCAGAGGACAGCCTCAGTTCTCTCATTCGTTTTTTAAGATATTCCAAAAGCTTATTGGTCTCAAATGGTTTGATGCAGCTCGACACGAGTTCCTCTCCTGTGCCAACCTCTTCATCTCAGAACAGCATTTACACCCTACATCTTTCTTTAATACCATAGAGGTCTCCATGGTTGTAGGAATCGAGATACATCTTTTTCACCTCTTTGAAATTTTCCGTTCACAACAAGACTTAGTGTGGTCTTAAAGACGTATGAATGGCCATCAATTACAGGATCAATGATTACTTTTGCTGTTCAGCACGTTCGATATGATAGACATGAACACACAGGTCATCCGCGTAAAAGTAGAAATGATGCTGAAATTTTATTCAAAGGCTCAAGGACTTTTACGGGTAACCGTATGTACACGCGCACGCACACACACACACACACACACACACACACATTAGCATTACTGAGTTGCTCACAGCTCCCGCGTTTTTCAAGCAACAGCAGCCATATATGTTCCTAAAAACTGGGTTGTTTTGAAAATAAGCCGTATGCAAACACAGTTAGTTTGTTTTTATATTTACCCAGACATGTTTCGACACCAATGTGTCATCTTCTATGCATCAAATTTTTATTTCTGCAAAGTAGAATGTCACATTTACAATAATTTAACTGCCGTAGGGCTTAGAATTGCAATATGTGCAATTTGCTTTGTTTTGTTTAGACACTCACCCTAAAATTACGTCTCTAACTGAACTGTTATATTATATACAGGTTTTTTTGGTTGTTTTCGCCGTTTTTTTTGACAGCTTGTCATCTGAAAACTAACCATGTAGAAAATTATTGCGTATTTGTTTAGAACAGTTTGGAGGGTAGAGTTCATGTACGTTTCTGTACTTACATTTTTCATCCTTTTGCATGTCTCTGGTTGGTGTCTCGATCAACTGCTATTTAGTGCATTATTTGCAAGCAGTTTTTCGCAATTTCCGCTCACTACTTCACGTCACATGCACTTTTACAAAATGTGATCTGAGCAGACACTTCTGACAACATACTCAGTGGGGGGTGTTATGTTATTGTCACTGCTCACTAGTTCACCGTTGATCTTCTGTTTATTTGTGACGGTAATTTTGAATGTTTCGTCAGAACTGGTGTGGTGTGTCTGTTGGGAAAGGCAGAATGTATATAATGTGTGTGTGTGTGTGTGTGTGTGTGTGTGTGTGTGTGTGTGTGTCTGTGTGTGTGTGTGCGCAAACACGGAAGAACAAAAAGAAGAGCTTCAAACCTTAGTGATATGACTATCTCAAAGCCAAGCCAAGCATTTCCCACAAAGCTCTAAACAAATTCCAGAATACAGCAGCACAGCTGCACAAAAGTATCCTCAATATCAGGTTTAACAAAATCTGTGCAAGTAATAACATAACCCCTGGTTTTGTAAAAGTCTATGTAAACAGCAAGTCACCTGCAGCACAAGCAGCCAAAAGAAAAGCAGAAATTATTTCGTTAGAACGAGAAATTCGTTTCGTGTATGCGAAAAAAACAGCAGCTTAATCTTTAGCTGTAGAAAAGACACCTTGAATTAGCTAATCTATTGAAAACAACAACCCATTTCGATGAAATAATTCAAGAAATCAGGTCTTACTCACAAAAGAAAGAAACAAAAAACCTCAAGAGATCTGCCACAAAAATAGATAAAGAAGACAGAGTGGGGGCCAACATCAGTTCCATGACAGACTTATCAATCTAACTGACATAGAATTAGCAACAAGAATGAGATGTATTTGAAAAGGGTCCAAAACACTACATAAAAACAAACTTGCCACACAAAATCATAGAAACCTGATCACAGAAACAGAACACATAATAAAGCAAGAAGAAAAGTTGGAGAACCCAAATTTCAATGCCAACTTGACACAGGAACTTGTAGCAGAAGAGTTAAAACACACAATAGAGGAGAACAACAGAGCAAAATATATCTATGAAACTAAAAAAACTCCAAAAACACAATGCAATCATCACCAGAGCAGACAAAGGGAATACACATGTAATGATGAATGAGGAAGAGTACGTCAAGAAAACACAAGAATTTATAGAACAGAACAACACCATCAAAATATCAATGATCCTTCCAGAGAAACATACAAAAACTCCTAAAAACACTCAAAGTCAGCGTCACAGAAACTCTAGCAAAATACATGACACAAAACAATCCCAAAGCACCCAGCCTCAATAGATTACTGGCATAAAAATAGCTATCCAAGCAGGCCCACAATCAATTTCAAAAACACACCAACGTACCACCTAGCCAGACACTTACATATATTACTACAGAAAGTATTCGCTTTGAAAAACAACAGAAACCTAAAAATACCAGTGAATTGATAGAAAAGATAAAAGATATAAACATACCATCAACAGCAACCCTGGTATCTTTTGACATCACATCCATGTACACAAATGTTTACAAAGAGTTGTATCAGGAGAAAGATGGCCTAACAATGGGCCACCATCAGTGGTCTACTTGCAAAAAACATATTTCTAAACCACATTGAAAACAAAATATTCAATAAAATCATTAATTCAAAACAATATAAGATTATATACTGGTACCGATATGCAGATGACATCATTTGCTTGATTGATGAAACAGATACCCAAGCACAACAGGCACAACAGAGAACCATGAGCACAATCTCTAGACAATCACAGCGTACCAGGAACACCCACAAAGAGTGCAGCACGGCACATACTGAAATATAGTAACCAAAACATCCGCAGGGTGGGGAACATAGTGAAGAAACAGGGCCTACAAATAACACTCCGTATTAACAACAGAGTACAGAAGAATCTAAGGTCTAAGAACACCTCTGCAGACAAATTCTCCGAAGCTCGTATATTGCAGTTAACCTGTTTTCCATGCCAGTCGGTCTAAATAGGCCAGATATGCAAAAATATCAAAACGAAGTACTCTGATCACCTCAGAGCCATAAGAAGTGGCAGTACACACTCCACTTTTGCAGACCATCTAATACAAGGACACCACCACCCAAAAAACATGGGGACTGATCTTAAGATCCTGAGAGTAATCAACAGTCAAAAACTCACAATAGAGGAAATTTACCACATCCAAAAAGCAATAATATAGGGAGAGAGAGTCCAGAATGAAAATACAACACTGTGCAACAAAACACTGTGTGGAACACTCAATGAACTATACAAAGGCGACACCCCACAAAAAACATAACAGTCAAACCGAATTAAAAAATAATAACAATAAAAATAAGAAAAACATAAAACAAGACTTCTGTTTACTCTCCACCCCTCTTTCCATCTCTCTCTCTCTCACACACACACACACACACACACGCACACACACACACACACACACGCACGCACACACACACACACACACACACACACACACACAGAGAGACACACACACACACACACACACACACACACACACATATATATATATATATATATATATATATATATATATATATATATATATATACTCCTGGAAATTGAAATAAGAACACCGTGAATTCATTGTCCCAGGAAGGGGAAACTTTATTGACACATTCCTGGGGTCAGATACATCACATGATCACACTGACAGAACCACAGGCAGATAGACACAGGCAACAGAGCATGCACAATGTCGGCACTAGTACAGTGTATATCCACCTTTCGCAGCAATGCAGGCTGCTATTCTCCCATGGAGACGATCGTAGAGATGCTGGATGTAGTCCTGTGGAACGGCTTGCCATGCCATTTCCACCTGGCGCCTCAGTTGGACCAGCGTTCGTGCTGGACGTGCAGACCGCGTGAGACGACGCTTCATCCAGTCCCAAACATGCTCAATGGGGGACAGATCCGGAGATCTTGCTGGCCAGGGTAGTTGACTTACACCTTCTAGAGCACGTTGGGTGGCACGGGATACATGCGGACGTGCATTGTCCTGTTGGAACAGCAAGTTCCCTTGCCGGTCTAGAAATGGTAGAACGATGGGTTCGATGACGGTTTGGATGTACCGTGCACTATTCAGTGTCCCCTCGACGATCACCAGTGGTGTACGGCCAGTGTAGGAGATCGCTCCCCACACCATGATGCCGGGTGTTGGCCCTGTGTGCCTCGGTCGTATGCAGTCCTGATTGTGGCGCTCACCTGCACGGCGCCAAACACGCATACGACCATCATTGGCACCAAGGCAGAAGCGACTCTCATCGCTGAAGACGACACGTCTCCATTCGTCCCTCCATTCACGCCTGTCACGACACCACTGGAGGCGGGCTGCACGATGTTGGGGCGTGAGCGGAAGACGGCCTAACGGTGTGCGGGACCGTAGCCCAGCTTCATGGTGACGGTTGCAAATGGTCCTCGCCGATGCCCCAGGAGCAACAGTGTCCCTAATTTGCTGGGAAGTGGCGGTGCGGTCCCCTACGGCACTGCGTAGGATCCTACAGTCTTGGCGTGCATCCGTGCGTCGCTGCGGTCCGGTCCCAGGTCAACGGGCACGTGCACCTTTCGCCGACTACTGGCGACAACATCGATGTACTGTGGAGACCTCACGCCCCACGTGTTGAGCAATTCGGCGGTACGTCCACCCGGCCTCCCGCATGCCCACTATACGCCCTCGCTCAAAGTCCGTCAACTGCACATACGGTTCACGTCCACGCTGTCGCGGCATGCTACCAGTGTTAAAGACTGCGATGGAGCTCCGTATGCCACGGCAAACTGGCTGACACTGACGGCGGCGGTGCACAAATGCTGCGCAGCTAGTGCCATTCGACGGCCAACACCGCGGTTCCTGGTGTGTCCGCTGTGCCGTGCGTGTGATCATTGCTTGTACAGCCCTCTCGCAGTGTCCGGAGCAAGTATGGTGGGTCTGACACACCGGTGTCAATGTGTTCTTTTTTCCATTTCCAGGAGTATATATATATATATATATATATAAGTTTCTGTCGTCTCCCAGCAGCCACATCACATCAGTAATGACGAAATATTCAAAATTAGCGCCACAAGAAACACAAAACCAACGGTGAACTAGTGAGCAGTGACAATATCGTAACACCTCCCACTGAGTATGTTGTCAGAAGTGTCTGCTCAGATCACATTTCGCCACATTTTGTGAAAGTGCATGTGAGCCGAAATTTGTGAAAAACTGATTGAAAACAATACACTAAATAGCAGTTGATCGAGACACCAACCAGAGACACGAAACAGGACGACAAATGTAAATACAGAAACGTACATAAATTCTACCCTCGGAACAGTTCTAAGCAAATACGCAATAATTTTCTTCATGGCTAGTTTGCAGATGACATGCTGTCGAAAAAACGACCAAAACGAGTACTAAAACCAGTGTATAACAATACAGTTCAGTTAGCAAATTACACATATTGTAATTCTAAGGCCTACGGCAGTTAAATTATTGTAAATGTGATATTGTACATTGCAGAAATAAAAATTTTACCCACAGAAGACACATTGGTATCAAAACATGTCTGGGTAAATATAAAAATAAACTGATTGCGTTTGCATAATGCTGATTTCCGAAACAACCCAGTTTTTAAATCGCAAACACGGAGGAACAAACAGAGGAGCTTCAAACATTAGAAAAACGAGTATTCTATGTTTTTGGCCAACAAGTCCACTTTTCCACACTTGCCTTGATCACATGGTGAACTCCATCATATTGTGTTCATTCAGATTCCCTCCCAGCTTCTCAAACACTCTTAGCATACTGTTACTTCCACTATTAAAGTCAGGCCTAATGACAGCATCACAGATCGGTAATTTCAGTGGCACCATGCGAATAAAAATCCTCTACACGAATTGAAAAATTTAAATCGAAAAGTCTTCGCAAAACTTTGCGCTGTAAATAACCAAGGCGTTTTGAGAAGAAATCGCAAGATAGAACAGATCGATAGTTACATTCTTGAATGTATGCGAAACTCAATATAGCTGAAAAATAGTAATAGTAGTATCTGGAAGGGATACAAAGCCCCCACCACCACAGAAATCTGTAGTAAATATATAGAAAAACTCCCAGCGAATATAGCTGATACATTTTGTGAAGACACAAAAAATACATCATAAAGTATATAACAA
The DNA here is from genome assembly GCF_021461395.2 of Schistocerca americana. Lineage (NCBI taxonomy): Eukaryota > Metazoa > Arthropoda > Insecta > Orthoptera > Acrididae > Schistocerca > Schistocerca americana. The sequence goes on from NC_060125.1 coordinate 315,849,430, forward strand.
TTCATTTTCTTCTAAAAACGTATAGCAAAATTTTTAGAAAATTGTGTTAAAGAAGCACTAAATGATACATTCTTCCACTTTCAGCAAGAGCTCATATTGGAAATGTAAATTATCTTCTTATTACCTTTCCTTCATTACATTTCAGCTTGATTAGGATTCATATAAACAATTCCACGCTTTATTAGTGCAGGAATGAGGCGTCCAATATACTCAACAGAAGAGGTAATTCTCGCGGTTGTTAGGGTATTCTGTCCCACCGTCTACGCTGACACGGTGAATTTGCTACACTTCAGTTTACCCCATTTTTATTCCCCTGGTAATGGCCATTATTTCTTCTCGTTATTCCGTCGCTACGGTCTGCTGCTCGTATAATGGCGCCTCCACACTTCTCTCTAATGGTCCTATCGCGTCAACCCCAGGCCATTACCTCTCCTGGAGGTGAATTCTATGGGTGTAGCCGATAACCTCTTGCAACAGAATCAGGGAATGAACGCGTTATTTTATCTGTGTAGGCGAATACTATTTTCCAGTTCATACCTTTTGCCCCGGCTGCCTCGTTTCTAAATTTTGTAACAGCTGCGCGGTGGTCACCTAGCTGTTACCTTACTACTGCGTCAGCCCTGTAACTGCACCTGTCACTGGCAGGCGAAAGTCGTCCTCTTGGAGGCACATTACGCATAGCACTCTGTCATGTCAGTACGTTCCACTGTTTTTGCCGTTAAAATGAGTTCCGGATAACTGCAGCCTACACGACCGCAATATAAGCTGGACAAACACTTGGTTTACGTATTAAGCTGTAAACGTAGTTAAGAAGGTGAGCTCGGATGTAAGTCATGAAACTGTACGCCAGCTAAAATTATAACGAGTAATTATTATAAATTATATCTTCCCCTTCCATTAATGTTCTAAATATCTTTCACAGTGAAAAATCCTTTTAATACGGAGGAGAATGAAATTTCCCCGCTGATTACAGAGAATGACGTGTGAACGAGCCATCAAATAGACAACGGTCGACGCAACCGCACGGTGAAGATTGAAACAGATTTTGGGCTACTTCTTCACGGCTTAAGTGTTAGCTTGTTATCTTCTAAGGGTTGGTTATGTCTTACTAACCACAGCAGCGTGGATCCGCAACGTCGTAAGACTAGAGCATTTTGGAAAATGTAAAATTCGTACGGCATGAGGACCTACAGGATACTGCATAAGCAAAGTCCTTTGCGTAGTGTCCTGTTGTGGGTGATGCGCGTACAAGAAGAGAAATGTGACCTGGTAATGTAGAACAAATGAGAGTTGTTACAACAGTGAAAGTACACAATATTGTTAGCTTCTGAAATAGCTTCCACGTAAAGGGAACTTAAAGATCGTTGTAATCTGATGAAGATTGGCCGCTAACACGGTAGTACTTATGGAATCTGCAAGGTGAGCACACTGTTGGTCACAATCGAGAAACACTGCAGTGCTGACGATGTATCTAGAGTCACCTGCGAGCGCTGTGCTCTGACGAGTATACCGGCTGTACTTCCACTGTCGAGTCGAGACGTCGAGATGGAGACAATAAATCACTCTAACTGGCGAATTGCTGCATGGTGTTCTAAGAAGGCCGCCAGGCGGAGGAATACCAGAAAGATGTCACGTGGGTCACGGACGTGATTCAGTGTCAGCTGTATCCGGTGGATGTGGTGCGCCCAATACTGCAGCGGCTGCTGTAGGCAGGATAGGCTATATAACTTAAGGAAAGGAAACATGATGGGAAATAGACAGGAAGCAAATAATGACTTCCAGCCGCACAGAACTTCGCGGTGATGCAGCGGCGAGAGGTGAAAATTTGTGCCAGACCTGGTGTCGAACCCGGGATGCTCCGCTTCTCTAGAATGATTGCTTCAACAGCCTCAGCCATCTAGGTACGCTTTCCTTGAGACCAATATTCCTAACTTCCCGCTCGTCACGTCGCAATGACTCCCACCCATTAACCCATTACTCGCCGATTTTTGGTTCCTGTAGGAGTTTGGACGTTGCTTGGGCGCCCGTACTGCAACTTTTTCATCAAACAGCTGTAGTGCCTATAGAATTAGAGACATGAGTGGCGTCTGTTACGTCGGACATGTTTGACAGAACTGACACCGAGCTAATCTGTCAAGGAAGGTATTGTGGTTTAAAAGCAAGTACCTTGAGTTGGCGGCAACCCGTAACGCTCAGTTGTGTTGCGTGGGACTGTGTTGTTAGTCGTCAGGCTGACCCTACAGTCTTCCCCACGGAGGAGATTGCAGAGATACGTCGCTGTGTAGGCGGTGGATGCGGCGAAGACGGCAGCACTTCGAATTTACTTTTAGTGCACGGAGAATTGATTTCCTTCAAACAGTATCGATGGACTAGAAATGTACTAGTGTTTATAATTGGCCTAGTACTATGTACGTAAAACGTGAGACAAAGGAGAGCAGAAAATTATGATATTCAAAGTAGAAGATTGAACTGTGGGAATTCTTCAGGGACAAGGAGAAAAACTTAGAGGCAATGGAAATAAAGATTTAGAGACGAAGTTGTGAAGTAACAAGAAGAGGCAAAATAAGAAATGAAGTGCTTTGAGAACAGATGGAAGTTAGAAAAGTTGTTGAAGACACAGTTGAAAATAAACGGCAAACATGGTATGGACATTTTAGAGGAATGCCAGAGAAAATATAGCCCTCTAAACTAAGGCACTGGAAACCTTCACGACACGGAAAAAGAGGAAGACCCCCTGCTAAATTGGACTGTGCGGCTGGTCCCGGCGGAGGTTCGACTCCTCCCTCGGGCATGGGTGTGTGTTTGTCCTTAGGATAATTTAGATTAAGTAGTGTGTAATCTTAGGGACTGATTACCTTAGCAGTTAAGTCCTATATGATTTCACACACTGTTTTTTGCTTAATTGGAACGACGGAGTGAGGCCTGCGAAGCTGAACTGGGTCATGCAAGAAGAGGTCTGGCAGGATAGAAGGACATGGAAACTTGGCTGCGAGAGACGCCGCATGTTGCAGAAAACTCGTAGAAAGAAGAGGAAGAAGAATAAGAAGAAGACAGAAGATTTTTCCGTCTAGGAAGAAAAGTACACAAAATGTTAAAAGCGAACGAGACATCAGAAGCTGATTATTCCCGACGATAAAAACTTTTTTCGACAGAGTAGTGAATTCAGATATATGCGCAGTATGGACCTTTCTGACTCATCTCTGTGAAACCCAGCAGTGAGAAAGAGTAAAAACTGCAGAGCAGGCAGAGAACCGGAAGGAATTTTAATTTCCTGCTACAGAAAGTCATCTAAAATAGACAAAGTAAGAAATGAAAATGTACGAGAACGTGAAGGTGAGATATTTTTATCAGAAGTCTGCACAGTTTGATAAAACATCCTGGAAGTACCGTACTAATAAAACCATTGAACATCTGGAAGGGTTTTTCAAGGAGAACTGTTGTGTGTATTAACCAGATAGGGTTTAGAGCACCGCAGGCTATAACATTGGACACGGAATATATTACACACATTCCCAGAAGTTGTGGGCATAAGGAAGATTGCGGAGATTTAAATTACGTTGCATTAGGATGAAATAAACACGCTCTGCAGAAAAATAAACAATAGGTAAACCCAGAGAATATGTGGATCCGTCTGATAACAAACAGACACTAATGTATCTGAACAGTGTTGGAATCAATCACTCCTTATCACATTTTCAGACTGATACTATCTCCGACATATCACATAGCGTTGTTTGTCAATTTACACGTGCTTAAATTAGTTTTATACTTCAGATTCCACTGCTAATTTTTAACTGTTGTTCACCATCACAGTATAGAGCGTTGAACTTTACACGCTAGTAAAGTACCTTTGAGGTCTGCCGTTTGAACTACTTTACCCGAAAATGTTTTTCTATTCATGAAAGTGTAATAGGCAGCAATAAACGAAATGTAACTCCTTTACCTACACTTATGAGCCGAAGGGTTGTGACCACATGCTTAATGAGGTGTTGGTCCACACGTGGAAACCAGAACAGCTGCGATTCTGCTGGACATGGATTCAGTAAACGTTTAGTGGATTTGCAGAGGAATGTGGCACCAGATGTCTAGTCCCAAGTAACGCAGTTGCCGTAAACTACGAACCAGTAGTTTGTGGGCACGGAATGAGGCCAGATAATGTCCTATACGTTCTCCACCGCGTTCGGATGATGCGAATTTGATTGCCAAGTCATCGTCGTAGACATGCTCCTCAAATGGCTCTACGACAGGGACAGTTATCCTGATGGAAGATGCCATCCTCAATGGAAAAGACAGCTCACACGAGCCGATACAGGCAGTCCACGTCTGTCATGGTGCCTTCAATTGCCACCACAGGCCCCGTCGAGCAACCATTCGCCAGGATAACGGTGTATTCGTACACAATTATACACCTTGAACGTGATTCATCTCATCACATGATGTATTCCCATTGATCCATGGTTCAATCTCGAAGATCAGCGACCTCACACATTTGTAAATGACGATCTTGTTGGGTCAATATGGGAATAAGTTGACATCATCTTCTGCGGTTTCTTATGTTCTACCATATGCACTGAACGGTATTCACCAAAACACATTTTATTCCTCAATCAGTGTTGTACTCCACCGTCAGATCTGTTCCAAGTCGCCACCTATCCTACTTTACAGGCTGGGCAAGTCTCCGACATTGAAGTTTCGTGATGAGGCATGCAAGTCAAACACATTGTCATGCACTTACGATTTCACTGACTTTCCGGAGATGATCATGACGATGGCACACGAACAGACGACCGGCTTAGCAATTTCCGAGATGTTCGCTGCTACGCGCTGGGCCATAACAGTTTGTTCTTTTTGTAAGCAGCTTAGTTCAATGAATTACTCCAGTTGTGTTACATACCACTGCTATAATGATTTCCCATTCGTCTCTGCTCGCCTTCTATATTCCTACCGGTTCAGGTGCCCGCAAAACATGGAGATGGTATTCAGTGTCGCGGTGGCAGTGGAAATAATGTTTTGGCTCAGTGTTTTTTCAGTCTCGGCGCACGCAAATGGCACCTTAACCGGTTTTAACTTCTTTGCGAGTCGTCATCAGATGATTCGTTTGAAAAGAATGAAAAATGGTTTAGTAAACACTTGGAAGGTGAATTACAAATTTAAGCTAACTACAAATGTACAATCACAAACGCATGAGTAAAAAATTTTAGTTGACCGATTTTGAACATCAGTGAAGCGATACACATGTGTCCCTCTGTTCTAACTAGGTCCATCTCTTCATTTACCGACAATTGTAGTAATTGTTGTGTAATTTTTTAAAGGGAGACGGTTTTATAAGAGTAGGTTTTTGATTGAGAAAATTTTGAATTTTTGTCAGAAAAATGGGCTGTAAAATTACTGTTCTACTCGTGAAATTACTGCAATGGACAACTGTGACTATGCATATGGTGTGCATTATAAACGGGAGAAGGAAAGTACAATTTCGTTAACATAATTCATTAACGCAACAAATTCGTACAATTTTTTTGCAGAGCAGGCCATTTATAGATGAAATTTATGTTTTTTGCGTTATTAGTTTGGTGAAACCCTGGCAGTAGCCCAGATGCTTTGTTCATCTTATTTGTAATCTAGACCATGCACGTGAATTCATCTCCAGCGGGTTGTAGTAAATCAGTTGATAAGCGAATAAAAGACTCTTTCCTTTAACTTTAAAGAACATTTTAACCCAACATCTGTATTTACATACTGTCATGTCGGTAAATTCAAGATTAGTTTCTTGGTTGAGTTCGTAGCTGAGGAATTGAATGTGTTGCTCGGTTTCGCTCCCACTTTGCCCTTCAGCCAAGGCCAAGGGACTCAGTACACATGATTTCTAGTTTTCCGTCGGGGGCACCGGTTTGGCCCTGCTGGTATCTGTTAACATCAATAATATTTACTGCGTGGCCCCCTTTACTCCAATTAGCGTTCACGTTGCGGTGTGGATCTTGACAAACGTGACTGACCTCCTTGCGTTGCTCCGTTTGGACATTTCTGGTGTGCAATTTCCATGCATATTGCTGTTTATCCAAGTAGCTCCCGGAACAATTTGCCAGTATTACCACGCCACTGTTATGATTATTTTGCTACATTCTGGCTCACACCTGGCGTCGTATCGGCGCTCTCCCCGTGCCTTGTAATTGTTGTTACTTACGCGGTAATATGCACTTCCCTGTTTATTATCCTTATTATTGGCTATTAGCGAAGTAGGGAGGTGCCAGCTGCCGGAGTTGTTATTATTGTTGTTGATAGTGTTGGGGTTCCTATTCCACCTTGCATTATACGTCGATATCTGAATTGTTAGCTCATCCCTTCACATCTTCAAGAATGAGATCACTGCAATACAATACGGAAAGGAAGTACTCAAAATCTGTTTCGGGCACTGTCACAAGTTATTCTCTCATATTTCGTCGTAATTTTCCTTTAAGGATCTGAATAACATATGTATGAAAAATTGGTTTGCTTCAGTACCTCGTTTTATTAATGTAATTATCAAAGTACCCCCGTAAGCCCCTTTGTTTAATGTGTGAGGGTTCCAGATTGAATACCTGACTTCTAAGACGTTCTTCAACAGAATACAACCAAAATTTGTCTAAGAATGCTTATTGAAATTGTGCAAATGAGCAAGTCGACGTGTTCGTCGACCTCCGGCTCTCATGCAATCAGTTATTCGGCTTAGCACTGGTTGACAGAATTGTTGGATGTCCACCTGAGGAATATCGTGAAAAAATTCCATCCAGCTGTGACGTTAGATCGTCAACAACTCAAGTTGGTTGGAAGGGCCTACCCTTAAAGCTCCAAATGTTCTCAATTGGAGAAACATCCAGCGACGTAGCAACAGAGGTAGGATTTGGCACGCACAAAAAGGTGGGGCCTTATCTTGCTGAAATGTAAGCCCAGGATGGCTTGTAATTAAGGGCACCAAAACGGGACGTAGAGTATCGGCGACGTACCGTTGTACTGTAAGGGTACTGTGGATGACAACCAAAGGGGTCCTGCTATGAAATCAAATGGCACGCCAGACCGTCATTCCTAGATGTCGCGCCGTACGGCGAGAGACAGTCAGGTTGGTATCCGACCATATCCGGAGTCTTTCCAACACGTCTTGGGATTGGAATCTCATTCACTGAGTTTTAATTGTCTTCAGTGATGAGTCCCGCTCCGAAATGAGCACTGCTGGCCAGAGAAGAGGTGTCTGGAGGCGTCCAGGCAGCAGTGGGATACCAATCTGAATGTCACCCCCTTCCGCCCGACATCCAGAAGTGATGGTTGTCATCCGCAGCATCCTTACAGCACAGCGGCACGCCCACGATACGCCCCGTTTTGTTGCTCTTCATGGCAAGCCATCTTGGGCCTACATTTCAGCAAGACAGCGCCCGTCTACATAAAGTGAGTTTCTACTGCTTGCCTTCGTGCTTGCCAAACCCCACCTTGGGAGGGATGTCTCCGGACCTCCACCCAACTGAGAACGTTTGGAGAGTGTGGGCAGGGCCGTCCATCCTGGTCGGGATTTGGACGATCTAAAGCCCCGGTTGCGCAGAATTCGTCCTGATATCTCACAGGAGGATATCCAACAACATCAATTAGCACCAAGCCAACAACTTCTTGCAGAGACAGAGATGGAACAACGCGTTAATGATTGCTCATTGTGTGAAGCTTCTTCAATAGAATAAATCGTGAATGTTTTGGAAATTGTAAATATTTGTTTGTCTGTACATGTACTACCGCACCCAAAAGAATCCGAAAGACTAGAATTGCGTTTCGTCTGATCTGCATGCAGCCCACATAACGTAGCTGTCTTGAAGGTTCTCTAATCTCTTTGCAGTTCAGTCGTTTGATTATACAAAATGGATACCACGAGACATCACTCGAGAATACTGTTCTATAAGGTAATCAGTTGTGATATAAATGAACACCAAGACATTGCAAATACTAGGAAATACGTCATTAGGAACGAGACACTCCTTAACGCTTGTAAACTCAATTTTCAGTAAGTGACATTTCACACTCATTAGAATATGAGTTAACTAGCTGCGTTACGTAAATCATTCCAGCAATTTCAGCAAAATTCAGATTATTTTAACAAGAGATTTTGAGACATCTGGACTCTTGAAGTTCGACGAAAATTTGAAATATTTTTGCTTTTAAAATGTTTTGCGACATCTGTTAAACGTTGTTCCTGTCTGGTTAGTCATAAACTGGATGTTGAATAAAGCAGTTAAAAGCAACGCGTTTGAGTGAAGCAAGCGCTCTATGGAAACTTCAATGTTAATATCATACCACTAGTAATATCTCTGTACTCATGACTGAGCATTTATTTTTGTTCAGATGTTTGAACTTTGACCGATATGACGAACTTTTTTTATTCTGGCTCTGTATTGAATCAACCAACAATAGCCACGTGTAACTGAGAAAAGGTTTTTTTCTTTTAATAGACTCAATCATACCAACATACGTCATTGGTGACAAGGCATGAAGAGTGGAGACATTTTGTTCTTACCAGTATCAGTTAGCAAATCTGCAATTGAAAATTTTTGTGCTCTGCCTGATATTCCGCCAAGAAGCGTATCTCCCTGTTAACTAACCACGAAAAACGTTTAAAATAATTTCAAGTGCCAACGTTTGTACGTGTTTAGAACGAAGTGCATGACGTAAAGTTTTGAGATGTGGACTCGAATCGAGGACGTAATCCGATTGTTACCAAAGTAAAATCAAATGTTAAAGGTCGAATTTTTTCTCCAGCAGTGAGATGTTTGAAATGATGATTTAGTTCTTTTTTTCCTGACACGGAATCGAGCCAGACACCTACCGCCGCTGTTTTCTATCCACGATTTGGCTAGCTGGCCAGTAGTGAGACGCGTGTATGTTCAACTAGAAGTAACAGCACCTATCGTTATTGTTGACAAAATGTAAAGAGGTATTAAAAATGAAACTTATTTGTCGCCAATAGTTTGGCTCCATGTGCTAGGGCATAAAATCAGCCCATAGAAATTTTTGTGCTCAAGCATGATTCGAGCCGTTAGCGCATCATAGATTCGATTCGAAGCGTTTTTTGAAATTGTCACTGTTTCAATAAATTTCTTAGATCGAGAAATATCATTAGGGAGTAAGAAGTTATCAAATACTTACTGTCTTTATTGTTATTAATTTCATCATTCTGCTGCTGTTACACGCGTATTTGGAGGATACATTTAATGCTTCTTTGTCATTTTTAGAAGCAATGGCCCAAATACAGGGAAATATTTAGTTCGCAGCGAATGGATGAGGCTGTCTGTAACAGCTGGACAGTCCTTTTTCTAGTCATTACTACTGCGAAATACTGGAGAACATAATCCTTCCTTCTGTTCGTCAGGGAATTTCGGGAGGCGAAATAATCTTCCAACATGACCGTTCCCCTGTCCCTACAGTGAACGGATTAAAAGACTTGTTTCAAATGAGCTGTTGGGCTGGCCTCCCAAAGGTGCTGGCCTCAGTCCCATAGAGCATATATGGGCAGAGGTGGAGAAAATTGCCAGGTGTAATACACCAGCACCGATAACCAAGACAGCGCTGTCCGTAGCAGTTCATGTCCCGTGGAAAGAGTTGTCACAGATTAACAGATTCATCCGGAAACTTGTTACCTCCATTCCTCGGCGGCTAAATACTGTTGTATAGGAGACGCAAACTGGAAGCAGCACTGAATTACTGTGTTGTTAGGAGGAAACAGTTTATGAGAAATGAACGTTTTGTTCTCTCTCTCGAAGGGAATAATTGTTTGTCCTTTCTCTGTGGCTCATTTTATATTTGTAAGAGGAGCAGATTAAATATGAAAATAGGCTCTCTATTTGTTGTTAAACAGACGATTGATTTCAAATTATTTTATGATCTTTGATCAAAAAGACTGAGAAAAACATGAAACTATTTTTTTGGCACTTGACATGACGTCAGTGCCAATGAAGGCATCAAGCAACGGGTATTTAGATTTATTACCTCCAGAAAATCAGCATAGTAATTTGTGTTCTCTTTATTTACATGCATGTAGGACGGTAATACCCACAACACTAAAAAGAGATTTAATTTTCTTTTACTGCCAAGCAAAACTCACAGAACGTAAAGAGAAAAAGTGTTTTAATACCGGCGTTGTAGACATAATGCCTTAAAATTAAGGATATTTAAAATGTTTCACATTTTTAGAACATCTCCAATAGTTACACTGTAAATGATGTGAGTAGGCAACAAATCTTTTTTATAATGATAGACTTAGAACATATTTTTCTTGAGATTGATGTCAAGGGCACCATCCAAGAAAGACGGACACACAGATGAAGAGACAACAACGCTACATACTTTGCTTAATGTAACATCCACAGGTTGGACTTCGTAAGCTGCGAAAACATGACGTTCCAAATAAAGAAATGCTGCAATGGAGGAAACCATAAGAATTCACATAAAATGCAGGCGCAAAATTCCGCTGAAAATGAAACAACCGATTGCACGCAGCGCGGCTTAGTTCCAACTTCTGCTAAAGCGAAAGGAAAAGCAGGTGTTATGAGAAAGTGAAACTAGAAATACAAAATGCTGACGGTAATGTCTAGAATAAGTCATCCTTGAGTAAAACTGACATTTAGTCGCTAACTGCTAAGAGGAAAATATGTATCATTTATTCGTTATGATTTGAATGTAACGGTTGCTGATGTTTTGTCAGTAAATGCGTAATGTGCATATGTTGTAGAGCTCTTCTACGTACACTGCGTTTAAGAAAGAGAGAACCCGAAGTAGAAAAAGGTTCACCAAACTCATCGAGGTGCTGACACTCTATGCATCGCTTGCGCAGTGTGTTATTAATTTAGCCCCTAACGTTTTAATATTAACAACGTCTCTTGTTTACCACAATAGTCGCATGAGAATTATCGAGTTTGCAGCGGCAGAGATGGGCAAACAGCTTTAGAATTTTTAGAGACTATCCATATGTTACCGAATCGTAACGCCAAACTATCACTACATCAGATTATAGGTCACATTTAATTTCAGCCTGTGAACCACTGCTCCACAGTGACTGAATAGCTTCGTCATCACTGACACCTCTCGCTATACACAACACAGCCCCAGTACGTAACAGTCAATCACTGCAAAATGATCTATGTTCGCATCTATTTGCCAACGACTTAATTTCTGTCGCAGGACTGTCAACGCGTTACCGAGGCCATAGACAGGTGTGATGGTCTACCATGCCCCCTTCACACCCACTCCATCTCCACACCTGCAGCAACCACTGTGAACGTCTCATAAATTATGACACCTTACGCAGATTTATTGCCTAAATTAAACAGCTTGTTATCAGCTTTTCTGACAAGAGATACTGCCATTTCTCTGAAGAGAAGTACTTATGGTAATTACCAATATTCCATGTGGCGATCCTCCAATGTTTCCATTCTTCCAGGACCACTATTCGAAAAAATGTGAAAATAAGCGGCAGAGAAGCACCCTTGAATAATCAGTGAAATGTGGCATACTTCATCAGTCTACTTTTTGACCTCCACAGCAGAGAATAAACACCGAGTTTATATATATTATTGTAGCGGGATTTGAAACTATGGCTTCAGCTTTACTGACATTGAACTACTGAGGAATCAAGAACGTTAAGAGCATTCTCTCATTAGTGTAGTACAGATTAATGGAGAGAGAAGCCGTTTAATTACTGATTTTGTGTTTAATTCAACATACTGCAAAGCATTTCAAGCATATTTTGCTCACATTCATGCACTTATCTACACAGAAAACTATTCTATAACGAGAAATTGCCTTAATGTAAATTAACACAGAACTGTTTTGTTCGCTGTTCGCTGCTGGAGCGGCTACTGGAGTATTTGGGGGTTGGGGTGTCAGTGAATGACCATGCGTCAACGTCCAGTGGAGCCTTCTACTGGCTTTGAGTTGTTACTCGTTGGGGTTAACACCACAGCCTGTGTGGGGAAACAATTTTCCAGGAGTTATTGTGGTGCCTAATCGTGTGATATAACAGTATAATGTTACAACTCAACTCCTCCAGAGTACCAAAAAGGCAATTGAAGTTTGTGAAGCCTAAATCGTCATTGAACAACTGACATAAAAAGTTTATCGCACGATATCCCACCACAATAACTGGTTCAAAAATGATTTCCACTCAGGCTGTGGTGTCACTCACAACGAGATACAGCTCCACGCCAGCCTAAGGCACCATTGGAGTTGATATTAGGCCAATCACTAGCGCCTGCACCCCCAAGTACTACAGTAGCCGCTCCAGCAGCGAACATGAACAAAACAATTCTATGTTAGGTTAGACTAGGATAATTTATTTTTATGTAACAGTTCTCCTCTGTACACGTAAGCGCCTGGTGATGGGCAAAACGTGCTTGCTGTTCATTGCAATATGTTAAATTAAACATAAAATAAATAATTATACGCTTTCTCTCAGCCTTAATCTAAGTTACACTAATCAGAGAATGTTCTTAACGTTCTTGATTCCTCAGTAGCTGAGTGTCACTAAAGCTGTAGCCACAGGCCCAAATCCCGCTCAGAGTTTATCCTCCTTCTCTATCTTAACTGATAAAGACCGCAATGAATGTAAGTAACTGATTCCTACGAAACTCTTATGTTTGTACTGCAGCACCGTGTAGGTCAAAAAGTGGTTTTTCATAAGCGTCGGCTGACTAATGAAGTACGTCACATTTCACTGATTATTATTTATTAATTCATACGTGCTTCTCTGTCGCTTATTTTCAGAATTTTTCGAATAATGTAATGGAAGAATGGTGACATTGGATGTTCACCACACGGAATATTCATATTTACCGTAAGTCTTTCTCTTCAGAGCAACGACAGAACACCCTGTCACTATAGCTGATAGCAAGTTGGTTAATTTAGGTATAAATCTACGTTAGGTGTCACAATTTATGATATATCCACAGCGGGTGTTGCAGGTGGGTGATAGAGTGGGTGTGAACGAGTGTGTGGTAGACGATAACACGTGCCTATGGCCTGGGCAGCGCGGTGATAGTCCCGCGATAGAAATTAGGTCGTTGGCAGAAAGATGCGAGCATAGAGCATTTTGCAGTAATTAACTGTTACGTACTGGGACTGTGTTGTGTGTAGCGTGAGGGATTGGGGGTGAAGATGCTATTCACCCACTGTTGAGCAATTCTTTCACATGTATAAATTAAGTATGCCTGTAATCTGATGTAGTGGTAGTTTGGCGTTATGATTCAGCAGCATATGAATAGTCTCTGAAAATTCTAGAGCCCTCTGCCCATCCGTGCCTCCGCAATAGAACTCTACAATTCTTATATGACTATTGTGGTAGCCAATAGGTGTCATTAACATTAAAACATTAGGGGCTAAATTAATAACGCTTCGCGCTGGCGATGCAAAGAATATCAGCACCACGATTGGGTTGATGAATCGTTTGTTATTTCTGGTTCTCTCTGTTTTAAGCATAATGCACGTTGAATAGCTCTATAACTTAGTCGCTATTCGATTTTACTGACAAAGCATCAGCAACCCGTACATTCAAATCATAACCAATAGGCAACACGTATCTTTCTTTTAATGTTCCTATACATTTCATGGCTCGTATTTGCTGCGAGAAGTATAGCTGAATCGAGGCAACAACGCGGGATATGTTTTTCAACCCTGTGGCTGACGAATTACTTCCTTTATGACACAGAATTAGCGTGCAATGTTCACTTGATATTCGTATCATATCCACTAAATAATCTGAGTGATTTTTACATAATATAAACAGTGTAGCCCATGAATCCCAAATACTGGTAATTTAGTCATCCGGTATTTGAAAATGGGTGCCCTTAGTGATTTTCAGCGAACTTTACACATAATTTCTCGCTGACAACCCCTCAAAATGATGAAAGGAAAAAGTTTATAGCTTTATATATTTTCGCTGTTCATGCAGTAAAACTGCCGCATGAAGCATGTCGTTTGAATGTATTACTTCTTTACTACTAACTGAATTTGCGACATATTTTACTGACAGTATTCACATGTGCCACTAAATGTACCAGTCAAATTGTATCGTTGTATGTCACATAGTTTACGAGATTCGATGTCATCAACAATGAAATGCGTGAAAACCTGCCGCAACATGCATGTCTCTTAAATTTATAATTTCTTTGCTACTAACTCTATTTACAACACATTTCACTCTTATGACGCTGAATGTGTCTACAAAAATGTATCCTTGTACGGGACATAGTTCAGCAGATATGATTTCAAATACTGAGATGAGTGAAAAACTGCTGCATTATGGATTTCGTTTTAATTTATTACTTGTTCATTACTAACTAAAATGACAAATTTCGCAGACGGTAGACACTATACCACTGTATCGTTATACGACAGATAGTTCAGGAGATACATAATATACATTGAGCTGTTTGAAAATGAAACTACAGCGCTAGATAAGCTAAATTTGAAAAGCGGTAGGCGGTGTGGAGGAGCTGGAGAGGGAGAGGGAGAGGGAGAGGGAAATGGAGAAGTCGTATTTGTACAGAAAGGTTTGGGGGGGGGGGGGAGGAGGAGATAGATGAAGTGGGAAGGAGGAGATGGACAGGACAGAAGGGGGCGAGCAGATGGGCCGAAGGGGTGGAGCAGATGTACAGAGAGATGGACTGACAGAAGAATGAGTGCATACCCTGGCAACTCTGCGTACACAGATAGTCAATTGGGAGTGAAGCTGTTTTATTAAATTTAAGTGCAGAGCTACACTACTAGAGTATTGCCCATGCACTTCCTGACATCGTATCTTAGCTCAAGTAGTAGTTATAGCTACTAGTCTCAGTAAAACCCTTAGTAGCTCGATGGATCTCCTGGAAACCATCACACTAACCAACAATCACAGATCCTCCAGTCCTTTACCGAACAGTGTTCCTCCGACCCTCGCACTAACTATGAGTTTACTTCAGCACTGTTTCCTGAGTTATGCAGACAGCGACACTCCACTATTCACCGCAGCATCCAGAGGTCCTAGCCCTTTCCTTCATGCCGTATACCAACTGCTGCTGTTACAGGACAGTTTTTCCAAAAAATTCTCTGCAAACTATTTAAAATCTAAATCAATTCAAATTACGAGTGACGGTTGAACGTGTGGATGTATGCGAAACAAACACAAATGATTGAGACTCTAATAACTACTTCTCAGTTTCATTTCTGTTGGATGAAAGATACAAACACCGTCCGAGCTGGCCTTGCAGGCCCAACGGTACTGAACGACCACCGTGTCGTGCTCAGACTTTAGGCGTCACCGGATGCAGATACGGAGGGGCATGTGGTCAGCACACCACTTTCCCGACCGTTATCAGTTTCGTGACCGGTGTCGCTACTCATCAATCAAGTAGCTCCTCAAACTGAGTGAACCCGCTTGCCTCCAGAACTTGGCAGACCTGGCCAGTGACCCATCCAAGGTTAGCCAACAGCTCTTAATTTCGGTGATTTGACGGGAACAGGTGATACCATTGCGGCAAGGCCGTTGGCTGAGTGACAGATATGTGTAATGTTGTTCTGTAAATTGTCACTGCTGGCTGTTTGTGGGAGAGTGAAAACCACATGGGTACCAGGGCAAGTGATTCATGAAACTATTTCTAGCTGAAATGCCGAGTCCTAAGACATGTACAGAATGGACCAATGGACGCTGTCAGAGAAAAAAAATGGAAATCTGCCAGGGAATTGGAAAACGCGGTCCACTCAGAGCGAAGAGAATATATTGAACTCAAAGGAGGTCAGCAGTGGATGGTACGCAAATGTTGTAAGGGAGTTCCGAATTGGTACACTAAAATCATTTTTGTAGCGGGAATGAAGATTCGCAAGCGCATACGTGCAGTAACTACCATTGGCCAAAAAGTGAAAGCACTCTCATAGTGGGATAGAATTTCAGATTTTTTTCCCACAATAAGAGAGAAACGTGACCCACTTGTTGATAGCGACAAATCCTGTAGATGGGAGATTGTTGCTATTGTTATAAATTGTTCGTTTGTACAGAAGCTGTATACCGATTGGTCAACAAGAATCTGACGCTTTCCGAACCAGCATGATTTTGCCTACGGGAGTAGATGGACACTTTGGCTTAGATCTCCAGAGGGAGAACTACTTCGTCTTGAAAGAAATTTCTTGACTTACGAGAGGGAGAATTGTGTCCTAGATCAGATCACAGATGCTGGACTGAACTTATAATTCACAGCTACTATTGCATCAATCCTCTGCACCTACGTTTTGAACTATGATAAGTATGAGATACATTTGTCTGCATTGTGATGAGGGAGGCTGCGAAGTTTTTTGTTTCAAGTTCGAGTTTTGATTTTGTAAATTAATTCATGCAGTTACTAGTTAAACTCACTAGTTAAACTCAATATCCGCTTAGGCTAGGGAACTGGTGCTTGTATTTACTTTTCTTAGCGTTCGCTTTAATCTGAATCATTGGGGGGTTTAGTTGGACACAGTATTCTCAATTCTGCTCGAGTATGTCAAGGTATTACCATAGATGCTTAGTAAATGATTTGAACGTTGCGAATTTTAAAATATTTTTTTTGCTTATTCAGTGGTTGGAATCACATTGATGCATCTTAATAGATGCATAGGATTTTATTTTGACCTTTGGTGTTATTTAGAAGTTCGTTGGAAACCCTTTCCCATCATCTTTATGTGAGCTGTGGTACCCATATTTCATCTTTAATTGGTTCACCCATGTTTAAATTCTGATATTTCTTTGTTTCCATTGTGCGTCTTTTTTTTTATATGAGTGCTATTCGGAAAGTAAGTTCAGATCGGTCGCGAAATGGAAACCACTGTGCGAATCCGATGAAGTTTTACACAGATGTACTGGGTAGTGTCTCTAGTATGCCCGTCCATCGCCGCATGCCGCTCTTTTCAATTCTGAGCGCACGGTGAGTACGTAAAGGTGCCTAAAAAATAGCGTCTCCCGCCAAGTATGAAGGCCTGGTGAGAGATTACGCCTGACGTCGTGCAGCCCACATAACATAACTGTTATGCATTTCGTTCTTCATGACAATTCTCGGCTGCAATCTGTAGGGGCTATGAAGATGTTCTTGCTGTGTTTTCGATGGGAGGTGTTTTATCAACCACAACACAGCCCGTAATTGGCTCGTCCTGGCTATGAAGACAACATTTTGGAACAGACAATGAGCTGTAGATGGTCATAGAGAATTGGCTCAAAGCACAAGTGGATGCCTTCTATGAGGAAGATATTGGAAAGTTGATAGAACGCTACGAGAAATGTCTACGTCGGAGCAACGATTATTTAGAGAAGTAGCCATAAGGTGTAGCTAGCTATTGCAAATAAAATATTTTTGATTTCACAGTGGTTTCTATTTCGTGACCGATCGGAATTTCCTTTTCGAGTAATTCTCGGGTTTCACATGATTTTATGGCGAGCAATTTTTATAGGTCACTGGGTTCAGGTGTTGTTAGCATTTCAGGGACATGTTAAATAGTCAGTCATCGTCTCATGCCGCCTTAACATCTTTCGTCGCAGTCAACATGTATGAGTCCACCCTTGGGCAGCCAACACCAACCTAACACCAGCTAACTCTGCTCCCTTCCAGTTCCTTTACCCTGATATACATTCTTGGTCTCTTTATTCCTTTGATTGGTTTTCTCATAAACATCATAGAATTGTACTCTTACTGGTACTCCGTTCCAGTCTACTCCGCTGCCTCACTTGCTATTCTCCCCCTCTCCTCACCCCTCCCTCTCCCACCCAGTCCTTGGCGAATTGTCCGTTATATGACTTTTAGCATGAAAGTAACAGCGACCATTGCTGACACATATCCGGTCGGTATTTGAAAATATTCTTGGAGTTTCCGTAGCCGCTATGTTTCCATAACAACTCCAGGTTCTTATAGGCTATGTGGCAAATATTGCCACGACCTTTGCTGTGACTGGTGTTTTCCGGACACTGGTACATGAGCTCATAGATAAGCCTGCCATCGGACTTCCCAAGGATACGTCACAATATGCACTGCTCCAATTTCTTTCCCCAGATCATTATCAGGGAGAGATTTTCCTTGCGGCAGAAGAAGCAAGATTCGTTCATTCCCTCTTCAACCAAGGAATCACTGGTGTGGAGCTTAACATATCTTCCGATTAAAGCTTCACTAACTGAGTCGTCACAAATAGAGGTGACCATGTACGAATCTTGAAAGTTCTTCGACTCGACAGAACATGGAATTTGCAGTTTTCTAAAAATAAACATTACGCACTGCACTTTATTTAAGGTAGTAAAGGAGAGTTCAACCCGAAAACACTGAAAGTTTCCAACAAATAATTTATTAGGCTAGATTATGAATTTCAAATGCCCAAACAGATATAAAGATACGCACAGAACACTGCAGAACGCTAGAAGAGAATCATACACCTACTATGAGACAGTTCGCTGCTAAGACGGATGTAAAGCTCTTCATCATCTGCTGGGAGGTATCCCTAGACTTCGACCGTTGGCACGAGCTATGACATTTAGTTGGAGTCATTGCTGCTACTAAAACGGGACGTTCATTTTAGCCTAGGTCACAGTCACAGACACACACCAGTCGTGAGTTGTCACCTCATTCACCAGGCTCTCGGTATCAGCTAATCACCATGCACCGCATTTTAATGATATGCCTGAGAAAACTCCTACCTGACAATATTCTTCTTGCCTCAAAGAAATAATTAACACTGAAAAAATCAACCTTGAGGTAATTATTAATACAGTGGCCATATTATTTTTTCTTTTTAATCTTTGTCTTTCATAATAACTTTTGTAGAGGGTAACTGAAATCTGTCTATTGGTGGTCCACGATAACATAAATTTTATGAAAAAGTAATTACAATAAGTAGCTTCATTCCTCCAGCTGGTGTACCGAACCATACTGATTGCAAATTATATGCTCGAATACAAATTTGATAACCAAAAAATTAGATTCTCAAGCTGTATAGTGTGGTAAATCCATGGTTGTTTAACTGCTCAGAGTTGGCCTAACAAATCAATCACTAATTAAAGTAGCTGCCCTATATGAGGCTAACAAAAAGAACGAACCATAATAATTTTGTAGGGATTGTAGGTTACTTATAGTTCCTGTCCTGGAAATCTGTTCTTGAAGTTTTCTAACCAGGTTCTCAAGAAATGTACTGTATTGTTCTCCAGGTGTCTGGCTGGTAGGATTTTTCAGCAATTCTGAATACACTCTCTCACTAGTCAGACAAGCCCACGATCATTCTCGCCTATCATCTGTACATACTCGACGTCTCCTGAAGCCTGTCATCCGTACATACTCGACGTCTCGCGCTAGTTGGACCTGCTATGCTTGCATCTGAGTACATCTTGCAACTGTATGTCCCACACATTTGAATTTTTTATGTATTCTCTGTTTTAGACATCTTACTGCCGTTTTCAGAAGCCTACCACTGACTCATAAGGTGCCATTTCTTTTACGTGGAACTGAGTTTATGTCTTTGTAGAATTCAATATCTTTACACATCGTTACTCGAAAATATTTTCATGATGTTCCTATGTGTAGTTGCTTCATTAATACAGCAGTCTAAGTATAGCATGCAAGTACGGTACATGAAGTAAAAAACTTCTCATTTCTCTACATTACCAGTCTTCCCAATCGATTCATATTTTGTCTGCATCATATTACTTAAATTTTACGAGATGGAATTTCGTCATGGGTAATTAAATCATCTACGAAAACCCCGGAACTTTAGCTAATGCTATACGTTACGCCATAATATAAAGTAAAACGGAAAAGAAAATTGAGGATCTCTTAGGTGAATGTCATTCTGGCTTTTGGAAAAGTTAAAGCACCGAGGGGCAATTCTGACGTTCCGATTGATAACTGAAGCAAGACTTAAGGAAAAGGATTCGTCGACCTAGAAACAGCTTTAGATTATGTAAAAAGCTGCAGACTGTCCGACATTCTGAGAAAAATGAGAATAAGCGATAGGGAAAGACTGGTATTAACACAATGTGTAAGAGAACCAAGAGGGAAGAATAAAACTGGAAGACGAAGAACGAAGTGTTCATATTTAGAACACTTGTAAGAGGTCCGAGCAGATGTAATTTCGATGTATTGCTCATGCGCTGCCTGCGATATGCAAGGTATAAGAGAATCTCTGGCCAGAGAGGAGTGTTGACTGCAGTAGGAACTGTGTAGCTGTAGCAGTAAGTTGTGGCTAGTCTGCGGTCTGCTCTCGGCTGGTCTGGTGTATCGTGTTGGCTGGCCCGGTCGCGGTGCAGCGATGCCGGAGCCTGAGTATTATTGTATAAGGTAAAAAGCATCCTCGCGCATATGTAGTAATGTCATCTCAAGTCCCATGTAAATGTTTTAAAAATCTCGTAATAATAATCTTTCTCATAAAAAAAAACTTTTAACAACCATTCATTTCAATTTAAAGAATTTACTAATTTCTCCCATCCATGATCATCCCGATTGTTGTAAAAGAAAAATCTGTTGCTTCCTTTCATAAATGACAAATCTATCGGCCAGCATTGCACAGGGCTGTGCCAGAAAACATTATTTTAAGAGCAGATGTATATGCGTTATCCGGCGACTTCATTGAGGTAACAATTTTTCTCTTTTTTATTCAGAATGATCTTTCAGGGCCATGACGCAGCACTGCTGGCGTCCAATAGTAATGATTTTGATCCTAATGATGAACAAACAAATTCAATTATGTCCACAGTAAATGTAACAATTGATGACGCGGCACGTTCCGTTACAATGAACGCTCTCCAGTTTGACACAGCCGATTTGCAAAATTTACGTAACGAACAGATAATTGTTTCTAACGAAGGTGAACAATGTACTCAAAGTACGTCAAATTTATTTAATTCCGATTTAGCGACCAAAAGTGCACATCCGATGGGCAAACCTTTTTGTGACTCAGAGAATGACCAAATGGTTACACAAAACGTGACAAATGTAGACACACCACCATACAGCTCAGAGAAAAGAGTCGCTAATTTTGGCTTGGATCAAATTATGGCATTATTGCTACAAATTAATGAAAACAATGAAAAACAAGACAACAATTACGAACAACTTAATGAAAGTCTCAAAGAGTCGAATGATAAGGAAGACAACAATTTCAAACAACTTAGTGAACAGATTACAGCCGTTGCCGCGCAATGTCATGAAACTAAAGAACAATTACGTGAGGAAATTAAAGCTTGTGCTAGGAACAGTAGTGAAGAAATTAGATCTGTGGCACAAGAATTAAGTAATACACATGCGGCCACAACTAAATTACTTAGAGATGAAATTAGTGCAGTCGCTAAACAATGGTCCGAAAACGCAACACAGTTACGCGACGAGTTTAAATTAATGTCAGCAGAACTTTCACGCACACTGGATGCGAAAGTAGACACGAAATTTGGCCAACAGAACAGCCAAATTGACGAACGTTTTAAGCACCACCTACAAAACAGTGCAACGCGTTACCGTAAATTTATACAGGAACAGAATAAAGTAAAGCAACAGGTCATGGAAACAATTAATGCACAGAGACAGGAAGATAAGCGTAAATTGTTTACGAAAGCAAAAACATACGTAGACAACAATATTGCTACAGTCTCAGATGAAATCAAACAGTCGAACACCGAATTGCATGATGAAATCTCCAATATTAAAACAAAAACAGACACACACACACATTAGACTTTCAGACAATGACCAACAGACTTGAAAAGTTGGAACGAATACAGGATCCCGATTCCATCAAAGCAGACGTTAAAGAATTGAACAAAACCACACGTAAAATACAAAACCAAATTAATGCTTGTGACACTAAAAACGATGATCACGTAAAAGTACTGACTGGAAAATATGATGCATTGGCCAGTCGTATTGACGTTATCGAAAGTAATAATGACACCAAATCAGACGATACTTCACCAGTTTCGTTTAATCAAACTCCTGGATTCGAAAATTTACAGCAGACGATCAGTGAGATAGGTTCGTCCAATAATACATTACGTAGAAAATTGTCAACTTTACAGCAAGAAGTGACAGAGATGAAAAATGTTTCAGCCTCTAACACGGCACAGCATACGCGACGTTCCGAACATTTGTCACACTCACACAGCCAGTATAACTTGAGTAATTTACGGAGACCACGCGACTTAGAAGCCGAAGATACACAGTCAAACAGATTCTCATGCAATCCTGAACCTGCTAAAACATACAGAGACGATAATTTTGATTACAAGCACTTTCTAACCGTCAGAAAATTTAAGGTATTTAATAATGACAGAACACAGAGTCACGCTTTGGACTGGATACGACAATTTGCTTTCGTATTTTCACCAGCTTGGCCTGTAATGCAGAAACTAGCATTGGACTGGATACAACAATTTGCTGTTGAATTTTCACCGGCATTGCCTGTAACACAGAATCCAAAATTTATTTGCAGCGCGTAATTGACCTCAGGGGATTCATTACACTTCGATGAATATGTTCCGTAGCGTGCACAGGGCCCCGAGCCGTAGTAGTGCTATTTCATCTTTAGTTTTCTGCACTGCTGCCTTCTCTTCTACTATCCTTTAAATCTATCAAAACAGCTCTTCAACTATCGATCTATCTAGGATTAAGAATGAGTGAAGAAAACCTGATATGACAAGTTTTACCGAAAGTGACAGTTTTCATTAGACACTCTTGAAATAATAATAATAAAAAAAAACTTCCAGCGTAATTTTAATAACAGACAAAATTTTAATTATCAGTATCATCAAAATTATCGGCAACAGCAAACATATTTTGGCAACAATAGAAGGTTTTCACAACAACAGCAACAAAACCAGCCGGTTAACATACCTAACCAACAATGTAATGTGCAAGGTCAACCAAGCTGTAATGTTTCGCCGCCTACACGTATAGCGTCGGCTCCGCCAAATAGTAACGCACAGCAACAAGGAAATAACTACGTATAGAAAACACATCATTTTAACTCCTATCGCAACGCGCCGCATAGAAATGACTATCATGACAGACGTAAAAGTAATGAGCACAATTTTCAGCGTACGTTTAATAACAGTCGGTCCTATCAGCAGCAAAATTATCTGCAACAACAGATTATCATGAACGAACCAGACAGTCGATATCATCCCGAACGTAATACGTCAGGAAGAAATAACAGAACAGTACAAATAGTTGAAATACCACAGCATCCTTCCGCGAATAACAGAACGTCAGAAAGAATTTGACTAGATACAGTACAATTGCACCTTCCTGCAACGCGAGCAATAATTTTGACACAGAGAATCTTGTTCACGAAAATGTTATTACTTTTGACGACATCCGAGACACTCTTTTGCAGGAAAAACCAGTTATTCAAAAAACCATTTCCCACCCTGTCATTGAAGTAAAGATTGGATCATCCAAATTTTCAGCAGTAATCGATTCTGGATCACCTATGTCAGTTACTTTCAACGAGTGTAACAAAGAGAATACCTATCCTACGTTACCGTTAGGCAAAACTAAAGTAAAAGGAGCAATATCTGGTAAAGCAGTAGATGTAAAGTTACAGACACACTTATCATTTTGTACTGCAGGTCATAGGTTTCACTCAAATTTTTGGATTGTTCCCTTATTGACAACAGACGTTATTTTAGGTACGAATTTTCTGGTGCAACGTGATGCAATTATTGACTTTCAAAATTCGTATTTAATGTTAAAGGATGAAAATGTACAACTGGCTTTAGAATTTCAGCACTCTTTATCTGCAGAAGAACAAACAATTAATCGTACACAGGTCATTTCTGCATCACGTAACATAGACTGCCATCCACATTGTTCTCAGATATGTACGTACACAACTATAATACTCCAGACGAAGCCGACTATGACGTTATGCAAATGATTTCTGATAAAGTTAAAAAGAGCAGTGCAAATACAGACGACGAACGCACGCAACTACGCAAAATTCTTTTACAGCAAGCTCCAGTTTTTGACAACATCCCTTGTACTATGTCCGGTTTTATGTATGAATTTCAAATTAAACAGCACGACGCATTTAAAGCCAAACATTATCCTATTCCATACATTCACAGAGATCAAGTTAAGAAAGAATTGCAAGCTATGCTTGACCAAGGAATTATTGAACCGGCAGTTAGTCCATACATAAACCCGCTCCATATTGTTAAGAAAAAGGACGGTTCACTTCGCCTCGTACTTGATTCGCGTCACATCAATGACATTATTATTAATGAAACAGATCGCCCTCAGACACTAGAAGAACTTCTACAGAAATTTCATGGTACTGCTATTTATTCCATGTTAGATTTGAAATCAGGATTTTGGCAAATTCAGCTCCATCCGAACTGCAGAAAGTACACAGCTTTTCTCTGTTTTGGTGACTGTTATCAATTTTGTAAATTACCGTTCCGTTTAACTATTTCTTCAGCAGCATTTATTCGCGGTTTGAATACTATACTTCCGACAGAACTAAAAGACAGAATCACAACGTATGTAGACGACATTCTTATTGCAGAAGCTAACTGGTCTGAACACAATCTGATTCTTGTACAACTGTTGCAAACTTTTCGTGCACAAGGACTCACAGTTAATCTTAGCAAATCGCACTTTGGCAAAACTTCTATAAAATTTCTTGGACATGTAATTTCAGCAGAAGGCATTGCGCCTGACCCGGAAAAACTCCAAGCTTTACGTGACGTTACTGTTCCTACGACGAAGAAACAACTACGCAGCTTTTTGGGTTTAATTAACTTTTTTCGTAAATTTATTCTTTACTCTGCTTTAGACACCCCTAGAGTATGTCAATTGACAGGTAAAAACACTATTTGGTCCTGGGATAGCCAAGCACAGCCTGAATTTGTCAATCTGAAACAAGCTTTGTTGAATGCACCACTTTTATCACATCCAGATCTTACTATAAATTTTTCCATTGCCACCGACAGTTCTAACACCGCTTTAGGCGTACACATTTTTCAGGAAATTGAAGAAGACAGTACTACAGTAATTAAAAACATCGACTTTGCAAGTCGCATTCTGTCACCTGCTGAACGCAATTATTCTGTTACAGAACTTGAAACATTATGTTTTGTATGGGCATTTACGAGATTCAGGCATTTCCTTTATGGAAGACATACTACCGTTTACACAGATCATAGAGCGATACAGTTTTTACTTTCAGCAAAATTTACACACGACAGATTAAGCAGATGGAAACTTTATTTACAGGAATTTAATTTTACAGTTGTTCACATTCCCGGTATGCAAAATATTGTAGCAGACGCACTATCCTGTTCTCTCAGCAACAATCAGCAAGACATCGCAACCAACCTCTGCCAAGCAAATTTTAGCGTCATGTATATTCAGCAAGTCGCATTTGAAAACTTCATTTCATCATCATTACCAGACATAGCACAAGAGCAGATCAAAGACAACGTATGGAAAGAAATTAAACACCTTTGGCAAGATAGGAATAATGTTACCATCAGAAACCATTACACTGTACGCAATAACATTCTGTTTCGCCGCTCTCACCCTGACAGCAACAACTGGTTACTATGCATTCCTGACGAGCATGTTAACAAATTAATTTGGTATACTCATTTAAGTTACGCACATTACGGAGCCAGAAAATGTTTTCTTATACTGAGAGAGAACTGTTATTTTGCCAACATGGAGAAACGTATACGACGAGTTTTAGCGTCATGTAAAATCTGCCAGAAAGCTAAGTCAGACACGACTTCACATATTCCTCCGTTACATCCCATTGTACCTGTTAAATTGAGACACATGGCCGCTGTAGACATTTTTGGTCCGATTCCCAGATCTAATAGAGGTTTTAGTTACGTCTTTATCGCTGTTGAACTCACTTCGAAATTTGTTACCTTCACTCCGTTATGCAAAGCTACTGCTAAATCTGTTTCGAAAGCATTTGTAAAACATTTTCTATTTCATGTAGGGCATGTATTGAAAGTAATTTCCGACAATGGACCACAGTTTCGATCTGCTATATGGACACGTATGTTGCGAGCAAGAAATATTTCTGCGATCTATATATCCAAGTATCACGCTTCTTCGAACCCTTGTGAACGTCTAATGAAAGAAATTGGTAAACTATGTAGAATATAATGCCATAAAAACATATTGATTGGGATACACACATACTGTCATTCCAGGATGTAATTAATTCCATACCAAATGAATCTACTATGCTGTCTCCGACTGTTATATTGAAAAATGTTGAACCACCTAACAAAATCAAAGAATTAGTATCCTTTCCTACATCTTGTCGACTACGCCAACATGAAGTAATTGACATTGTACTCAACAACATCAAACGCGCCGCAGAGCGCCGGAGAAGACAGCAAAAACAGGTTTGTACGCGCCGTGACTTTCACATTTGACAGAATATATTAGTACGCACACATTATTTATCCAACAGATGAAAGAGTAGATGTAGTAAATTTGAGCTTCTATACGCAGGTCCATATAGAATTCGCAGCATTCCTCACCCCAATGTAGTACATGTTGAAACTTTGAGAACCAGAAAAAGCAAAGGCAATCACCATGTCTCCAACACTAAACCCTTTATTGAACGAATATACTTCATGATTTATCACACTGTAATGCCATTTCCTGATTTTTATATGATTACTTATGCAATTATATTTATATGAACACTTACTGATGATTATCATATTTTTTGTTGGCAAATTCCCGGCAAGGTAAGGTTAGCAGGTCGCTTTTCTTGTCATTATATATCAGACCGTGCACATTTTCCATTTTTCGTGTATGTATGACTGTTTTCCTATCGAAAGTAGAATTTTTGTTTGTATGCACTACGAAATCTTTAAGATATAACAAACACCAGTTGACTTCGACACTTTTTCTTATGATATCTCACATCTTGACTATTCTACATTTTTTCTACTACATTACGATACTGTGTGTACATTTTTTGCACTTGAAAACTGTCTGTTTTTGACATAATACGTTTTCTGTCATGCTATGCTGTATGCTTAATTATATCACTAGAAACAAGTTTTTATTTAATGAGTATATGATTTAAATGCAAGATATTAATCCTTATTCATCATTTTCAGAATGCAATAACTTGTAAAAGAAATAAATTAAACAAACCACAGTGGATTACTATGAAGCGGAAATTTCACCTTCGGAATGATCGAAAGAAAATGCAATACCATGTCATGAAGAGTAAATGGATCAGAATTAACAAGCATTAACAAGAATATACTATACACACCGTATGATAGCAGTCTTAACTAATTATTTTTCTTTCAGAATACGAGGCGATTGATGCAGGCTGTCAGACAGAACTACACATCTTAGTTTTGTAGTGATGAAATATGCTAGAAGTAAGAAACTCTATACTATGAATAGTTGTACAAAGTAAATGGTCATATGAATCATGAATAATGAAGTGTCTTTTTTGCAGATGATAATGAATGAAGATGAATAGTTATATGAAGAATATGCTAATATGAATAATGAGGTTTTTCTTTGCAGGTGAAGATAGTAATGAAGTTTTGGTAATATGAATAATGAAGTTCTTCTTTGCAGATGAGAATAATGATGAAGTTTATATACACTCCTGGAAATGGAAAAAAGAACACATTGACACTGGTGTGTCAGACCCACCGTACTTGCTCCGGACACTGCGAGGGGGCTGTACAAGCAATGATCACACGCACGGCACAGCGGACATCCCAGGAACCGCGGTGTTGGCCGTCGAATGGCGCTAGCTGCGCAGCATTTGTGCACCGCCGCCGTCAGTGTCAGCCAGTTTGCCATGGCATACGGAGCTCCATCGCAGTCTTTAACACTGGTAGCATGCCGCGACAGCGTGGACGTGAACCGTATGTGCAGTTGACGGACTTTGAGCGAGGGCGTATAGTGGGCATGCGGGAGGCCGGGTGGACGTACCGCCGAATTGCTCAACACGTGGGGCGTGAGGTCTCCACAGTACATCGATGTTGTCGCCAGTGGTCGGCGGAAGGTGCACGTGCCTGTCGACCTGGGACCGGACCGCAGCGACGCACGGATGCACGCCAAGACCGTACGATCCTACGCAGTGCCGTAGGGGACCGCACCACCACTTCCCAGCAAATTAAGGACACTGTTGCTCCTGGGGTATCGGCGAGGACCATTCGCAACCGTCTCCATGAAGCTGGGCTACGGTCCCTCACACCGTTAGGCCGTCTTCCGCTCACGCCCCAACATCGTGCAGCCCGCCTCCAGTGGTGTCGCGACAGGCGTGAATGGAGGGACGAATGGAGACGTGTCGTCTTCAGCGATGAGAGTCGCTTCTGCCTTGGTGCCAATGATGGTCGTATGCATGTTTGGCGCCGTGCAGGTGAGCGCCACAATCAGGACTGCATACGACCGAGGCACACAGGGCCAACACCCGGCATCATGATGTAGGGAGCGATCTCCTACACTGGCCGTACACCACTGGTGATCGTCGAGGGGACACTGAATAGTGCACGGTACATCCAAACCGTCATCGAACCCATCGTTCTACCATTCCTAGACCGGCAAGGGAACTTGCTGTTCCAACAGGACAATGCACGTCCGCATGTATCCCGTGCCACCCAACGTGCTCTAGAAGGTGTAAGTCAACTACCCTGGCCAGCAAGATCTCCGGATCTGTCCCCCATTGAGCATGTTTGGGACTGGATGAAGCGTCGTCTCACGCGGTCTGCACGTCCAGCACGAACGCTGGTCCAACTGAGGCGCCAGGTGGAAATGGCATGGCAAACCGTTCCACAGGAGTACATCCAGCATCTCTACGATCGTCTCCATGGGAGAATAGCAGCCTGCATTGCTGCGAAAGGTGGATATACACTGTACTAGTGCCGACATTGTGCATGCTCTGTTGCCTGTGTCTATGTGCCTGTGGTTCTGTCAGTGTGATCATGTGATGTATCTGACCCCAGGAATGTGTCAATAAAGTTTCCCCTTCCTGGGACAATGAATTCACGGTGTTCTTATTTCAATTTCCAGGAGTGTATTTACTATTAGTTAAGAGATGCTATGTAGTTATTTAAGTATTTGTTGCGGTTCGTTTTGACAGTATGTCTTATGTCGCATGGTATAATGACTGAATGTTTTGGAAAAGACAGCTAGAGTACATACATATTAAGTACACATTTCATTACCTGTTAATTCGAAGTTCACTACTTTTCAGCATAATATGCGTTTCTTCTTTCAGCTCAATAATCTATTTTGTATTTTTTCCAGGAGAAGCTATTCATGAGATTAATGTGCTATAAGCAGTTAGTCATTAAACCTGTTCAAATACTTGCATTTTTTTTACCTATTTGTGTGTGTCATTCATGAATGTGATCACATATACTCTACTTGTTTCATAACCTTGCTACAGCTGACTCATGATGAATGACATTATTAAACCTTATTTGCAGCAATAAGTCAAAAGCAAATATTTTCATGCACCAGCAATTAGTTATCGATCCCAAAGCAATGCATTGCTAGCACAAGAAAATGTGTTACCAGTATACAACCAAATAATGCTACTAGTTTAAGATGTATTTCTAGTCCTAAATATAATCCAAATTTCTCAGATTATGGAATCCATTATATCTATGTACTATTGGACCAGAGACCTTGAGTAATAGTTACAGTGTGTTAAATTTTAAATATGTCCTATGTCACTTAAATGATGAGTTCTGAGTAATACTGAATGATGTTTTGTAATAATGCATAAATGCTATGCCAATAATTTCTGTAAATATTATTTTTGTTATACTCTATAAATGCTATGCCAATAATTAACTCTCATTTTGAATGATGACTTCTGAATAATACTGAATAATGTTTTATAAAACTATATGAATACTTTGTAACTGGCCAATGAATGCCACTGTTTCTTATATTTTATATTTGTCTTATGTCACTTACATCATATCATATATGAATACCAGTAGCTTGATGCTACAGTCATTAACTCTTGTTTTGAATGATAACTTCTGAACAATGCGTAAAAATGGGTTGTAACTGGCCAATGAGTGCCAGTGATTACTATAATGGATGAATTATGTAAATGCTATGCCATTAATTAACTCTTGTTTTGAATGATAACTTCTGAACAATGCATAAAAATGGTTTGTAACTGGCCAATAAGTGCCAATGATTACTATAATTAGATGAATTATGTAAATGCTATACCATTAATTAACTCCTGTTTTGAACGATGGCTTCTGAACAATGCATAAAAATAGTTTGTAACTGGCCAATGATTACTATAATTAGATGACTTATGTAGATGCTATGCCATTAATTAACTCTTGTTTTGAATGATCACTTCTGAATAATGCATAAAAATGGTTTGTAACTGGCCAATGAGTGCCAATGTTTACTGTAATCAGATGACTTATGAATAATGTTCTGTAATACTCAATACATAGTACAGAAATGTTTAGTAACTAGGCAATGAGTGCCAACAATTACTCAAATCAGTTGACAGACTAGTGTAATTCTCAATGATGACTAGCATAAGACTTAATGTCCTTCACCTTCTGACCTAATTACCAGAAATTACTGCAATATCCGTTTGTCCTGTCCATCCTCATGATCATGGAGCACTATATTGAGATTTTGCACTAATTCTACATTGGTGAAAGATTATGGTTTCTACAAGAATGTGGTGTTGACACATCATGCTGTCCACCACCTTGAACGATGGAGATGTTATTATGGTCCCACTGTTTGGTGTACGTAATGTACTACCAAAATGATAACATTGAATATTAATACAAAATTTCAGTGTCTTGGCTACACTGATTAATACTTGAGGGAACAGAACTTCAGATTGTCTCACTTGGTGTTGTGCTTTTGTAGAAAGATATGTACTTTCAGTGCAGCTACGTGCAACCAACTGAGCTACAACCATGATGCAATCCTTCCCATTCCTTTCCTAGTTCTTGTAAAATGGTAAAAACATATACAGTGCGTATGCACTTTATGTCATTTGTTAATATGTTTTGTACTCATTGCGTATACATTTTGTCATTGCTTGATATGTTCTGTACTCAGTGCATGTGCAGCCTATTTCATTTCATGTTCTGCACTTATATATATGTATATACTCTGTGACTGTAAACTTAGTCAATTAAGTAGATTATAGTAAAAATTGTTGCTCATGGCAAGTCCAATTGACTCACCATCGCTGCCACAGTTTTGCCCCCCCCCCCCCCCCCCCCCCCCCCCAGTGGAGGGTTATGTAAGAGGTCCGAGCAGATGTAATTTCGATGTATTGCTCATGCGCTGCCTGCGATATGCAAGGTATACGAGAATCTCTGACCAGAGTGCAGTGTTGACTGCAGTAGGAACTGTGTAGCTGTAGCAGTAAGTTGTGGCTAGTCTGCTGTCTGCTCTCGTCTGGTCTGGTGTATCGTGTTGGCTGGCCCGATCGCGGTGCAGCGATGCTGGAGCCTGAGTGTTATTGTATAAGGTAAAAAGCAGCCTCGCGCATATGTAGTAATGTCATCTCAAGTCCCATGTAAATGTTTTAAAAATCTCGTAATAATAATCTTTCGCATAAGAAGTAACTTTTAACAACCATTCGTTTCAATTTAAAGAATTAAAGAGATTAAATGTAAATGAATTTTGTGGGGAGGTTAAATGTCAATGAATTTTTCTGTTTTGAGGTTACACTAAATTAGAATCATATTCGTATTATTTATTTTATCTTGTGGGGAGGTTACACATTCTACACTGTTCGCTCTATACATCGAAGAAGCAAAGCCGGCCGAAGTGGCCGTGCGGTTAAAGGCGCTACAGTCTGGAACCGCAAGACCGCTACGGTCGCAGGTTCGAATCCTGCCTCGGGCATGGATGTTTGTGATGTCCTTAGGTTAGTTAGGTTTAACTAGTTCTAAGTTCTAGGGGACTAATGACCTCAGCAGCTGAGTCCCATAGTGCTCAGGGCCATTTGAACCATTTTTGAAGAAGCAAAGACGGAAGTAGAAGAAAGATTCAAGAGTGAGATCAGAATTCAGTCTGAAAGGATAGCAATCATAATATTTCAGGTATAATGACATTACTATTCTGAATGAAAATGAAGATGAATTACAAGGCCCTGTTGAATGGAATGAACAGCCTAATGAGTACAGAATCCGAGTTGGGACTGAAGCGCAGAAAGACGGAAGTAATGAGATGTAGCAGAAATGAAGTTAGCAAAAAAGTTATCACCAAAAATCACGACAAATTAGACAAAGCGAAGGAATTCTGCTACGTCGGAAGCAAAATAACATATGATGGACGAAGCAGGGCGGATATAAGAATCTGTTTAGCACAGCTAAGAGGACATTCGTGGTAAAAAAATGTCTACTAGTATCAACTTCGGCCTCAATCTGAGGATAAAATTTCTGAAAATGAACTTTAGGAAAACTGCAATGCATGGTAGTGAATAATGGACTGTGGACAAACCGGCAAAGACGAGAATCAAAGCGTCTGAGATGGCGTTCTGTACAGGAATGTCGAATGTTGGTTGGACTAGTGAGATGAGGAGTGAGAAAGTTCAAAGAAACGGTGGAGAAAGGAACATACGGAAAACACTGACGAGGTAGTGGGCTGGATAATAGGCCATGTGTACGACATCAGGAAATAACTTCCATGGTACTAATCGGAGCTTTAAAATTTAGAGAGTAAAAACTGTATGGGAAGACAGACATTGGAATACAGCCAATAAATAAAGAAGACGTATGGTGCAAACCTACTCTGCGATGAAGAAGTCTGCACAAGAGAGGAATTTGTGGCGAGCTGCATCAAAACACTCAGAAGAGTGTTAACATAAACTTAAGAAAAATAATAATGATGGCGCAACAGAAATCATCTCACTAAGCTCCGTGGAGCATACGAGATATTACGTCAAAGCCTCGAGGCGTCTGTCCAGGATCAGTTGGGTCAGCAGCAGAATTCAAAAGCAGTGAGATGTTGAGTACCGCAAGGAGAAATTTATGCGGGCTCTAAGGGCTCCAGAGAGTGCCTTGCACACATCGAGTCCGATTCGGTGGAGCGCATTCCTAGGCACGTAGATTCCCAGTCTCTGAGGCAGACCTTTGATATTGCACTCAGTTGATGTGTTGAGAGCAGAGTTTCAGTGGGGGAACACGTGACCATATGCTCTTACACAAATGAAGGAAGGCATGCATAGCAAAGCGCAGCTGTGGGGGGAACTCACCTAGCGGAGAATTTCGCCAATGGTTTCCCGTAGACTTGTGGGTCTGTACGGGATGTGTTGGCTGCCGGAGCTGCTTGCCTCTATAAGACTTTGTCTTTTATATACAATGATTGGCTCAAGCGGTGCGTGTGTGTCAATAACTAAAAAACAGCTTATTTAACCTTGCTTTCACTTCAGGTATATTCGTCCAGGAAGCAATAGTTTTTTCTCCGTATTGACCAACTAGGATCACGTAATACTTCTTCTTTCTTTGCTATTTTCTATTTTTCCAGTACTTCACCTTCTCCCCATATTGTCTTTTTCCGCCTTCATCCATATACTTCCTGATTTTTTATTTATTTTGCCGGAGAGCTTCCTAAATTTAGTAGCTAGTTTATTCTGAAGTTTTACTCTACTGTTTCCAATGTTTTGATGCTGTTTCTTTCCACTGTTTTTTTTTTCGTCTACAATCCATGCTAAGGTTTTGGTGCCTTCTTTTTCCTCAAATACGAGAATATTTATTACGTGAGCCTGTTCTCATTCATTCGATATACGTGTCCGAAGTAGAGTAACATTTGCTTTGACATTATTTGTAATCTCAAACACCTGTAACTTGTATTGCCCCCCCCCCCCCCCCCCGAATTATTTCTTTAACAGTCCGTATTTCATGTGTATCGATTCTTTCCAGCTTAAAGTTTCTCGAAAAGCATTCTCCTGGTTATAAACATTCAGATAATACCACTGTGGTATTATGTGATAGATCTATATTTCTATCGATGCACTTCTTGTTGTAGACACCTTTAGTTAAACCATACACTATTTACAGCTTAGTAATTCTTAAATTTATTGCGATTTTTTCTAGTGTGTTTTTTCCAGTACATTTAAATTTACTGATTCGCTCTATTTTGTTGTACCTGTATGTGCTTTTAAGTATTTTGGTGTCTTTATATGCTTGTCATGATTCTTTCTTTTTCTTCACTGCTGAAATTCTGAGACCAATTCTAGCGGCCACTCTTTTTGTTAACGTTATTTCAGTAATCCGTCCCGATAGATGAATGGTTAGCGTGGCAGTCTGTCACGCCGGGTTCGATTCCTGGCTTGGTCAAAGATTTTCTCCGCTCAGGGACTGGGTGTTGTGTTGTCTCCCTTATCATCTCATCATCATCAGTGGAAAGCAACGGGAAACCACCACTAGAATCACTTCCCTAGATGCTCATGGGTGGACCTCTCTGACGAAGCTTCCCCCATGACAAGACAAGCCGTAAGGCATTACCCACAGTTTTTTTTTATTTCAGTAGCTACTACTATCAGATTTCCTGATAGTATCGCAAAATGTTCGGCAAATAGTGAATAGCTTATTCTACTTTAATCTGATATCTTTCCCAAATTCATTGTTTTAATTTTGTGATTTTATCACCTCCAAATTCCAGATATTTACAGTTATTAAAAAAAAAAATATCGTTAAACAATACAAGTGACAACGCGTCAGCCTATCTAACCCAGATTCTTTTTCAAATGACTCACATATTTCTCCCATAAATTTCACAGTACATATCGTGCTAAAGCGTGACGAATTATGTTTGCTAATTGCGCTTTAAAATTTTTGTTTCTAAATTTTTTTATAAACTTATATTTGATTTTAAACATCACTGACTTTACCTCCAGTGGGAAGAACTATTTGTGACTTAAAATGATATTGATTGCTAAAGTCATTTTCGTACACAGGGTAGTTGTAAAGTGCATCATTTTCTGTTTAATATGACGAAAAAACAAATCTCTTTACTTTATCGTATGGCTTCAGTATCTTCAATGGGATACAAAATCCCGTCATCTTTGCCAAGAATTAAATCTCCTGTTGTAATGCTGCTTTTGTCAACAAATGAATTGTTTTGCGCTATTGCACTCATGAGCACCTGTTGGGAGAGTGTTCTGTGTTTTCGAACGCTATAGTTTTTCAACTTAGTTCTTGCATCTCTATAGGGAAGGAATCACTGGTATGGAGAGAGAAGTGATTATAAAAGCTACTAACAGCAAAGAGTGTGTAGATCTAATGAGAAATGGTTCTGAAATGGAGGATTCTGATGATTTCTAAGTCAGTGTTCTATTTTAAAAATAAATTATTCCTTCAAGAAATCGTACTATGAATTGGCAGTATAGACTGCTCATGCAACACCTCAAGGTATGAGAGCAGTACTTTGTGCCATCAATTAATTACACTGCCTGAGAAAAAAAAATAAAATAAGGCAACCACAAGACATGGTCTGATATCAATGCCAATTCGTACACGTAAACAATATCGGTGGGTATGTAAAAGACGGCTATTGCAATTCTGTGTGACAGGTAGAATGTTCACCAAACTGCATTAGCGTTGTTCGACGGCTGCCTTTCGAATGTCCAGTAACTGTGCAGCATGGGCTGCGGATGAATGGCGTTAGATTGAGTACAGCAATGAATTGTGGTCCTGCAGCACTTCATCACCGCCCTCGGTGGATATGGAGGTGACAGTGTTATACATGGCGTCAAGGTGAGAGGAGCCGTATGTTATGACTTCGGGTCACAGCTCTGCCCTTTCCAGTGACAATATCGTGATACCATTTTTTCACAGCACAGTATTCATCGACACATGGTCTACATCTTTTCAGGTTATTAGTTCAACCAACCATAGTCGGATCCAGTGGCTCACAAGAGGGACATACGTGTCTCTATTACTCTCCTTTGTGACACAAATTTTCTACAGAAGAATGGAGAAAGTGGTAGAAGCCGACCTCGGGGAAGATCTGTTTGGATTCGGAAGAAATGTAGGAGCACGCGAGGCAATACTGACCCTACGACGTCTCATATAAGATAGGTTAAGGAAAGACAAACCTACGTTCCTATCTTTTGTAGACATAGAGAAATCTTTTCATATTATTCACTGGAATACCTTCTTTCAAATTCTAAAGGTTGCAGGGATAAAATGCAGGAAGCGAAATGCTATTTATAATTAGTACAGGCACCAGATGGCAGCTATAGGAGTCGAGGGGCATGAAAGGGAAGCAGTGGTTGAGAAGGGAGCGAGGCGGGAGTTGTAGCCTGTCCCTGATGTGGTGCAATCTGTATACTGAACTAGCAGTAAAGGAATGAAAAAAAATTGGTGGAGGAATTAAAGCTCAGGGAGAAGAAATATAACATTTGAGGTTTGCAGATAACACTGTAGTTTTGTCAGAGACGACAAAGAACTCCAGTGAGCAGTTGAAAGGAACGGACAGTGTCTTCAAAGGAGTGTATGAGACGAACATCAACAAAAGCGAAACGAGAATAATAGAATGTGGTCGAATTAAATTAGGCGATGCCGAGGGAATCAGATTAAGAACTGAGACATTTAAAAAGTAGTAGATGGGTTTGCTATTTGGGCATCAAAATAACTGATGATGATCGAAAAAAGAGAGGGTTTGAAACGTAGGCTGGCAATCATAAGAAAGGCGTTTCTGAAGAAGATAAGTTTGTTAACATGAGGTATATATTTAACTGTAAGGAAGTCTTTCCTGAGAATATTTGTATGGAGTGTAGCCATGTATGTAAGTGAAACATGGACGATAAGCAGTTCAGACAAGTAGAGAATAGACACTTTGTTTTGAAATGTGGTGCTACAGAAGAATGCTGAAGATTTGATGGGTTTATTATGTAACTAATGAGAAGGTACTGAATAGAACTGTGGAGGAGAGAAATTTGTGGCACAACCTCACTAGAAGAAGGGTAGGACACATTCTGAAACAACAAAAGATCAATCGTCGAGGGACTCTTTGGGCTGAAGATCACAACAACAAACAACAACATGGTAAATCAAAGTCACTGTAAATATTTTTATCAGAGAAATTGCACGAAACACAAAATAGAGACTACACCTTTGCTATTATTTCAACAATGGAATTTTGAGGAACCTATTTGCTGGTTTTGCTGAATTTCAACGGAGTGGACGATACTGGTGCAAACTGCGTATCCATGTAACAAACAGAACAGAACATCAGGTTCAATAAAGCTGATCTTCTAGCAGAAACGCTTTGCCTTGCTATAAAATGGAGCCGTGTGCCTGAGATACAGTTGATGAAAAAGAGACGTCCTTTGGAACTGAACAGGAGAACACCGTGAAAAAACCAAGATTTGCATTGTTGAGTGCTTTTTTTAGTGGTAAGGGGGATTATTTAAAATGATTTTTATGTTCAAGTAGAATTTAATTCTCTGCTGCCTTCTCAGGTTTATCAGAGATAATGCTACCAAAGACAATTTCTTAAAGATGATACGCAATGATTAGTCTGATGCACGCATTCATTGGGTGGCTACAACGTCATCAACAAATGACTCACATATAATGGAAGTGTCACAGACCATCATCTGCTTTCAGTACGTACTAGATATGTAAACATCATTAATGTATTTAGTAAAAAACTCACCACTGAATTTGGAGTGATTGTTACGAATTCATTTGATGGATCTTGGATAGTGTTCTTAAGTATCAATTGACAGACGATAAGATGATGTCATTTCCTCGTGTATTCTCCAATAACCAAATCGTTTCGGGTTTTGGGAAGATGACACCAAGATCTCTGGACAAATTCTAGACGAGTTTCGTATTCGTCTCGTCGGATCTACAACAGGATGAGACGAATACGAAAGGTACTGACAAGTCACATTACCATGGCCTTGTTACTTGACTGATTACCCTAGAAGATTGTTTACTAAGAAAGCCTGTACTCGGATTTTGGAAGTGGACGATCTTATTAATTTTACAGTTGTCAAGGAATTTTACATTCTGTTTATATACAGTGTGGTTCATGTAGCATCACCTTGAAAAGAAATTTGTGCCAAATTACATACAGTTCAGGAAGGGGATGAAATGCCTTAAGAAATCACTAGACTGAAGAAGTCGATAAAAATCAGAAACTCATTTCACTATAAAATTTATGTTCCTTTGAAACATGCCTGCCACAAATGTCACGACATAATTCTGTTAACGATTGCAAGAGCAATTTAAAGAAGACACTAAAAATTAAAAAGAATGGACACACACACACACACACACACACACACACACACACACACACACGTGCGCGCGCACGCTCAAACACAAGAACTACGATAACAAGCATACACACTGTTAACAACTTTAGCCTTCAAAATGGCTTCAAATCAGCAAGGAAGGCAGTTCCCAACGAGCCATCATGATAAGAGCCAGCAGAGATTCCAAATCGGGCGATATTGATGGCTTCATTTCAACAGCCGTTTTAAACAATGCGATTAACAATGAGTGACTAAGCGGGCGAGTCAAGATACGATTCGGAACCATAGATTTCGTTGAACCTGGAACTGAACATGCAGTCCTATGAACATGGATGCTGTTCTCTTGGAGGACGAAAATATCCATAGCATACGTATCATAAAAATATAGAAGACAGGGCAATACTCGGACACTGAGAATGTTGAAATAAATATTCACGTTCATGAAAATCCCTGGCCGATTAAAAGTGAGTACCGGACCGAGACTCGAACTTGGGACTTTTGACTTTCGCGGGCAAATGTTCTACCACATGAGCTAACCAAACACTACTCACGACCCCTCCTCACACTTTCAGTTCTACTGGTACCTGGTCTCCTTGCAAAACTAGCACTCCTGGCTGAAAGTACACAGTGGAGACATGGCCTAGCCACAGCCTGTGGGATGTTTCCAGAATGAGATTTTTCACTCTGAGGAGACTGCGCTGATATGAAACTTCCTGGCAGATTAAAAAATATGTGCCGGACCGAGATTCGAACTCGGGACCTATTCCAGTTTTAATATGCTAGGAAGTTTCGTATCAGCGCACACTACACTGCAGAGTGAAAATCTCATTCTGGATCCACGTTCACGTTTACTGTAACCTGAACTAGTGGACTCGACAATCTACATCTACATCTGTGATCCAAAATCACCTTATGGTGTGCAGAGGATGGTAGCTGTGAACCATTTACATTTCCTCTTTTCCTGTTCCAGGCGCTTATGGTTAGCGGGAAGAACAATTGCTGATAATCCCCGTGTGTGTTAGAACTGTTTAATTTTTTCTTGATGGTATTTTCACGAGATACAAGCCAGAGGAAGCTAAATATTGGTAGACTATTTTACCAGCGTACGCTCTCGGAACTTCAACAGTTGGCTGAGGATCTCCGTGACGCATTGTCGCTTACTAAGTGTACCTGTAACGAAACATGGTGTTCTTATTTACATCCTCACTATTTCTTCTATCGATCCTATCTGGTACGGGTTCAATACTGACAAGGAATATTCAGGTATTCGTCGAACGAGAGGTTTGTAGGCTATTTCCTTTGTTGATGGATTGCATTTCTTGAGGGTTCTTTCAACAAATCTCAGTCTAGGTTCTGTTTTACTTGCGATTAATTTCATGTGGTCGTTCCGTTTAAAACTGCTCCGTACGTGTACTCCTGGATATTTTATGGATGAAACTGCTTCCAGTGATTGTTCTACAATTTCGCAATCATACTATAAATGATCTTCCTATGTATTCGCAATACGTTACATTTATTTGAGTGTATCGTAAATTGCCAATTCCTGCATCAAGCGTCGATCCTCTGCAAGTCTTCCTGCATTTCGCTACAGATTTCTCAATTCGAAGCCTCTCTGTATACAGCAGCATCACGGAACTTCGGACGTTGTCTACTCGGTCGCTGGTCTGTGCACAACAATCGACGGTAACAATATGTTACAATATGTTGATATATTTCTACCATGAAGTCATGACGGAAATCTGCCAATGACAGTATATCTGCTTATGGCATGTATTGGTTAGAAAAACGCACCGATGATGACTGATATCAGTCGAAATCGATCTGCAACAAGATAGATAAATTATGTTTTCGCGACTGGTTGCTACATTCTTTATAATTTTATATTCGACAGTCACTGCACAGAAAAGGAACCTTGTGGAGCCCAACATTCAAGAGACTAGTAACCACACAGATAACTGAAAATAAGTCGTTCCTGTTCGAAGTTCGTGAAATAATTCACAAATGAACGTTGTATTCGCCTTATCTGCTGCAGGGACGAACAGAGTTACATCACTGACAGTCTAAGCTCGTCCTCCTGCCTCGGCGGCAGTGATGTACCCGAAAGGTGAGGAGGAATGTAAGACGGTGCTCAGATCTCCGTTCTTCCATGTGGATATCAGTATCCCCGACAGCAAAATCGACATCGGAAGGGAGAGTGCCCTCTGATCCACTGGTTTAGCTGCCACTTTCTTCGATTTTGAATAACATTTTATGAGACGTTTTACCTTATTATGGGAGAAGTTGCTTGCAAGGGCAAAGAGGGCGACTTGGTGAGTTTCTGATGATGTGTAGTGGTATGTGGTTGACTTTCCAAGTCCGTCATTCATAGGTTCAGAACGATATGTTGTCCAGGCGTAGCTTTCCCACACATATACAAGTGCATTGACTCGTACTTGAATCTGAGATCCGGGTTTGTGTGGCAGTATCACACTTGGTGACTGGCTTCTCAAGAACCATGCAAAAGATGTAGAAAATGCCAGAGGTTGCACAGCATTAAAACCTTTCTTAGCTTCAGCATTGGGTATGCGTCTAGGAACTTTCAACTCCTAATTTTCCTTTCGACAATATAAACTCCATACTTCCTGCTCCAAACTGGGTGATTCCCAGATCAATTTATACATTTCGGAGGCAGTGTGTAAGGGTTGCCATGTTCGTAAGGTGAGCCTCATAATTTCGACACGGAGCTCTGCTGTTACATATAGCAGTATGACCAAATCTTTGACATTTGAAGCATCGCAATGGATTTAGGGCAAACGGTAGACCCTTAAGGCAAATGTAACCTACAAGAATATGTTCAGGTGATTCCGCAGGGATGAATGTTAGAATTAATGTAGCAGATTTTTCCAATGTGCCGTGGACTCTCTTCATGTAGTTCTGCATCACACCGTGTATTTACCTTCTTAAAGTACCTCCTCGGGGCCCAACTCCATTGTATCAGATCTGGTAAAAATACCTTTGCAAAAGTTGAGGATGTTGAGCAACTCAGCCACAAGATGGTAGTCACGCAAGGTCTTGCGTTCCTTTGATATTTGGTTTGACGTGGCATTTGCACCTAGAAGTGTTCTGTTACGGAAAAGTTTTATCGCTTTTTATGGACCATGCGAATTCAGCAAGGGGAAACCTTCTCAAAAGTTCATTCTGCTCTTTTTTTTACAATGTAAATATTATGGCAGAATAATGCCCTGTTACTATATATCTGTGATTTCTTCTCAGGTGGATTGAACGGCTAAGCTCGCTTTGTTTGTTGGGTGTAGGTGCACTTGGCGATACACACATCTCGTCAGCAGCAGATTTGAATCTAGGCTGCTCCATAGGGATCCCACGAGCCACTAAGCAAACAAATGTCAATCCAGACAGATCCCTGCATACTTGGGCAAGTCTTTCACAACTGGAGAGAGGCAAGTGACCCAAAAGTAGTCCATTAGAGACTTTTTTATCGCAACAACAACGCATCTCATCAGCATGTGCACAGCTTGAGGCTGAGGCTTTTTTTTATAGTGTTGTGTACTTTTCTTGTAGTCCAAGTAGTGAAGCCAAGACATCCTCTCACTGAAACAAAAAAATGTTCCACCACTGCAAGTGACGGCGGTCCCTGAGGTATCCCCAGAGTTTACGGATGAAGAGGTCTAGCGGCACTGCCACAGTCCCCAGCTTGGGAAACCTGTGGTTACCCTCCCTGTACACAGTCACTGCTGGTGGAGCTCTCTGGGAAGAACATAGCCCTCCCTTCCCTAAGTTGTGAGACATTCTTTGTCAGACTCCTTCGGCGAGGCCTATCAGGCTTGGATGATCCTGCCGGTGGCTAGGCTACCGTCGGAATAGCCCTCATCGTTAGTGAGGCACGTAAACCCTCCGGCATGGCACTAAACGTGCCTACGAAAAGGTAGTATCCCCTGAATGGGCATTTGAAAAGAGGCAGCTTTAAGCACCAGTGTAAGCCATGATGGTTGGCGAGGTATCCGACTCCTAAAGTCCACTGGCTGTAGTTCCCTAGAAAACTAATTGAGACTGACCCGCTTTCACTCACAGGAGTAATTACTGTCGGGTTAGAATACGATTCTCATTTTCAAGGCTTGACATTCATCTCCATCCCATGTCGGTTAGGATCTTTTTACGAGCACTGTTATCGCGATGTGTTACACAGCTGCAAGCGGCACAACATTCCCTGTAGACACGCAAAACAGTTAGTGTTGATAAACCAATAAATACAGGTAGGGCATAATAATACGGAAACATGAAAAGGCAGCACATCACCATGCCTAATACGGTGTAGTAAAACTCTTGGAATTCAAAACAACTTCCAGTAGTCTCGGAATGGATAAATAAAGTTTTTTCTTCCTTCAAAATAGTGGCAAGTTCTTGTAACGATGACGAATGTGGATAGTGGTTAAGCACCCTTCTCTCTAAAGTGGACCACAAGTCTCAAAAATTTTGAGATGTGGTAACTATGTTCACTAAGGGGGATGCCGTAGCTTTTTCCAGTCCTGGACGATGCGAGCAGCGTGAATAACGGGCCTGTGACGTGGAACACAGCA
Source organism: Schistocerca americana (assembly GCF_021461395.2). Classification (NCBI taxonomy): domain Eukaryota; kingdom Metazoa; phylum Arthropoda; class Insecta; order Orthoptera; family Acrididae; genus Schistocerca; species Schistocerca americana. The sequence goes on from NC_060125.1 coordinate 315,892,260, forward strand.
TCACCACAGGAGAAAAATCATTGTACTGTGGAACTGGCCTGATCAACCAAATTAGTCATATAACCCTTGCCAATAAAGCGACGTTGCAGAGTAACCCTGGCGCCCGTGTAATAACACGACTCGGCTGCCCAAATCGTCAGCTAATACCCGCCTTGTTTCATTCTTTCGACGCAAAATCGGCCACAAGTCGGAAACAATGTGACAAAACACAAAATGACATTCTTTCACTGCTGCATAAACCACGTTTTTTAGCCTCAGTACCATGTTTTTCTATTATGGACAATTGCGTCACTGACGATCGGTTTTGGAATTCCAGCTCATCCATCTGTTTCTTCCTTTTGGAGCTCCATTTGTGTATTTTTTCTTCTGACTGTGTTCGCGCCTGTGACATTCGGTTCTGCAGTGGCTTTTTCAGTTTCCGTTCTCTTACTTTTCGTCACAATCGTTCTCAATGACCGTCTGTCACGACCACTAAACACACTACTTTGTCTGTACTGTGACTTAGCAGATGGTGTTTTTCCGCTTTCCTTTCTGCGGTGTGAATCTCCAAAACACCAAACACTTTGGCTACCTCTGTTATGGAAGCACCCATCACACGACAGCCAACATTTTGCACACTTTCGAATTCACGTAGCATCGACACAACGCGCTCACAATACACAGAACACTGTTCCCACCACGGCTGACGCTTGCAAGGTATTGACCACAATGTACAAGTGCCATTCGTGGTCAAAACAACAGCCCGTCTATAGGCTTGACAGGCGTCTCTATTTACGTTCGAGGATGCATTTCTCGTCGTGTTTCCATATTTTGTCCAATATTGGTACGGCATGCGTACGTCCAAACACGACAACTCGTTCATTCTGTCAAGACTCCACGCTGTCCGATACAACTACACTACTGGCCATTAAAATTGCTACACCAAGAAGAAATGTAGATGATAAACGGGTATTCATTGGACAAATATAATATACTAGAACTGACATGTGATTACATTTTCACGCAATTTGGGGGCGTAGATCCTGAGAAATCAGTACCCAGAACAACCTCCTCTGGCCGTAATAACGGCCTTGATACGCCTGGGCATTGAGTCAAAAAGAGCTTGGATGGCGTGTACAGGTACAGCTGCCCATGCAGCTTCAACACGATACCACAGTTCATCAAGAGTAGTGACTGGCGTATTGTGACGAGCCAGTTGCTCGGCCACCACTGACCAGACGTTTTCAGTTGGTGACAGATCTGGAGAATATGCTACCCAGGGCAGCAGTCGAACATTTTCTGTATCCAGAGAGGCCCGTAAAGGACCTGCAACATGCGGTAGTGCTTTATCCTGCTGAAATGTAGGGTTTCGCAGGGATCGAATCCAAGGCAGAGCCACGGGTCGTAACACATCTGAAATGTAACGTCCACTGTTCAAAGTACCGTCAATGCGAACAAGAGGTGACCGAGACGTGCAACCAATGGCACCCCATAACATCACGCCGGGTTATACGCCAGTATGGCGATGACGAATACGTGCTTCCAATGACCGTTCACCGCGATGTCGCCAACCACGGATGCCACCATCACGATGCTAAAAACAGAACCTGGATTCATCCGAAAAAATGACGTTTTGCCATTCGTGCACCCAGATTCGTCGTTGAGTACACCATCGCAGGCGCTCCTGTCTGTGATGCAGCGTCAAGGGTAACCGCAGCCATGGTCTCCGACCTGACAGTCCATGCTGCTGCAAACGTCGTCGAAAAGTTCGTGCATATGGTTGTTGCCTTGCAAACGTCCCCATCAGTTGACTCAGGGATCGAGACGTGGCTGCACGATCCGTTACAGCCATGCGGATAAGTTGCCTGTCATCTCGACTGCTAGTGATACGAGGCCGTTGAGATCCAGCACGGTGTTCCGTATTACCCTCCTGACCCCACCGATACCATATTCTGCTAACAGTCATTGGATTTCGAGCTACGCGATAAGCAATGTCGTGATACGATAAACCGCACTCGCGATAGGCTACAATCCGACCTTTATCAAAGTCCTTACACGAGGCATCACATCAATGTTTTACCAGGCAACGCCGGTCAACTGCTGTTTGTGTATGAGAAATTGGTTGGAAACTTTCTTCATGTCAGCACGTCGTAGGTGTCGCCACTGGCGCCAACCTTGTGTGAATGCTCTGAAAAGCTAATCAGTTGCATATCACAGCATCTTCTACCCGTCTGTTTAGTTTCGTGTTTGTATCACGTCATTTTCGTGGTGTAGCAATTTTAATGGCCTGTAGTGTAATATTTCGTCCGATGAGCTTATGTAAAGTTTATAATATGCTGTACACCGAAAGACTCTGATTAATACGTGGTAACATTCCAACTCCAATTTTGAAATTTGCGGTTCACCGATCATTGTTATCTGTCCTGTTGCAACCCTTTTGGAATTGAAACCTGCAGTGTGTTGCACATGTTACTGTATGGTGGCCTAAGAAGTGTAATTTGTTTGTAAATCGTTTTTCCGTCCACTGTTCACTGAGGTACTTGAATAACCGGTTGTATGAAGAGCACAAATTGGCACCGTTAACTGTCGCAACAAACTTTAATAGTAAGAATAATGTCCGAAAACTGTCTACATTACATCCCCCTCTTTTGACATACGCAAATATACATCACCAAGAAAAAAAGTAAAGGAAAGCTCTAGGTAATGCGGTAGACAACTATTCGTCATATGAAAATTAACTTCTGAAACCAGTGTCAGATCACAGTCCTTATATTAATTTTCTGATTGTGGGTAACGGCAACAAACTTTGCGTGCGGAATGGTATGTCAGGGTAGCATATTGTGGTGTCACCGCCAGACACCACACTTGCTAGGTGGTAGCTTAAATCGGCCGCGGTCCATTTAGTACATGTCGGACCCGCGTGTCGCCACTGTGTGATCGCAGACCGAGCGCCACCACAAGGCAGGTCTCGAGATACGGAATAGCACTCACCCCAGTTGTACGGACGACATTGCTAGCGACTACACGGACGAAGCATCGCTCATTTGCCGAGCAGATAGTTAGCATGCATTGCTCATTAGCCGAGCAGACAGTTAGAATAGCCTTCAGCTAAGTCCATGGCTACGACCTAGCAAGGCGCCACTTGTAACATTGCATGTACCTCAAGATAGAGTCTCACTTGTATCCCAAGAACGTTGTAAACCAATGAAGATATAAAAGTTAAGTGTTCTAGTAGCTACATACTTTTCTTTAAAACATTAATAAGTATCCTGTTTCAGACTTCTATCAAGCCTACTTAAGATTACGCGTGCCTTTCGGCTACTTCAGTGTGGCGTAGCTGTCTTGTTACGCCACAACACATATGACCTGCCCAGTTCTGTCAATGTACTGTTTCAGAATGGGATTAAAACTAAACACCTGACGTGAATCTTTAATTTGCAGCTGAAAACTTTAGTTTGCCGAATAAGGTGCTAAATTTATATTAAATATAAGTATATTGATAATTCCCTCGTATACTCATTTCTGTTCAGCACATAACTTTTTCGGTGTATGGTGGAGCATACTTTAAATAACGCTGTAATTTTCCCTCTTGCATTAGTGAGCTGTGTGCAAGGATGTTGACTGACCCACGGTCTCTGTATGAGATCAAATTTCTCCGAAATCATAGTCGCTATCATTTCGCGGAAACATATGGGGGTAATTAACGTATTACTTGACTCTTCTTGGAACGTAAACTCATGGAATTTCAACAGTAAACCATAACGTGACGCACAACGCCTTTCTTGCAACATAAACTGCTGAAGTTAGGTGAGTATTTCCGTGGCTTTTTCGTGCTCACTAAAGAACGTCATGATAAAACAAGCCCCTCGTCTTTGAATGTTCTGTGTTTATTCTACTAAGCCCACCCAATAAGGCACCTTAAGAAATTCTCCAGGAAAGGCCGAACAAAGATATGCCACCTCCCTCCTCATGAACTTCAGTCTGGTATCTGCTTGTCCTCTAACAGGGTGTATGTCATCGTTCTGCTTTAAACCATTTCAAACGTATTCTTCTACAAATGCGGCTGTACAATGAATGAGGAAACCATGTGCACATCTAGACAAATTGATTAAGTACTTGCTTCATCACTCGTTTTTTCCTGTCAATGAAGACTTTATTTTAGATTCATTGTCTTCTTCACCAGCGTCGAAGACTATCTCTTCCGTTACCAAAGAAAAGGTTCACAACGTATTAAGAATTTTACCCACTACTGTATTCGCTACAATATAAGCTTTATATCAAAGGAGGAATTTATAATTTCTAGACACACGTATAAGATTCTGTAAACCTTGTAGTTCTCCTCCGATGAGAAATGGTGTTACTAAATTTGGCAGGAGACCATTTTAACTGATCGCACAGTGAACATTTGCTGAATCTTACCAATGAATGCCACTGAAAAAGATACGTCTCGTGTTCTCCTCTCCACCTCATACATTCACAGAATGTGCACGTTGTATGACGGATACAGAGCACGTACTTCTTTAATAAGCCGTTGTAATATATGTAATAGATCGTTATCCTTATCTTCTTCGGTGAACTCCACTGGCCCCAGAACAAACATTTATGTTGTGAGGACGTGCTCCGGTAAACTACTAAGACCGAGTGTGAGTTCAACTTGAACACTGTTTCTCAATATAAATCAATTCTCCATAACACTTCTAGATCTCTCAAGCTTTAACTGTTCAACACTTTTTTTTCTAATACTGTGAGCCATAAATCAACTCTGTAAACGCATAACTGTCTTTGCATCCTAACTGATAACTTACTCGTACCGGAATGGAACATATGGCCAATTGGTTTCCTGAGCCCTCCGAAACCGTTGTTCGCTTCAGTGATAATATTGCACGTATTATACGTGATAGTACTGTACTCTTGCCCTCCCCGTTTGCTGTGCGATCCAACTCACTGATTTCCGGGCGGGAAGGCGTGCCGGTCCCAGGCACTAATCGGCTCGGTGGATTGCTGTTGAGGTCCGGTGTGCCAGCCAGTCTGTGGATGGTTTTTAAGGCGGTTTTTCCATCTACCTCGGCGAATGCGGGCTGGTTCCCCTTCTTCCGCTTCAGTTAGTCTATGTCGGCGATTGCTGGGCAAACACTGTCTCCACGTTCGTGTACACCATAATTACTCTACCAAGCAAACATTTGGGGTTATACTCGTCTGGTGTGGGAAGTACCTGGGGGGTGGGGGGGTGGGGGGTGGGGGGGTGGGGGTGTCCACTGATGGCCGAACCGCACAATAACCCTGGGTTCGGTGTGGGGCGGCGGTGGGGTGAGTGGACTCCTGTAGCCTGTTGTGGGGTTGTGAAACACTGAGGGCTACGGCAGGGACGAAGCCTCTCCGTCGTTTCTAGGTCCCCAGTTCAATACAATACAATACAGTACTGTACTCTTACATAAGGGTACTGTACTCTTACATATCTCCATCGTAATTAAATCATTTCATACAAATTAAACTGAGAAATAAAATTTGGATTGAAAGATACGAAAAAATGAAACATAATAATTACATGAATTAATCACTGTGTGACATGATAATATAGATAAATGCGACCGTTGAATTAAGTCTTTGGCTCATCTATGACTATTAATTAATCATATTTAAGTAATTATTACTTATGCTAGCGATCAACAAGCAACAGCTCTGACTGAGAGACAAACTGGTAACTTTTCGTCCATGCAGTGTTATAACTATGTGTGTGTTAGTGTGTGTAATAGTACGCAGAAGGCCTATATTATCACTAGCGAAGCAACTGTTTTAAATAAAACTAGGAAAAGACATCAAGTAAATTGTACTTGCAGCCTATATTAGCGTAGTAATAAGTTACTACCGTCGTAACTGTTACTGTTTCGACTACTGGTACGATTACTAGTACGGCTGCTTGTCCAAGATGCGTGCTCGTGTGGCCAATTTATATCTCGTGGAGTGGACTTTGTGAAAATATATTGCAGAAAAGTATTTCACTGTATTTTCGTGTTCTGAGTAATTGGAAAACTTAACCTTTCAAGACAGCGTCTCTGCCCAATCACGGGCTTAATTACGAAAAGGAATTAATTCAATGAAGTCGCAAGCTAAAATAACTAAAGCAAAGGATAAAGACAGTTTCGAATGAGGAAGTTTTTCTGAATAATAAATCGCAACGAAAAATCAGAGATGTTCCTACCATTCTTGACAGTTGACTCGCAGCGACTGCAAGGGAGTAAAATCTCTGACCGTTGACATAAACGTTTCTAAATAAATATGAAACAATCCCATCCAGCCGGCCGTTGTGGCCGAGCGGTTCTAGGCGCTTCAGTCCGGAACCGCCCTGCTGCTGCGGTCGCAGGTTCGAATCCTGCCTCGGGCATGGATGTGTATGATGTCCTTAGGTTAGTTAGGTTTTAGTAGTTCTAAGTCTAGGGGACTGATGACCTCAGATGTTGAGTCCCATAGTGCTCAGAGCCATTAGAATCCCATCCAAGATATTTAGTGCGAAACGCAAGAATTGTCCCAGAAGGTACTTCAAGAAAGTGACTATTGCAGAACTGTTACTTCAACTAACTAGTTAGCGAAATAACGCATGCTCTACCAGTACCAACTTTGTTAACATACGTAAACGCATGCAGTGAACAGGAAGGCAAACGACATAGTTTTTTCACTCAGATTATAAACTGATGCTCCATACAGAAGAAAGCATTAATTCCTTAACGATCTCAGCAACTTCCTGCTATAATAATTGATATAAATGGGTCCCTGCTATACCAGTTCAAAAATGTTCAAATGTGTGTGAAATCTCATGGGACTTAACTGCTAAGGTCATCAGTCCCTAAGCTTACACACTACTTAACCTAATTTATCCTAAGGACAAACACACACACACCCATGCCCGAGGGAGGACTCGAACCTCCGCTGGGACCAGCCGCACAGTCAATGACTGCAACGCCTAGATCGCTCGGCTAGTCCCGTGCGGCTGCGTTACCAGTGAAATCGGGTGGAAGAATCAAACATTAGGCTCATCTAGCCAAGGAGGGAGCGGTTTCATTGGCAACGACGCAGTATGGGGCCGGAGAAGAAAATGAAGAAGGTAATTAATAAGAATTTGTGACTTTGGTGAAATCATGATATTATTTATGACTTTTGAACCTGAATGGACTTACGTGTACATATAGAGTACTTAACGTGAACTAATTCATGTGTTGTTCTTTTACATGTTCCGTGTCCTTCTAATGATTGAAGTTACCAGCCACAGAGTATAAAATCATTACTATAAAGGGGTGCTTATATGGCAAATCTATTTGGTCAATACAGATTCTTCAGTACTGACGAGAAGGTGAGATACAAGAATTTACGAGGTCGTGCCATGTTTTAACATTTTCCTTTGTCTCTCTGGATACATTGGGCGCTAGTGGAGATTAAGTACTTTGTCTTTAATCATCAAGGGAAGATCTGAATAATTTCAGATTTTATAAAATTTTCTTTCATATTTCGGAGGGCATATTCTATTGCTTTTGGTTGGAGTACTATGGATATGATATGAACGAAGTTGGTGAAGTTTAAAGTTAGAATATTTTTATTTTTAAAAGTTGAATGGTACTGTTAAGACTTTAATGAATATAAAATAGCTGAACGCACTTTGCGCGAAAGTTTAGAAACGGATAGAGAGAGAACGTGCACGATGAAGAACACGTCGAATTAGAAAATTCTCAGACGATGATTTGTCGTAGTATTCAAATTCTGACTTACGTAATCCTGAGAAAATAGTATTCAGGTGGCTTCTCGTTTGATCGAGATGAATTCCAAAGTGATAAAAGAGAATGAGCAGGACGATGAGAGACCAGGAACGGGAGAAAATCTACCAATTGCGCGCTTAGCCACTGACCCCCTTCAGGTTTTACTCATGCGATACAAAGCTTCGAAAAGAATCAAGCTGAACGCGATGCTTAGTTGACTGAAAAACAAACCTAACGCAGTGCTGCTTTTGCTAAGGAGCTAGCAGAGCGCGATAGGAGACTAGAGGAAAGTAATAACTCCTAGAAGAGTTAAATGCTAGACTGGCTGAAAGAGACCCGAACATTTTATGACTTTAATCAAATCAGGCAAGGTTTAGCTGATGGTCATACACAATATGGGGGCTGCCTGAATTGGTAGACGTTGTCACCAAAAGAGCCAGTCCAAAACAGATAGGAAGAACGATAGAGGATTTCGCAAATAAAGTAGAAGACCTGGAGCTTGAAAAGCAGAAAAAGATCGATGAATATTTACTGCAAATGGCTGCTAAATGGGAAGAGGAAATTTCAGATTCGATTGAAATAAAATCCGTTGGTATTAACATGCCAGTGGAGTCAGAAATTAAAACAGCGATGCAAAGCGTTGCAAAGATTCCTGTTCACTAACTAATGAGAGTACAGGAAGATACCAGGAATAATTCCAACAAGTCAAAGATAAAGCGATCTCTGAAATACCGAAGTGGCAAAAAGAAATAGGTATTCAGTTAAGAACTCTAGAATACGTTGCACCGAATGTATATAAATGAAAACCAAATGGTTCTGCTCGAACGGCAGGTTCAGAAAGTCCATTTAACTATTCGACTCTGAATACATATTTTGAGAATCGTCCTTACTGAAAAACAGGAATACACACCCCATCACCGTCGACGATTAAAATTGGGCAGAGTATTATAAATAATGAGACATTTCAATCATGGTTAGAAGAGAAAGACTGTCCTCATCCGATTGCCTGTATTAAAAGCTTCCAGAACAAATTTACACAATCGTAAACAGAGAGACACAAAATACAATTTATCATGTCGCACATAGTCGGAGATGCTGCACCGTGTGCTAACTCAGCAGCAGAATTTTGCAATACCTGCGAAGAATTTGAGGAAAAATTCATCGCAAAGTATTGGTCTCCGAGGAAATGGTTTCAGAAAGTATTTCGAACGATACATTAATAAAACGCGATAATGGAATGAGCCGATCTCACACGGAGAAGTATTGCTTGTTCTACAAGATAGACTGTCAATACCCATCCAAGAGAAACTTGTGTGCCTTCCCGATACTAATCTAGAATACTTCCTGTCGATAATAGACTGTATTGACTTGATCCATAAGACCTAAAGCGCTTAAACGGGAACAGTGTTGATTGACCCGAATCGGATGTGCTCGAATGGTAATGGACAAAACGGAAACAGTCGGCCTCCGAATTACAGTAAAATAAATGGTAATTGGGGAACAAATCTCAAACAAGTTAATTACCATTACGTGTAAGAAAACTGTGGATATCCTCTCAGCTCACAGGCGCAAGGAAAATCCGGTGGTCCCTGTAAAAATGGTGCAGGGCATAATAATAACGAAAATTCCAATCAATGTAATAGAAAAAGGAAGTATATTAGTAATTTTAATAATGATACTAAGGAGTTTCGTAATGCCCGACCTGTAGGATCTCCCTGGACGCCACCTGACCTCAGTAGCTCGTCAAAACCTCTGGTTCAATCACGTATGCAGCCATCCACACCAATACGAGTTTCACATGCATCTAGTGCTAGGAGTGGTAATCACAAAGAATCACAACAATCACAAAATCCAGATAATTCATGGCCGTCACATAACCACAGTATAAAAACAATTGACGTAACTCATGATCTCGAAGTGGGCAGTCCATTTCGACAAACTAAAGCCAGCCAACCTTATCCTTCCAAGATTGTTCGGGGGACATTGGGAAGACAAACCAGAAGTAACACCTATGATAACGTATATATGTTGAAATTAAATGAAAGAAAACTGATAACGAAGAAGTTAAGTCAGACTCAAACTATAAAATGGCAGGTACAATTATATGTGGGTGTACAGGGGGAAAGACTAAATGCATCTTTCAGTGCGTACCTCGTTTATAGGGACAATCCACATGGGGCTGGGACTGTTTTCGTGAGAGGAAATAGACCTCTCGGTGGGATATTACCTCCTATAGGATTCAGGGAAATTTATAAGGCTGAACCTGTTAAAGACTCCTCAGTTTCATGGCACATACTATCAGCTTTTAAAGTCCGTGCAGCCAAAAGTACTATACATTAATTTGGAGAATCGTCCATAAGCCTCAGGACCATTCAACGGAAGGTATCAAAATCGGAAATTTGAGCAGACCAACAGAGAAATGAATTAACTCACACGTCGTGTCAGTACATTCAAGATTTTGAACAAAAATCCAGAATTATTGAAGGGTATGTGTATGAAATGGATGTATATCACCACGAAATATTCTGTCGGGCCACCTGCTCAATTCCATGGACAAAAAAGGAAGCAGTAGCCAAAGAAATTCGTAAAGTGTTTGACTGGCAAATAATTGAACCATCTAGTTCAACTCAAAATAGCCCTCTGTTAGCCATGACCAAACCAGGTGGGAGTATCAGGTTAGTTTTGGACGCATTTGACATAAATGAACATGGAGGAGTTACTATAAAAGTTCTGAGTCGGCAATTCCTGACTTGAATTGATTTAAATTCGTTGTACTGGCATTTCCTGTTAGCAGAGGAATCGACAAAATACACAGCCTTTATATTTGCTGATCGAAGTTATCGTTTTAAAGCGGTGCTATTTGGATTAAATGTCAATGGTGGTTATTTTGTAGTAGATCTGAACACTGTCCTGAGACCAGAGATATTAGACAGAGTCACTTTATTGTAGATCATTTGTTAATAGCCACCGAGACATGGAGCGAATGGGAAAGTTTCCCAGAAATTTCGGGATTATAGTGTTATTGTAAGCTTAACAAAGGCCAAATTTGCAAAGAGTCAGATAAAATTCTTAGGACACATTATGTCTCCTAAAGGAATTCGATCAGACCCAAACAGATTAGATGCTATCAGAAATTTCCCTCACCCCTCTTCCAAAAAGCTGCTGAAATCCTTTTTGGTCCTTGCATCATTTTTTTTCGTAAGGTCGTACCAAATCAATTACTAAATAATGATCGTATGTTAAGATCACTCAGAAAGAAAAATTCCTGGCATTGGAGAGATGAGTGTGCGGAAAATTTTGAAGCTATTAAGTCTGCGTTAGCATCTGAATTTGAATGAGGATGTCTTCCTGGCCGTGAATGCTTCCTCAACAGGATCTGGAGCTTATTTGTTCCAAATTGAACATAGAGGTAATGAACGAAAGATAAAAATCATCGATTTTTATCAGGATGTGAATGGACCTACACAGTGACTGAGCTATAAGTACAGGTACTAGCTGTTAAATGAGTGTTCGAAAAATTTTATTGATTTATATGTAGAAAACACGTAAAATTTCACTGTGGTCATCAAGTGAGTATTCTTTTATCATGTCTGCGGTTGCATACTAGGTTAGCCAGGTGGGGTTTGGTACTGCAGTCTTATGACACTGAGCTGATCCTTGTCAAAGGTTATGACAGTGTCATTGCAGGTGGCTTATCTAGGTTTCCCCAAGGGCTTTAGATTGTCAGGAATGGAACGAGGAAAGGGAACGAGAACCATTTAAAGTCATGTTCATAAAGGAGACACAATTTAAGCATTGTTACATACGTATGTGTCATAATGTGGCCAAATTGCAGGATGATGGTCTGCAATGGTTCTGCAATGGTATCATACAAAGTAAGAATTAAAGCAAGATAATGAGGGAAGAGAGTTATAAGCATTATATAAAGTTCATGACGGATTGAGAGGGAACACAAATTCGCCACCTCATGTCTGATAGGCTGGATATGAGGTGGCGAATTTGTATCCCCTCTCAATGCGTCATGAACTTCATACGGCTTACCCACGACACCTGGACCATTTCAATATTGACAGAGGTACGAACAAGATAAAGTAGCATTGTTACCTCCGCAATATGAAAAGAGAAGTACAAAGAACTGATGAAAACCTGTATATCATGTCAGAAGGTCAAACCGGTTAACAGGCGCAGTAGGACTGATTTGCATCCAATGGTACCAACATAATCACTCCAGTTAGTTTCTTGTGATATTACTGGAGCCCCCCTCACCTCCAGAGGTAGATTGAAGTACATATTTGCTATATATGATTAGTTCAGTAAAAATCTTACATTACGTCCCACTTGATCTACAAGAGCAGTGTCTCTTGTTCGGAAATTCGAACAGGGCCATATTCCTAAGATAGGAAAATCAGATACGATTCTTTCGGATGATGGTTTGTACTGTACTGGACAGAAGTTGAAAGAATTTTTGAGAATGCAAAAAAATTAAACAAATTTTAATAGCCACGTTTAACCCAGAAGCAAGTCCTGTGGAAAGGATATTTCGTGAACTTAATTGGTTCACGATGTCGTACGCCCCAAGACAGCAGACTAAATGGACACAGTTTGCGCCAATTTTCGATAATACTTTTAATCACTTGTCTCATTCTTCGACCAGTTATATACTGGCAGAAGTGCTGGTAAATGGGAAAGAGTCGAATGAGTGGATAGTTCCTCTTCGAAAGTTAACTGATCGGAGCATTAATCAGGAAGAAAAACTAAATTAGCATTAGAAAAATTAAAACAGAGTACGCAACAGCGTAAATTGAAATATGACACTAATTTAGGTAGCCACTGGGTACCATGTGATTGAAAAGATATTGCTTCAAGTTCACCCTAAGTCCTCGGTACCGAAGAAATAAAATAAAAAGTAGCAAACGATGTACGCAGGTCCATACACAATTGTCGATGTACGCATGAGGGTAGTTATCTGGTAGTGCAGAGAAACAAGACGATAAGGGACTTATACCTCCACATTGTTGCTAGTTTTCTGCAATCGCACTTGCTAACATCGGCTACAGAAAGGTAAATAGTCTAATAACATAGAAACGTAAATCATTTTGTTAGTGATGCGTTACTGAATAAGTTGTTTGACCTTTTTTTATTAATTGTTTAGTAGAAGTCGTGCTTCTAGTAAGATAAGTTTCTGTGGTTGATTTGTCTACTAGGTAGCTACTTCGATAGGAAACTGTTTGCTAAGCTTAGTGCAAAAAGTCCATTTCGGAGAAAGTATAGGCATTGGTGTCATTATAAATCGATTAGATAAGCAGGATTGGATAGTTTACATGGGAGCGACAAAAATTTTTGTCCAACTGACGCAGCTCATTGAGAAGATAATGCGCAGAGAAGTTTCCTTATTGCCTATTTGTTAACGGAAAATTGGTTAACGACACGTGTCAATGACTATAAAAAGTGATTTGAGAGCTTTTTAATGACTATAAAAAGTGATTTGAGAGCTTATCGCGACCATAAAAGGCGAATGCAAATTCCTTTGTAAGGTAGCTCTCATCTAATGTCGTTCTGTTCTTTAGAACTCATGTGTGTTAATTAATTTGTGAGCAATTACCAGAAGGACATGCGTACTGCAATCGATAAGAAAGACAGAACACAACCTTTGAGTATTGTGACTCGTTAGTTTTGTGTGATACAGACTATTTTCAGACCCAAATTGTAAATAATAAATACGCCATAAATCTTTCTAACGTTAAGTTCAAATGAGGACTGCTGTAGAAGCAATTACTGACGTGTGGGAGAAATGTAGATAACGTGTGTTGGTTACATACTGTGAAGTATATGGTATGCTTCCTAGTTGTTAAAGACTATTAATGTAATGATTTCAGAATTATAGGTGAAATAAGGACTAAAAAAGCAACCATCGCTATAATGTAAATGGTAATTGTTATATAATAGTGGGCATTTGTGTGAAGTGAACTGCCTTAGCAACGATTACGTCAACGCTTTCGTGATTATACAACAACCATTCAGATGGGAACTTTATTTTATGTGAACAAACATTACGTTCATTTAGCTAAGCAGGGAGTGGTTACAATACTAGTGTTTACCACTGTGTATGAAATTGTACACAACAAGTACAATAGCAGTGAAGTCTAGACTTCCGTCAGCAACTTCATCTTAGTTGCGGCTCAGTCAATAGATGCACTCTTCGACACTATGCGATGACTGCAGCAAAGTGACGATACCTGTTCGTAACTGCTGGTGACTCGCTAATAACTTCAACTGTAACTGTAACAACTACTGGATACGTGGAACTGCTCGGCAACTGTGACAACTGGAAGTGGTCGAGTGATGGGGTGCGGCCGCTTAAATCTGTGGTCAGCGCCAGAATGACAAACTGCGAACTAATTGACAGGTGGTTTCAGCTTCCTCTTTGGAATGAGACATAACAGTTGGTGGATGGATTGGACGATTTCCTAGTTGTGTGGCGTAATCATAATAAGGTTCCTGTTAGGTGCGACAGGTAATAATCATATGCTGCCAAATCGTAGATACACTATCTTCTGTTTCACAGTTCACGGACTTAGAAAACTTACAAGGGGACCGCGCCTGCTCGCTACCACAGAATTCGTCCAAATTTATGGTATACTCAGAGCCTGGACAGAAATGAAAGTGGCAGCTGTAGGAGCTCCAGGTGGCCAAGAGAAAAAAAATTGCATTTTCGGTGCGCATAGGACGAGGCATTAGCCGTTTGTGTTACAGTGGTTTTCATGCAGCGAGCGGTCTAGCGGAACCTGTAATCCGAAGAGCGCTGGGTCGAGTCCCTATGCGGAAACTTTTTTTTAATCTTCAGCTTTTACGTTCAAATCAAGCGATATACTTCTCACTGTATTGTATCTATTAATATTTTCATTGAGAGCATGGAAAGAAAGAACAAAGGAAAATTTGCATTTGATAATAAATTTCAAGAAAGTGATTGTAAGACGTACACAAGAAAATCATATCAAAAATTAGATACTTTTATTATTTTACAATAGATGATATACATTTCCGGTGTGATACTTAATATAAAAGCAGGGGACGTAGTAATTTTCCCCACATCTTGCGCACGTTGCAAACATCGCACTTCTACAGTTACATTCTTGTTTTAAATGGCATAAAGAAAAACAAACTTGGTTTCCATTTAGAACAGTTATCTGTCATTACACAGCTTGGTACCAGACCATGCATAATGCTGTATTTCGCCAGGATTTGACGAGGGTCGCTCGTGATGTACAGTGGAATATACCGGGTGATCAAAAAGTCAGTATAAATTTGAAAACTTAATAAACCAATGAATAATGTAAATAGAGAGTTAAAAATTGACACACATGCTTGGAATGACATGGGATTTTATTAGAAAAAAAGTCCACAAAATGTCCGACAGATGGCGCTGGACAGCAAAACGTCAGTGACTGCTCATGACAATCGTGTATAAAAGGTAATGAGAGAGAGAATCGGATTCACCGCCATCAGTGTATCGTGTGGGCCGTCATGTTTAGTGTTCAGTGTTCATCGTCACACTCCATTGTTCACCAGTGCCATCGTATTCTTCAGTGTTTGTGCGTCGTGTCAACAGTTCGTAGTGTGGATTGTCATCGAGTGTGAACGGCTTCTTGTGTTTTTATGTTCATGTGTCTACTGTTTTTTCCCGCCGTTTTTCTAAGTGATGTCTCTTCTCTGTTTATCTCATTGTACTCTCTTCGGCTGAAGAGCGGCGTATTGTGCTGCTGCCAACCTACCTGATTGTTCAGGTGTCAAAATAACAATAAAGTAAAAAAAAAAAAAAAGAATCAGGTGCGCCAGCAGTCGCAGCATGTTGACGTTACCTGAAAAGGCGCTTTTAGTGAAGCTGTACTATCAGAATGGGGAATGTGCTAGTTCAGCGTTACGATCCTGTCACCATAAGAAGGGGATTCGAACGGGTAAAGGTCCGTTGACAAATGCAGCTGTGGCGAGAATGATTTCGAAGTTCGAAGCCACGGGTTATTTAGACGATAGACCCCGTAGTGGCCGACCGATACAAGGCGTAATGCTGCTGAGACAGTTCAGGAAGAAATGGAGAGTGTAGCGGGATCGTCTATGCACGGGGAAGTCAGTCGCACGTCGCACCGGCATTCCATACACTACTGTTTGATTGGCACTTAGGCGTACCCTCCGGTGCTATCCGTACAAAATCCATTGGCATCATGAACTGTTACCTGGCGGTTTAGTGAAGCAGAGGGCATTTGCGGTTGGGCGTTTCAAAAGATGGCGGAAGATGACGATTGGTGGAATAACGTGTTGTGGACCGACGAAGCTCACTTCACGCTCCGAGGGTCTATCAACGCCCACAACTGCAGAATTTGGACTACTGAAAATCCTAGAACTATCGTGGAAACTCCATTGCACTACGAGAAAGTCACGGTATGGGTTGGATTTACCACATCTACCGTTATCGGGCCTTTTTTCTTCGAGGAAATGCGTGATTATGGTTTTCTAACTGCTACCGTGACGGTTGGGAGGTACGCCGATAAGTTACAGAATCGCATCATCCCCAGCCTGGCTGATAAACTCCTGCTGGAACGTACGATGTTTATGCAGGATGGTGCTCCACCCCATATTGCTAGACGCGCGAAAGATCTCTTGCGAGCGTCGTTTGATGATGATCGTGTGTTCAGCCGCCACTTTCGTCATGCTCGGCCTCCCACGTCCCCTGACCTCACTCCGTGCGATTATTGGCTTTGGGGTTACCTGAAGTCGCAAGTTTATCGTGATCGATCGACACCTCTAGGAATGCTGAAAGACAACATCCGACGCCAGTGCCTCACCGTAACTCCGGACATGCTTTACAGTGCTGTTCACAACATTATTCCTCGACTACAGCTATTGTTGAGGAATGATGGTGGACATATTGAGCATTTGCTGTAAAGAACATCATCTTTGCTTTGTCTTACTTTGTTATGCTAATTATTGCTATTCTTATCAGATGAAGTGCTATCTGTCGGACATTTTTTTGAATTTTTTTTTGTTTCTAATAAAACCCCATGTCATTCCAAGCATGTGTCTCAATTTGTACCTCTCTATCTACATTATTCCGTGATTTATTCAGTTTTCAAATTATACTGACTTTTTGATCACCCGGTATATTAATGCAGGCTTCTCGGGATGTAATTGTTTGCTCTCTCAATGAGATAAGACCAGTTTTGTAAGATTTTTACGGAATTCTTTACTTGAAGTTAAGAACATGCAACGCAAGGCTGCACTGATGGAGTACATTTGGGAGGAAACACTTTAATATTGCACTATGGCAGCCTTTCATCTTGAAAAATCTCGTCGTAGAATTGTCTGTTTCTATGTCCTCGACATGATTCAATTAGCAGAACATTTTCTTCCTTTTGTAGGGCTTCAGCACAGCAGCCAAAACCTTTCTTATATAGCTGTTGTAAATTTCACATTTTCTTCTGTTTGTAGGGCTTCAGCACAGCAGCCAAAACGTTTCTTATATAGCTGTTGTAAATTTCGCAGATTTCGGTGAAGTAATGACAATATTTCTGTATTTTTCCGCGTACTCGCCTACCGTTCTTTGTTTCCTCGGTCCAAAGATTTCCTTCGCTTTTCGTTTTCATGTTGTCTAAGAAAATATTTATAAATACAGTACACTGAGAAACATTTCGCTTTACTTACACTGTAAGTAACGGTTAAATTATAATAAAAACAGTTCCACAAAGGACTCGAAACCAGTATTTCGGATTACCGTTCTGCACTCTTTATGTTGCTCCACCCGTTGCCCGACCCACGCCAAAAATCTGTTTTCTCTCTAACGCTTGGTCATATGCAGATCCCACTTCCAGTACTTTAATTTCTAGTCAAGTCCTGCACATACTAAAAATATGGAGGAAATAGATCATGATGAATAGGCACCATCTCCTCGTTGAACATCTGTTCTGTATTAACTGAAACGTTCAGTTTTCTTCCTTAATTAACAACGTCGCTACCATTTTGTTCCGTTTCACGCATGGTGACAATGTTCACTAGAGTCCTGCTTGTTACAACTCACACTGACACATAATTTCTACATTTGCTACATGATCTAAAATGTAGTAGTAGAGTTCACAATTTCTGTACCAGGCTCTACTAAACAGTGTTGCTTGCAGTTCTATTGCAGTCACAGAATTGCCAGGTTGATTTCTCGCACTCATTCGAAGACTATGTGGGGTTCGGTGTCCCGAAGAAGCTGTCGCCAGGTTTAAGGTGTACTCGTTGTTGACTATGGCAGATTTTTAAACCTGTTCTTGTTTTTTTCTGAGCTCCATTGGTTCCAGAACGTACATTTATGCAGTTGGGATGTCTGCTGATAAGTTACATGAATCCAACTTTAGCTGAACTTGAACGTTGTTTGTTAATACGAATCAACTGTCCATCTTTCAGAAAGGTTAAATTTCAACTTTTTTTCTTAATGGTGCAGGACAAAAGTTGGCTCTGCAAACCCATACCATCTATGCATCCTATCTGGTTCGTTACTCTCTACGGAGTAGCATCTGTGTTTACAGAGCCTGACAAAAAGCGTTGTTCACTTTAGCGATAATATTTCACTCATTATACTTAGAGTACTGTACCCTTACACCATTACTGATGCTTTGGCGTTTTAAGGTGATCTTCTAGCTACCTAAATATTGGCAACGTCCTACCAGTGACGCGTTGTTAGCGGAGGATATGATTCCTTCTCTTTTTTTTAGGAAAAATTCTGTCATTATTTGTTCTTGAATTCTCTGTTTGAAACTCAAATTTTTCGTGAAAAGTCGGTCGCTGAAATTCTACAATGACTAATCTCTCCGTGTTGAGTAGCCATCTTAGCCGAAAAATACACTGCCTGCCTCAGCACGATAACTTTATCTGGTAGAAGATGGTATTCGGGTAATATTTATGGAAAAATGTTGGCAGTACATTTACCTTATACGCAATAGGGTGATTAACGTTACTGCGGTAAATATGCCTAAAAAGAGTAAGTGCTGATTTGAAATACGATAGTCTTTTCCACTTGTTGTTAAACATATTTAACGCTCTCTAAGACGTGTGATAGATAGTCTGGTTCTCAGATATCGAAATCCAGTGGAGACATAAATTTTCTTTTGTTTCCGCATATGAAATTTAAATTTGAGCTGCATGAATGTGATATTCGCTATTACGAACCTTCCAGGAAGAATTACTCTTTCCTGCTTCCGAAAACAGATTGCCCGCCCATGAATAACGCGGAATTACAAAACTTGTTGAATAGAGTGTCTCATTATTCATTCTTAATAGCGTAATTATACCACAGCACACACGAAAAAAGCTGACATTAGTTTCGTAAGTAATTTCATTGAAACTACTCAGACAAACCCACAAGGGACGAAAAGCTTATCTAGATGCTCATACATACGAAATATTAAAAGATTAAGTATTAGAAAATGTTTAAGGATTTTAACAGATGTGTTTAATTACGCGCATTGCTCGCTAGTGCACTTTTGTCTTTCTGTAAACATGTCACTGAGAGTCCTAACAATTAAATGACCTTTTTGGCATCTTAGTACTTACATTTCAGCTGGAACACCAGTTCCAATAAGAGGATTTGAAAAATTCCTTTTTTTGCAGCGTGAAGTGTTTAGCATCACTGAATTCTTTATTCATGGCTGCGACTGTGTAAGCTTGTGTTAAGCACCTTTCTCTCTAGGGATTAATGTGATATATTCATCTGCGAAGCGTTGGCAGACGTCGCCAGCGACTCAGTTTACTATTTCGTGTCTGCTACTGCGTCCTTTTTTTTTTTTTTTTTTCGTGAAGCAGTGCTGCGATGTGGGAATGTCGTAATGATGTGGCTTGAAAAGCTAGACACAACTGTTGTCAGTGTTCAATGAATAATAATGAAAACGGGTCAGGGAAAGGAATAATAATGAAAGAAACATTCCATCGAATTTTTCGTATTAAAGAGGAAAAAACTGTTTATTCTCTTTTATCGTAGTTTTACCTCCAATTCCCCGTATTTATTGTCGTTTCAATTGCCTACTTTCAATCGATTTCAAACAGGAAAGTCTGACTTTCAGGTGCATAAGATGGTAAGCGACATTTTGTACATTTGGTGTGCCTAAATTGCTACTTCAGAGAATAATTAGGTTTTATTCTCTATAATTAGATATTTACTCGCAGAAGTCTCCATTTATTTTGCAACTGACAAGTTACTGAAGGAATATTGACCAAACATTACAAACGTAGATTACATCGGAGAAAACGTAGATAAACATGTAGAAAATATGTAAGGCTTAACTTTCAAATGGTTACACCTTGAACAGAAAAACAATTCGCTTTGCAAAGGCCGTGAGACTAAGACTAACTGTCCGTCTTATATGTAAGACAGCCTAAAACTACTTGTTAAATAGCTGCAGTAATTTTGGCCAGCATATGCATCGCATTGTGATGAGAATCATGTCCAAGGAGTCACACGTTGAGGTAAAATCTTTTGGGCATCAGAACAGAACTAGCCATATCAAACGCTGTTTCACAGAGGAAGATCGGGCTGTGGTTCCTGTTTTAAAGCGTCGCACGAACGACAAAATGACACAGATCGAAATAAGTGACTGTGGGATATAAAAGCAAACGAAATCGCTCAACATAGGAAAGGCCACTCGACCTGACGTGTACCAGTTTGGTTCTACATCCATAAGCGAAAGAACTGGCCCCTCTTCCAGCAGTAGTGTGCCAAATGTCTCTAGACGAGCGAAGTGTTCCTAATGATTGGTAAAAAGCATAGGTCAATCCAGTGTTTGAGAAGGGTAGTCGTACAGATGCACATATGTACAGGCCTATATCACCGACGCCAGTCTGTTGAAGGAAATATTCTCTGTAGTAAACAACATGGGTTCGGAAAACACGAGCCCCATAAAACAGTAGATACAGGCGGCCAGGCAGACTTCGTGGTCCTTGACTTCCTGAAGTCATTCAATACGGTTCCACATTGCCGCCTAGTGAAGCAAATACGAGCGTATGGAATACCAAGCTAACTGCGTGATTGCATTGAAGAGTTTCTATTAAATATAACATCGCATGACATTCTCAGGAAGTGTTACAGGACTTAATTTTTTTTGAGCCATCAGTCTTCTGACTGATGCGGACTAGCACGAATTCCTCTCCTGGGCTAACCTCTTAATCTCAGAATAGCACTTGCAACCTACGTCCTCAATTAGTTTTCACAATATACAGAATCGACCTAATAGATAATGTAAGAAGTTCTGTGGAGCTTATCATGAATGACATTGTTGTACACTAGAAGTCGCACCGCTGGAAAGTTGTAGTGAAATGAAGGAAGAGGATAGATGATTGGTTCAGGTAGTGCCAATTGACAAGTCAACAGAAACAAGTGTAACACACTGTGTGTACATAGACAGAATGTCCCATTATTGTAAGCTTGCAATATTGCAGAACAATCATTGGAAGCAGTTACTTCAGCAAGATACCGGGAGTATGCGTACACAATGATTAGTAACGGAAGGACCTCATAAAATTAATCATGGGTAAGGCAGATGGCCGGCCGGTGTGGCCGAGCAGTTCTAGGCGCTTCCGTCTGGAACCACGCGACCGCTACCGTCGCGGGTTCGAATCGTGCCTCGGGTATGGATGTGTGTGATGTCCTTAGGTTAGTTAGGTTTAAATAGGTCTAAGTTCTAGGGGACTGATGACCTCAGCTGTTAAGTTCCATATTGCTCAGAGCCATTTGAACCATTTTGTAAGGCAGATGCCAGTCTGAGATTCTTTATAAGAATCGTCAGGATACGTAGTCTGTCAACAAAGGAGGTAGCTTACAAAATACTAGTTCAACCAATACTTGAAAAAGTTATTACTTGCTGTGGCCGCCCACTTCCGACATTGTAGCGCCTACTGCATCGGCATCACACTTCACGTCCAACTATCACAGGATGCCTGCATCACAGGGCGTATATTCACCAGGAAAACCTATGTCGTCTGCGTTCACAAAACGAATACTTACCAGCGGCCACAACACAAGACAACACCAGGTCTCCACCAACGGCCGCCAGGGACCGCTACCCGATCGCGGAGCCTGCAGAACAGCTTCACCAGAGGTCGCAGCTAGCCCAGGAACTACTTTTCTACGCCAGTCACGTGATCGAAAATATTTCCGGCAGATACATCCGCCAACGGGCTTTATAAGGTGACACACTGCTGGCAAAAAGCAGTTCGATGCACCGCTTGGAAGGATACAGAGCTGCCGCCTCTTGTGGCCGGTTGATCTCTTAGTGTAGTCAATGAACCCTTGATGTTGTAGAATTGTTTATTGTGTTCGCTCCCCGTGAAGATTCGGGTCTTTTCTGTTATTATTATTTGTTATTTTGTATTTGTGTCGATTCGCAGTTGGGGTCGAGTTGGCTGTTACTTTGGAGATTTTATTATTGTTTTGATTTCGTGAGACCAATAAATAGTTTTGGGACTTGAGTTTTCCGTTTTTATATTCTGCTAGCGCAGATATTTCATTACTCGTTACTGTGAGATCCCTAGCAGATAGAATTGATGGAGGAAAGATAGAAGATGCAGCAAAGAGCTCCACGTTTAGTTTCAGGTTGAATTACTAAGTGTGAAAGCGCCATGGAGATGTTCTGCCAACCTCAGTGGTAGATGCTGCAAGAGAAGTTTTCTGCATCACGGTGTGGCTTACTGTTAAATTTCCTAGAGCATACGTACCTGGAAGCTTCCTCCAAGACATAGATCTCGATAAGACCTCGAAAATGAAATAGGAGAAATCTGGCCACACACAGCTTTTCGTTATCTTTGTTCCCGCGAATGTGACACTGGTACTCTCCGTCACACACCGTAAGGTGGCTTGCGGGGTATAGATGTAGATGTAGATCTTCTTGAGGAGTCAACTGGCTCTCTGGATGGCTAAACACTATTAAAAATCTTTCCTGAGTGCGCTTGTGACTATATACTCGCTTTTTTACGGAGAACATGAATTATTCGATAAAGACCTTGACTACCAATGGTGGACCACCATTACGGATAAACGGTGATGGCAGATAGTGAAAGAGAGGAGGAACACAAACAATTATAAGGAAGCCACCTCGGACGCACAACAATAATATTTTGATAAAATACTGTCCCTCTTTAACTACCTGGTATTCTACTTTACTCAATAGCGATAGCCTACCAATTATAGCCTGAAGATTTTTATCGAAATAACACTTCTTCGAAATATTGCTGGAGGCTAGCCAGGTATAAGTGGACATGACACAGATTTTTGGTAGTGTACAGTTACCCGGAGACAGCAGAACCATCTTAAGAAAATAACAACAGAGCGTTCCAAACGTCTCATTCGGTGGAAGCATAAAGAGGAGTATGAAAAAAAAGTATGAAAAAAAGTTACAAATAAAAATGCTTACCTTCAGCGGCAATGGTTCAAATGGTTCAAATGGCTCTGAGCACTATGCGACTCAACTGCTGAGGTCATCAGTCGCCTAGAACTTAGAACTAATTAAACCTAACTAACCTAAGGACAGCACACAACACCCAGCCATCACGAGGCAGAGAAAATCCCTGACCCCGCCGGGAATCGAACCCGGGAACCCGGGCGTGGGAAGCGAGAACGCTACCGCACGACCACGAGATGCGGCTCAGCGGCAATGGACACGGAAAACGTCGATATGAGTGAAATGTTTACACCTCCCTTCGAAGGCTGGAGAACCAGCGCTGAAAAAAGGGATATTTCTTGGTGATCAACTTTTCTTTTCCGGTTTCATGGCAGTGGCTTTATACCTGATTTTTTTAAGTTTATTCCATGTGTGTCACCAATGAAAGCTACGACAAATTTTAAAGAACGTTAACCAAACAATTTGTCAAAGAATTCAACACGCACGAAGGACTTAAATCACCTCATTTCTAACTGGATTACATCTTTACTGCAGACGTTCCTCTCATCTCTAGACTGGAAAAAGTGGATAGAATAAAGATTAATTATGCTGCAAAAGTATCAAATATCAATGTTCCGAAGCAAAAGTAGATGTACACGAATGTGGCGGACAACGTACTCAGGAAAGAAGCATTCCCAATTCAAAACGAGTAATGGTGAGTCTGTTGTCTGCGAAAATACAGTGCAGAGCTAAGGTCTGAATTGCGCTACTACTCCGAAAAGTACGCGCTTAGAAGAGACCAGAATTCGTGAATACTATCGAATCATCCGCACTTTCTCTCCCATAGGTTGAGATGGAGAAAGAGAAGTAGCATGTATTCTAAGGAAAGGGAAACCATCCATGAACATCATAGAAGACGAGGAAAGGGACGTTCTTAATGATCTCTTCAGAAATCAAAGCATAGTGGTTACGAGAGGGAACAAGCGAAAGACGACCATTGCTACGGACGCAGTGGATCATCACAAGAAGACAGAATAGTTGTTCCTGGCAACAGAAGCTAAAATATGATCCACAATAGGGATGCAAGAGAAATGAGAAAAGAAAGAAATGATATCGGACTCCACAATTAATATCTCTATCACCGAAACTATGGAGCCCTTAAATACGTCATACGTGTAATATTTGATGCATAATGACGTTGGTTTGGTGCGGTACACAGTGAAAGCGATAAAATCTTATGCTTAAATGTAAGCACGTCATTTATCAGGAAGATTCCTGTGAAGGATTCCGAACGTTTTCTTAGAAATATTACATTCAGTGAGGGTATCCGCAAATTACACTATGGTGAGCTTCGAAGTGAGATCTTCATTTGCTAATATCCCAGCACCAGATACTGAGGATAGATTTCTCCAGACGAATTCTGCCTGCTCTAGAGCAACACCGTTCAGGTTTCTATCCAGCTCGATGAAGTACAGGGCATGGTAAACGAAACCAGAAAAGAGAGAATGCTAAAGGTCTGAATAATGATTTTCTTATTATCTGGGGATAATAACTTTTCTGAAAGCACCCAGCACACATGTTTTCTGGTAGTGACGTACATGAGTAAAACGCGTGATGGGACTTCCAAAGACAAACCAGAAACGACCAGAATGATGCAGTTAATAATTCACTAGAGACTTTGGAGTCACATGGTTAAGAAAAGACAAACCACATAGTAGAAGAACACAATTTACGGTCTCGCTTGCAGATTAGAATTTATCGTAGACCATTGCCAGACTGAATGAATCCGTTATCAAGTTTCAAATGAAACCGCCACTTTTTCAAGGACGGAAGAACTTGCTTCTTAACGATTTCAAATTTGTTGATGAGTGCTCGCCATCGTGTACGTTATTAATAAATTTTAATCTGCAAGTGAGCCTATTTACTAAGTACTTTCGCTATCTGGATCGTTATCTGATCATAACTACGAGTTATTACACTTCACTGAACTGCATCAAGCCTTTTCTCGTTTCCTATTTGTTCATTGGAAGGCCCATCTAGCACTTTTCCCACGTTAATCAGTATTGCGGAGAAATTTTATGTTGCGAGCCTTGAGAAAAGAGTCGAGCTGGAACTCAGAAGAGATTACCATTGAAGCCATTAGCACTGACCCTTTTCTGTTTTCTACTACCGCTTCTGAATTTCACTGGAATGCAGGGAAATCTGCACGGAGTTCCCAATTTACATCTTTCGCGATGTTGTAACTGGGCCAATGAGTGTCACAGACCTTCAAATATAAAGAATTTGTGTCCGCAGCTCGTGGTTGTGCGGTAGCGTTGTCGCTTCCCACGCCCGGGTTACCGAGTTCGATTCCCGGCGGGGTCAGGGATTTTCTCTGCCTCGTGATGACTGGGTGTTGTGTGATGTCCTTAGGTTAGTTAGGTTTAAGTGGATCTAAGTTCTAGGGGACTGATGACCGTAGATGTTAAGTCCCATAGTGCTCAGAGCCATTTGAACCAATTTAAAGAATTTGTGCTGATTTCATAATAACATCAGTAGCGGTCCGTGGGTATCGCATGTACCGGTGAAACGGGTGATTGAGGGTTGCAATTATTTATGCCTGACAAATCGAGGCATTTATCTTAAAGTGATTAAAAATGGACGTAATTCCGGAAGCAGGAATCGGTAAGTTTTCTTAAGCTTAAAAATTGAATTAATTAATGGAAATATTTTATCACCTATGTGATTGCTACCGTCTGTAGCTATGGCAAAATAACCGACCTTTGACAGAGTATTGCATTTTGTTTATCGATGTGGTACTCTAACACTCATTTCACAATTTGCTTTTGATGTTCCGTCCAATGTCACATTTTTTCTGCTTCGGAATCATTATGAAGTTTGGAGCTTAGCCTATAAGTACACTTCACTGGTTTTAAAGACATATGATGTTTAACAGCATGATACCACGTAGCTAATTCCACTGATGTTCCTAATTTTCCCTATTTAAATGAATTTGAAACAAAGTAACTGTCCATTATTTTAGTGCTTGCAGAATACAGCTTTGATTTATGGTTAGTGATAGTTAATACCAGGTAGTTATAATTAAAGTGAGGCTACTCGCAGAGTTACATTGTGGACTGATATTATAGCATGTCAGTGAAACTTGGTACGTATTCAAATAAGCAAACGATTTACGCTGGGAAAAATTAGCTCCAATTTTGGCCAGCAGATGCAAATCTGGCGCTCTGAATGCAAGAAAGACGTCCAGAAATGGTACCACATATAATGGATTAGGAACGGGACATGGACAGAAAATGTCAAATAAGTGAGAAAGACCTCTTACACTATTTTTTCAGTATGAGCACCGGGGACGTCGACGAATTGCTATACAGCGCTATATTTTCACCTGGTAGCCAAAATTGGAACTAATTTTTTCCAGCATACATCGATTCCACGTTAACGCATTGTCATATCAATCTAATTTCGCTGCCATGCAATAATTACAGCCCACACTGGACCTCTGTGAATAGCTGCACTTTAATAGTAAAGCGATCTGGTATTTGCTCTTCCTCCATTTGCAACGGAATCATAACACATATTACACATTCTTCTTCATACTCACTTATTTATCCTTTTATGAAGAAACATTTTCTGAATATTTTTCTTGGTTGAACGCTTCCTCTTTGCTATTTTCAGTTCACTTGAAACAATGAAACACTTTATTAACAAATAAACGGCGGTACGTCTCGGACAGAGAAACAGAGAACCACGATGGTGCAAAGTTTATACTGAATTTTAAGATAACGTACAATAATAGAGACCCAGCAGCGTTACTGTGCGATAGTACTTCCTAAGGGACCCAGTCAGCTGCGGTAGTAAAAACTTTCGGTATGTGGCCCAATAGCTGCAAAGGCATGCAAGAATTTGGAGAAAGAATAGATAGTATGAGAGTATTTCTCTGAAATCCAAAGTCCTCGACAAACTGCCGTCCCAGAAGTATTTTTCGGATAACCGATTTCTTTAATCTCAAACCGGGACTGTTCTGGAAAACCGGGACATGTGGAAAACTTAGCAAAGAGGTAATTCGTTTTCGTTGGCACGACTGCTCGCTGGTAGGGTCCTTGCAGTTGTGTAATTGGCGCGCAGTTTGTTAAGCCGCTCCCGGCACGGGCGCACCTGGCGCCGAGCGCCCTTTCGCCCGGTGGGCCGCTCCCACAGCCTGTGAACTTGCCCGCGCTCTCACGCTCATTAATCTTGGCCGAGCTTGATTGGGATGTGCTGTAAATCGCATTTCGAGCCGCCTAACTTCACGAATAATTTATATCTCAGCGGAGGAACGGGCGTAATTAATTCGATGTAGCTCGTACCGAAAGCGACGGCTGAGGCGGTACTATTGGTTGTTTTCGATGCTTAATGTTCTTCAGATAGTTAACCAGCGGACAACCAAAGAAATTATTTTTAGAAATCGCATGGAAATGACCAATTAATTTCACTCGGCAATCATTTACTACCGACTGAGTCTAGAATTGTTACATAAAAGCAAATGCAATCTTTTTATAAATGATGAAAAGTGTAATTATTTGTTCCAAAAACAGATAACAATGTCTTTTGCAAGTGTTTCATCAATAGTGACGCATTTCACTCAGTAAGCCCATCTTGAGATTACGTGTTATTAGTAAGAGCAATAACAGTGATATTCGCGATTCTGTCTAGTAATGGGATAGCTAAGCTATGGTGAGAAGTAAAGTAATTCACTTGCCTTGAAGAGCGGAGACCGTATTAGTCACATTTCAAACCCATTGATATAATGACGTTACAGCGAAAACAGCAATCGCCAAATATAGTACAGGAAAGCCTCAAATACAAGATGAAAACATATGGAGGGAGAGGCGGGAGGAAAA
Organism: Schistocerca americana; assembly: GCF_021461395.2. NCBI lineage: Eukaryota > Metazoa > Arthropoda > Insecta > Orthoptera > Acrididae > Schistocerca > Schistocerca americana. The sequence goes on from NC_060125.1 coordinate 315,920,265, forward strand.
AGGTAAAAAGGTCAAAAACTTAAAAAAAATTGTGCTAACGAGAAAACCGAATATCAAACCATGGCGTTAGGAGGCTAAAGGCCATAAGAGTATGAAGAAATACACAGTTAGTTTTTTAGTGATCAATTGATCATTACGGCTTGTTTTCCAACCACTTGAAAAATTTGGTTACTTCGAATCCTTCCAGAAGGAATGGTTTCCCGTTATTTACTACATCTAATATCTGGAGGGAACAGACCGTCCTTTCACAATGGCCAGAAGTCCTGATATGTTCAGCGAAAGAAGATTTATTTTTTAAGCGTCCATTGCAGTGAGAACGTGATCCCGAAACCTCATTTTACCCTAACCAACCTGTTTGTCCAATACATGTACGTAGGTACTGGTCACGAGTGAGTCTATAGACTTCTGATTTGGAAACAAAATCTTTGACCACCATGGCCTTAGAGGGGTTTGATGAGTCTAAAACTATGTCACCGACCGGCAGTAAGATGATATAGATGCACTAACAACGAGTACTGCGACTACTAGCTGTGATATTCTTTTTGGCGGACTGCAAATGAAATATGTTATCTACTAAACTGGGACTATAGCAACTGAATAGGCGATGTACGAGGAACGTTCTGTAAGTAATGCAACACATTTTTTTCTGAAAGCTGACTGGATTTATTCATGATTCCAATACACCATATTTTCCTCACTGTTTCGCTACAGAATCCTTTTCCCAACACATTCATCGATAAGGCAGAAATACTTTTCGGCGGTAAAAGAACTATCAGAATCAAAGATAAAAATCTCATTCCCTTTTTCCATCCGATGAATACTTATGAAAGCCACGTTTCAGTAAAAAGTGCAACGTTTACACCTTAACTTCATGTGTTTCGAATTATTGAGGTAGATATACATGTAACTACAAGCTGTCATGGATGAACTGACACTATTTGCAAGCATACGAAATCCCTTTCATCCAAACAGTTGAAAAAATTTAAAAAATGCAAGACAGAGAGCTTTACTAATAGCTTTTTATTATTACTACTGGTTCCAGTACTATACAGTCTTGTCTGTATGTTGTTATCCATGTCAGAATTGTGATGAGATAATATGAAATCATTCTAATACCGAGAAAATGGTGTATTACCGAAACCAGTAGTAATATTATAAACGTATTAATACAGATCTGTGCAATGCATTTCAAAAATACGTTAACAGTGTTGAAAATCACCTGCGGAAAAGGTCGTTTGAAGCAAGTTTGTAACGAACTTGATTACGTTTAGATTACGTCATGCTCGAATAAAGATAATAAGCTAGTATTGACTTCTCAACGTGAGAAAAAAAGCAAAGTGATATACCGTGTAAAGATTAGCAAACAAAAATAAAAATAAATAAAAATTATTCACATTACAGGTGCTCAGTAAGCTGAAAATACAAGTACAGTAAGTTATTAGAAAGGCCAAGGAAGGGTATCTGAAACTTCTGTTAGACATTTGGTATAAAAGCGTCTCCTACAGCTTTCTATGTCCTATGCATCCATGGTTTTCTAATGTCACCCAAACTGTTTCCCTGAGGTCGTCGTCTCGGTTTCTTAATTCTTGGAATGTAGTTAAAGACTTACTCGGCCCTTCTACCATCTATATCGCACTCATATCAATTCACCTTAGTTTTTGTTTAATTGCATCTCCAAATCAAGACTATTTTCTCATTCATTCGTTTTCGTACATCACCTCGTAAATTTCAACAAACATCAGTCAACAACTGACACACAGACCTTCAGTTTTTAAAATAGTATTCTCAGTAACAATTCATATCCCACTGACACGAATCAAAACCGGTAACTAACACTGTTTATAAATTTTCAGCTCCAGACACATTAGATGCACAGTTAAGAAAGCTCCGTTCAATTTACTAAAAGCACTCCAAGTTCTGTACGACTATTTCTACTCTTGAATTTGATTCTTTTCAAGTTCACTGTATCGCCTTCTTTTGATTACCTATGTTAAAAATCGCACATGCATTTTTTACGACTATTTTTCAAATTTCTAGTATTTTTCTGTGGGCTGATTACACATTTTAATCTTGTTATTCCTGTCATACCTTTATTCAAGCTTGCTGTATTAAGCTCTTCCATGAGTTGGTTAAGTCAATTTATGTTAGAGGCAAGAAGCACAAGGGGTATTAGGAAAGTAAATTCTTACCGGCCGCGAAATGGAAACCCCTGAGAGAATCAAAAACGTTTTATTTGCAACAGTTGGCTACAGCTTTCAGCTACTTACCTACATAGTCGCCGCTCCGACTTAGACATTTGTCGTAGAATTGTACAAACTTTCCAATACTCTCATCATAGAAGGAGGCCGTCAGTGCTTTCCACTACTAATTTACGCTGGACTACGACTCGTTTCCTGTGCCAAAATGTTGTCTTCATAGCGAGTGGTTCATGTGAGCAGGAATGAAACTCAAAGGCAACCAATTACGGGCTGTAATATGAGTGATCAAACACTTCCCATCGAAAACGCTGCTGGAGCATCTTCATCGCCACTCCTGAATGCGGCTGAGAATTGTCTTGAAGAAGGAAAAACATGACAGTTATGTTATGTGGGCTGCATAACTGCAGGCAAAATCTCTCTCCAGGCCCTCATACTTGGCGGGAGACTTTATTTTCTAGGATCTTTACATGCTCACTGTGCCCTCATAACTGAAAAGATTGACGTGACGCAATCGACGGGCGTGTTAGAGACATTTCCCAACATTTTCACACCGGCCGATCGGAACTTTCTTTCCAAATAGCCCTCGGACATCAGTTACAAAACGAGGTTTACGTGATAAATTAACACGTAATCTTTCTTCGTTCCCATAGGTCAAGGGCATGGAAAGTTCTTATTGGACTGCTGAGGGTAGTTTTGGTGATATGGAATTTCCTTGAGTAGCATCATTTTGATTTATAAATTTGTCACTATTCTGATAAATCCTTTCAGAAATTGAGCACTGACGTATGTATTATTTAACTAACGAAAGTTGCAACAATGGTGCGTTGCGGACGGGATGTTGTAACCATTTGCTCTTAACACTATTTTTCGTTAGAATCTTACAAAATAACGATAAATTAAATTCTAATGCTTTTTATAGTAGTCACATCCACTACTATTTCTTTATTGGGTAACAACATCATCCCAGTTTAATTTTTAGTTCCAGCTGGTCCAAACTACGACTACATTCTCTGTATTTTCCTTTGCGAAAAGGGCAAAACTTGTAATTCTTGTCACCAAAAGCTAGTAACGTATGACCTTTCTTACTTGGGATATCACATGCGAAGTTCTTCAACGAAGCTTCATTCTGTAATTTCCATGCTACATTTATGTTAAAATCATGTATCATCCTATTCTAAGGAAATCTGATTAAAAGTAGAGTATTAGAATTTTTTAAAGCGAACAGCTGATGGAGACGACGAAAACGTACAGTATGTGATCAAAAGTAACCGGACACCTGGCTGAAAATGACTTACAAGTTTGTGGCGCACTCCGTCGGTAATGCTGGAATTCATTATGATGTTGGCCCACCCTTAGCCTTGATGACAGCATACACTCTCGCAGGCATACGTTCAATCAGGTGCTGGAAGGTTTCTTGGAGAGTGGCAGCCCATTCTTCACGGAATGCTGCACAGACGAAAGGTATCGATGTCGGTCGTTGAGAACTGGCACTAAGTCGGCGTTTCATAACATTCCAAAAGTGTTCTACAGGATTCAGGTCAGGGCTCTGTGCAGGCCCGTTCATTATAGGGAAGTTATTGTCCGCCACAGGCCGTGCATTATGAATAGGTTCTCGATCGTGTTGAAAGATGCAGTCACCATCCCAGAATTGCTCTTCAACTATGGGAATCAAGAAGGTGTTTAAGACATCAGTATAGGCCTGTGGAGTGATAGTGCCATGCAAAACAACAAGGGGTGCAAGCACTCTCCGTGAAAAACACAACCACACCATAACCCCACCGCCTCCAAATTTTCTTGTTGGCACTACACATGTTGGCAGATGATGTTCACCGGGTATTGGCCATACCCACACTCTGTCATCGGATCGCCACATTGTGTACCGGGATTCGTCAGTCCACACAACGTTTTTCCAATGTTCAATCGTCCGATGTTCACGCTCCTTACACCAAGCGAGGCGTCGTTTGGCATTTACTGGCGTGATGTGTGGCTTATGATCAGTTGCGCGACCATGAAATCCAAGTTTTCTCACCTACCACCTAACTCTCATAGCATTTGCAGTGGATCCTGATGCGTTTGGAATTCCTGTGTCTGGATAATGTCTGCCTATTATACATTACGACCTTCTTCTGCTGTCGGCGGTCTGTCAGACAACAGACGAGATCGGCCTTTACGGTTTTGTGCTGTACGTGTCTCTTCACATTTCCACTTCACTATCAAATCGGAGACAGTGCACCTAGGGTGCTTAGGAGTGTGGAAATCTCGCGTACAGACGTATGACACAAGTGACACCCAATCACCTAACCACGTTCGAAGTCCGTGAGTTCCGCGGAGCGCCCTATTCTGCTCTGTCACGATGTCTAATGACTACTGAGGTCACTGGTATGGAGGACCTGGCAGTAGGTGGCACCACAATGCACCTAATATGAAAAATATATGTTTTTGGGGGTGTCCGGATACTTTTGATCACACAGTGTATTTCGAATATTGTTGAGCGTTGGCTTAAACTATTTTACATCATGACCAGAATCAAGTTAATTAGTTAGATAGAAGTTCCGTACGACATCTGAGCGATTCTTTCATCGAAATAATGTGAAACGAGTCAGTTTACAGCATATGTGGACATTATTACTATTAACATTAATGAATACTTTATCATTACATTACTGTTCATGCAACTACACTCAGAAACAAGTCCAAATCCAAAAGCAGGGTCATCAGTGAGATTTCTTCTTTTCCCTTTATTGGATTTCGATTATCCCCCCACCCCCCCCCCCCCTGGGGGGGGGGGGCGGGTGTGGGCTGGCAGCAGCGTAATAGGCCGCTCTGAGGCCTACAGAAAAGTTATAAAACATAATACGGAGATATAACTATAAAACAGGTGGTAAAACGCAATTTAGAAAACAGCGACAGTCTGGTTTCTGTTCGCAAGAGCTAAAGAACACACCTAGCGACAGTATGATGTCTGTTCACAACACTGAAAGAGGACACACAGCACTGAACACTCATGAGGGGAAAAGAAAGGAGGGTGAGAAAAGTAAAAAAGGGGGAACCCACGGAGGGAGAGGACACAGAAAAAGGGGGAGGACAGCAGATGCGAGAAGCAGTGTGGAAGGCAGTGGAGAGGAAAGAAAAAGGACTCGCAGGAAAGAAAGGAGTCAAAGATAGGCTAGGTTAAGGAAACAGAAAAAGGATGGAAGGGAGGAGAGGGAGACTGGGAAAAGGACATAGGGAGGGAGGGGATGTGAGGATCAGATTTGATAGGAGGGATAAATGGAGGGAGAGAGGGCATCATCCCGGAGGGGGAATTCATGGAAGACACCTTGGGAAAGGAGATGAAGGATGTAGAAGTGGAGGGTAGGGGGACACGAAGGGGAAGGTGCGGCAACAGGCAGGGGTTGGAGAGGAGAGAAGTCACCAGGGGATGGAGGGATCAAGTTGGCAGGAGGTGTAGAGGACTCAGATACATTCGAGGAAAAGGAACAGATGGGGGAAAGGAATCAACTCATAGATGATCCGCATGGGTGATGGGGGGTGTATCCATAAGTCGAGGCAGAGTGCATGGCACTCAACGATCTGGAGGGACTTATAGAATTTTGGGAAGGTGGATATCCAGGTGGGATGGATTAAGGATTTATAGGTGTGGAGGATGGTAGAGGGGTTCAAACCCCATGTCTGGCCAGAGAGGAGTTTAAGGAGACGGAGGTGGTTGTGGACTTTGGATTGGATGAGGGATCCAGGTGAGGTGACGGTCAATTGAGAGTCCAAGGTAGGTGAAGGTGGGGTAGAGGCAGACAGGGTGGGCGGAGATGGTAAGGGAAAAATCAAGGAGCCAGAAGGAGTGAGTGGTACGACATATGATGATTGCCTGGGTCTTGGAAGGATGGATTTTGAGGAGCCACTGATTACACCACGTGGTAAAAAGGTCAAGTGATTCTGGAAAAGGCGTTGGAACCGTTGAAGGGCAGGAACGAGGGCAAGGAAGGTGGTGTCATTGGCATACTGGAGGGGGGGGGGGGGGCATCAGTGAGATATTTTCTTTTTCTTTACTGTAATTTCATGCCTCATACAAGGCGGGCCAGCAGCAGCCTACATATGCTGCTCTTTGGCCAATACATACAACAGGTACAAGACATAGAACATAAAAAGCATGGTAATACATGGTGATGAACATTACATGATAGATGTTAAGCCATTCAACGGAAGGAACCATGTACATAAAGGTGGTCATCAGTAGAACAGACGAAGACATCAGGTTGGAGGCACCAACGTAGGAGGACACCGACGAAAATACTGTAGCACAAGATGAAGAAACACAGACGCAGGAAAACACTGGTGACGATCGTCGGCGAAGCACTCATAAACACACTGATGAAGGGGCGGGGGTGCCTCTGGTTGGACGGGAAAGGGAGGAGGGCGGGAAGGAGGGGAGGATGGAGCCAGTGGGAGAAAGAATGGAGAGTGGGGGGAGGGGAGAGGGTAGGGGTCGGAAGTCTTGGGAGGGAAGGGAAGTGGGTGACATGGGAGAGAAGTGGGGGGGAGGAGAAGAGAATGTGAGGAGGGAGATGGTTCAAATAGTTCAAATGGCTCTGAGCTCTACGTGACTTAACATCTGAGGTCATCAGTACTTTAGAAGTACTTGAACCTAACTAACCTAAGGACATCACACACATCCATGCCCAAGGCAGGATTCGTACCTGGACTGTAGCAGCAGTGCGGTTCCAGACTTAAGCGCCTAGAACCGCTCTGCCACAACAGCCAGTGAGAAGGGAGAGAGGGAGCCCTGGAGGAAAAGTGGGGAATGGGAGGGGAGAGTCAGACCTGGTAGGAGGGATAGATGGAGAGAACAAGGACATCATAAGGGTGAGGGAGTTGGCGGAAGCCACCTTTGGCAAGGGTATGGAGAGTGTGAAGATGGAGAGCAGGCAGGATGCAAGAATACAGGTGCGGCAATGGGACAGGATGGGGGAGGATGGGAGAGACAAGTGGGTGAGGGGGATCGAGTTTGCGGTAGGTGTAAAGGATCCGTATCCATTCGAAGAAAATGAGAAGGTGCCGGAAGGGAATCTACTCATAAAGGATCTGCATGGGGGATGGGAGGCGTATGTGATAATTTGGATGGACTTATAGTAGGTGGGAGGGGTGGAAATCCAGGTGGGATGGGCATAGCAGAGGATGGGGCGGATGAGGGATTTGTATGTGAAGAGGAGCCTCGTCAGCCTCGATTTGCCAGTGGTTTGTCTGCATACCGATGACTGAGGAATTTTTTGGTCCTCTCAAGCATTCTAGGTTGTCATCAGTGCACAGCAATGGGCAGACAGCTTTTTTCGTCGTGTAGTCCCTTCGTCGGCAGTTGTTGCGAAAACTCAAAGTACCATCCTTTCTTACAAGGACCACAGAACAGGACGAAGGAATCCCCGAAGTTTCAGTGGCGTCATTTTGCAGCAACTTCTTCATTTCCTGCCGGATTACCCGTCGTTCAATTGGCGACAATCTGTACGAACACTCACTAACTGGTGAATTACCCTGTGTCGATATTGTGTTTTATCATGGACCGCTTGGTCTGCAGTAAGTCCGTCGCGGACTTTAAAACATCCGAAAATTGGCACGGAATGGTTAATAGGAAACGTCAACATTGTTCTTCAGTTACAGCACTGTCAGTATTTGTAGCAGTGTATAGCTCTTCGTTGATGGCACTAGTCTGCCCTTACTGGATTTTTTTCAGCGGCCATTAAGCATATAACTTTAGGGATGAATTGTGGCATCGTGAAAGCTTGTGGTCCAGAAGTTCTTATTGGCCACATACAACGCATATGATCGTCACTGGCATGTAGACTCTTATTTGAAGCTGTGTATTTTTTCGCAGCTGACAACAGCTTCACATTTGAACTGACCATCTTACTGACTACTGTAACACATCTAGTTAAATGACGCCGGGATAAGAAAGTCTTCAACGGGAAATAACCGCCCAGGGCATACTTTATTATATGCCCTTGTTGAAACAGTTTCGTCAGTCTGAAGCTTTAATCTTAAAGCTTTATTACTGCTTGTGATTCGTGCAGCAAGCCACATCGAGAATGAAATCACTACATTGTGATAAAACGGGAAATTCGAACAACTGTTTTCTGTTCTTGATCGTCATTCTTGGAATATATGATACCGTCTACGTGACATATTACCCATTTGCAACTTCCAGTACAATCGCTTTCGCGTCACTAAATAAGCGGCTGGCCCCTCCAAACAGCGGAGCGTAACGGTTCTAGCGTGTTGGGGTACTACCGCATCCCAAGTAGGGCGTTGGGCCTTGTCCCAAAATGTTCAAATGTGTGTGAACTCCTAAGGGATGAAACTGCTCAGGTCATCGTTCCCTAGAGTTACACACTACAAAAACAAACTTATGCTAAGAACAACACACACACCCATGCCCGAGGGAGGACTCGAACCTCCGGCGGGAGGGACCACGCAGTCCGTTACATGGCGCCTCAAACTGTGCGACCAATCCAAGCGGCGCCTTGTTCGACAGGTCGACTATAATCGTCCGCAGCTGTCAGGCGTGAATGATACTGTTGTGGTGGTTAAGGTCTTGCGGCGTCGTAGTCGTCGAAAACGTTCCTGCTTTCTCTGTAATATCGTAAAGCGTGTACAGTGTGTGCATGGTGGAAACAAATTGGCGTGTTGTCCTCGGTCCTCCAAATATCTGCCCGTATTTGGGGTGTTATACTTAGTTAGTTACGTTTCCGTTGTGCTGTTACACTGCAAGGTGATATCACGGTGTTATACCTGATGGAGGAGTCGGTTGTACCTGCGTCGATCGAGCACTAGGTTGTATTTTTACGACTGCGGCACAAACTGAGTTGTTCTACTCTGTTCTTCCTGGCTTGTTCGACGGGATGCTGTAATTGGTGTCGAAGATCGATACAATTCTTCTAAACATTCTCTATTACCTCCTCAAGTATTGGATCGATATTAGTCGCTGCTGTCAGTTGCAAACCCGCGTCCGGCCATTCTGATTTAGGTTTTCCGCGATTTCCCTAAATCGCTTAAGGCAAATAGCGGGATGGTTCCTTTGAAAGGGCACGACCGATTTCCTTCTCCTTCCTTCCCCAGTCCGAGTTTGTGCTCCATCTCTAATGACCTCGTTGCCGACGGGACTATAAACATTTATCTGCTCTTTCTCCCTATATCTTCTGTAACTCGTTTCACCAGGTGTGAGGTTCTGTCAGCATACTGATATATCCGGATTCACAGTGGGGCATAGGGCTACAACATTCTGTGGGCAGGCTACATGACATCGAACCTTTATTTTCAATTGTTCTTTCGCTAACAGGATTTGTTGCTGACTGTCACCAATCGCTTTTTAAGTTCGGTCTTCATTTATCCCAGCTATTGAGCTACTGTCATTCATTTTCGAGACACTGTTTGGCTGTGCAGCTCATGTAAAAGTAGACATTTGCAGATAATGTGATCCTACTTATAATGTTTAGCTACTCGGTCGAATCTTTTGCACCACTTCGTCGTGTCCTGACTAGCGGCTGCGGGAAACACTGATGGACGAATGATTTGCAGCTGACTCACTGCTGTTTTCGAATCCTTTGGTGTGAATACATGGATCTTGGGAATGATGTACTACTAATTTGCCTGGTTCCTGTCCGTGTAGGTGTCAGCTTTTATGTTGCCTAATTGGAGCGATGGTGATGTAAATGCTTCGAAGTAGCCATCATCTCCACCATAATACGAGGGCTATTCGGAAACTAAGAAACGATCGGTCGCGAAATGGAAACCTCAGCGAAAATCAAAACTTCTCTACATAGATTTTTTATATGTACAGTCGTGCTCAAAAGTATCCGAACGACCTGAATTACATTTCGCCTGATTCGCATGCAACCCACATAACGCAGCTGTCTAGCAGGTCCTCTAATCGCTCCTTGGTACAGTCGTTTGACTATTAAAAATGGCTCCAACAAGTCACCTTATTAAAGATAAGACTGTTCTTAAGGCTTGTAAGCTCACATTTATTTGCAATAAATGACATACCTGAAATGTTACCACTCTCATTATTACGTCAGATAGGTAATGTACGTAGTAAGTTCGTCGTATTCATGATTTCCTCTTCAAAGTAACATACCGTACTTGTTATTTAACACAAAATGACATTAAAAATTTAAGTTATTCACGAGCAGCCAGTTGAGAATATGTATGAACTTCAAATGACACGACGAACCGTCTCGTTCTGCATTTGGATTCAAACCAAGGCCATACAGACTAAAATTTCGTGACTGAGGGAAACTAACAGTCATTCCTGACTAGGCATACAGACAGTGATATATCTCGATTTTAGACAGTATCAGCTAGCAAATATCAACTTTAAAGTACACAACGTAAACATTTTTAACGAACTCGAATTCCTACCCAGCATCTATTGTCCCTGTTAACGAACTACGAGAGATGTTAAATATTGCTTCTTCACAAGTAACTTACTTGAAATGCCGTGATGTAAAGCTTTGTGTTGGACAGGGATTCGAACCCAGAACCTAATCGGTTTGTTATCGAAGCACAGTCAACTGTGACATATCGGATTTTCTAGGCAGTAGCTGGATGTTTTAATTGAAATGACGAGACGAAACATTAATTTTTTCCTTCCCAGAACTCCAACCAGGAATCTATCGCTGTTATATTCTAGAGAAAACGAACGATAAATATGGGTTTGTTACATCAGCAGCGACATGTGAGCATGTTTGAACTAGATATAATATGACGAAGGTTTCAGGGCTGACTGGGAATCGAACCCCACACATACCGTTGTTGACTACACACAAAGAGACGTCATCTACAAAATTTTTCTCCACCAGAAGCTTGGAATAACATCCATGAACTTAGAATGATCTCTGAAATAGTTCTCACTGGGAGTCAAAAACGTCAGATATCGTTAGTGTTGACAACGAATGACAATGCATTAAAAATCAAAATTATTATACACCAGCATATAGTTGTTGTCATGCTAGAGCTTGATAATACATAATGAGAAATTTAGTTTCGGGCCAGCATTTGAACCCATTCACGTGTAATACGTAGAGATGTTGAGGAATTGCAGTTTTCATCAAACAACAAATTGTAGTCGAGCTGTATTGTCACGAAGGGATCAAATTCCGCGTTAAGGGCGGTCTGAGTTGCATTCCAAGTTCAGAACCAATTTTATCGACGCACAGAAGCTCAAATAAAAGATGGAATAGGGGTCCTGTGACCCTACATATCGTTTGTTTCGTCACTAGAAATAAATAACTAGTATAAGAAAGGTTACTGGTGATACAATTCCCACATTTGGCCACTCCTGACTTTATTGTGGTTCAACCTAACATCCACTTGGTAGAGAAGGAATATCATGTTTAATGTGAATTTCAGACCACAATGCCATTATACCTTCTTCACTTAGCGTAGCCAGAAGAGAATAGAATCTGTCTCTTCCTATTAAAAATCATCGGCAGAAGTTTGAATCGAACACAGACCATCACCATAGGAAACTATCATCAATCCAACATACCACCAAATCGTCTTCTGTATGACTCATTTTTATATCACATAGGCGTTGCGGCACACTCGATGAGAATTCTGACACACAGGCTCCCTGTAGTAGTTTTTAGCATGTTCAGTACATTCATCCTTGGTTGACCGAATCGCCATGAACTAGCTGCCTCGGCTTCCCAATACATACATTCGACTCTATTTTATAATGACCGAAATAAAATCGTGTAACTGGCACCTACACAGAATTGCCAACAGTGTAGGATGCAGAAATTTAAATAGGAAGTGTTCCTTTCCATTTGAGCTCTCTATTGCGCTATCTGTTTGTTGAAAACGTCCTGCGGTGCAAAGGAAAAGCTGTAACTGTCTGCCTCTCAGAAGTCTCGATCCGACTATATGCATTATCTCAGAGCACTGTGAAATGCGAAAGTTCTGGAGGAACTGTTGTTGGCTTCTGGAGGTGCTGTAGCTAAATGACAGCTTGTAGCGTCATGGTAAGTGTCGCGCACCGTAGATAAGACGTGGCGAGGTCTATCACATTCGCTGCTATTCTGCTGTCTGCTGAAGTTACCGACTTCATGGAACTTTGAACATAATTCCCTTCACTTCTCAACCCAGAATAGCTGCATGTGGAAAAAGGGCTACCTTCTGCGAAATTTTGTTCTTTTCAGTTTTAACAGAAGGCCAGGCAGCAGATGCATCTCGAAGCTTTTGTATTATGTATAGGAGAGCTTATCGTGCCAAAATAATCAGAAAAGTATTTTCGACATTAGCTATCGTCTGGTAGTGGCATTTTATTTTTCTTCAAACCTCTTTTGACAGCTTTAACTCACAACAAGTTTTCTACATGCATGTAATCAATAAACTGCATGTGAAATGTCAGACTGTTATAGAGAAAATCAGAGAATTAGCATACGTTGATGATTAGTTTCTCTCCTATTTCGTGCGATTTCCTTATCGATGTTTGATCTGACTGATTGTAGCTCTTTCACAGAAGGGATAAAAACCTTGCATTCAGCGAGACTGGAACCACGACCCATAACAGCGGTTTATTCAGAGGTAAGCACGTCACCACAGAGCTAGTGAAGAGGTATGTGTCATGCAGACCTCTCACGAGGCCAATAGTGGCTAGAACTCGTAAACAGCTATTTAAAGGACGGGTTTAGTTGCGATTTACACATGCAACGACTTCCCTGGGCTGAAAACCGTAAATTTACAACCTTTTGTTACACCTCAAGCGATAATAACTCAGATTATTCAATGGGAATGATAGGAAAATCAAGTGATCTTTGAGGCTTAATTCCGTGCACACCAGGAAGTAATTCGTCGATCACAGAGTTGCCAAATATACCTTGCCTTGTTGCCAAATCTCAGTTACAGTGCTAGCAGGAAGGAGACGAACCGATGTGATCCTACAGCGGGCTGGGAAGCGACCATACCTGGCCTCTCAAAGGCGCGGCTGTTACGGCTTGGAATACGTAATGCGTCTGATTCGCATTTCTGTAACCAGGTTTAGGGACTGGAGCGTAGTTATTAATAATACTCAGAACTGACTGCAAACTAAGCATCATAATTCAGTAACTCTCATAGTTGTTTTTATATTCCTTTCGTAAGTGTACTCAAAACTAAGAAACCCATTCACGGACGTTTTCATGCCTCGCCGATAGTCGAGCACACCACACAAATTAAAGTAAAAAAAGAATGTGTGTGTGTGTGTGTGTGTGTGTGTGTGTGTGTGTGTGTGAGAGAGAGAGAGAGAGAGAGAAATAAAGATAAAAAAGAATGAGAGAGAGGGTACAAAATCGTTCAGAAGTAACTAAGCGTGTACGCATTTAAAGATGACGTGCATGACGTGAAGTTCTGTGACAGAGGTACGAACCCAACACGTAATCGGTTTTTCTTACCAGCTGCCAGGTGTTTGAATCTAAAATAAGGATACAAATTTTTGTTCGTGAGCCACAATCGAACCGCACTCCTATCGTTCTTCTTTATCGTCCACGAATATAGCTTAAGTATCAATTGCTTACTCACCAACATTAAGATGTGCGCGTGTTTGACCAGAAATTGTTGGCAACACAAGAACAGACCTTAAAAATACATGTTAATTTTCACTAGCAGGCTTGAAATGAAATTATGAATATTTTTGTACTGTATCAGGAATCAGACGCACATACTTACCTTTGGAGGAGACCTAGAGAAGATTGCAGTCTTGGAAAAAGGAACGAAAAGATTGAACTATATTGATCCGAGAGATTCAGATCCTCTTTCATAGTCTAGCATTAAATTTTTCAACGTCTCTAGTCAATCAGGTACAATTAAAAAAAGAGCCCTGTTCCTTTAAATGGCTATCGGTTCATCAAATAAAATAAAATTTTGTAATGTAAGTAAGTTTACTGGCGACAGTATTTCTGTTTACAATGACCTCCACCTACGTCATTTCCCAAAGCAAACCCGCTCTGTCCACTTGGGAATGGAGGAACTTGATGTTTAATGCGGATCCAGGATTATAACGTCTTTCCCTTGAGGTTACCAGAGGTAAAGTAAATCTGTTTGTGCCTCTTAAAAGTAAATGCCTGAACCCAAGCATTACACTTGTGATAGTTCGTTTCACCAGACCATTGTGGCCACATTTTCCAGCCCCAGGAGTGTGCTGTAACGGATGATGTGCTTAGCTTACAAAATTAGTCACGGTAGAAAAAATGCGAGTCTATTAAATGCTTAAGAAGCAAGCTTCTGACGCGGACATTATGCTAGTCTCACGTTAGCAGGATGTAAAGACTCTTGTAGGCATCATACCCTCGATGTGGAGCCATTTTGAAATTTTCACTAATTCAGGAAATTTCTTAGTTCGAGAAAATCCACTGTGAAATGTGAAGTTACCGGACAATTCAATTATTACCGTCATTATTACTATCATTTTCTTCATACCGCTGCTGGGACACATGTGCTTGAAGAGCATTAATGCCTTTTCGTCATTACGGAAGTAGTTGCCCAAGAACAGGTTCTTTCCCCGTTACGGAATCCTTTTCATGTTAATATCAAACATCAGCAATTATTCGTAGATTGCATTAAAACTAAAGTAATTGATGAAGACGTTATTTGATAACAAAAACGCGCTGCCTTTCTTCATTTACTTGCGCCTAGAAATGGCTGTCGAATACTGCCAAATCAAAAGCTAAGGTATCTTGCTGCCATCCGACATACGTCGCTGTCAGTTCTTCCATATGATTTGGTCTACGTGATCTGTTTCAAGTTGTGTATGACAGAGAATGTTTCAGAAACTCAATTGTTTTCCTTTGCAATAAACAGAGAGATTTTCATTCTAAGCTATCCAAGTTCAAAATTTTCGGAATATTAGTTCAAATTTAATATTTGCCTTTATAACGTAGGAAAGTATTTCACAGTTGCAAAACCCGCATCCGACTCATTGTCCTTACACTTAGTCGCTGGCCATACATTGTAGCTAAGAGTGACGCTAGTTTAAGTAACCTAATGTGGCGAAGACTGTTTCCCAGTGCTCTTTCTCATCGAAAAATATGCAATTCACTCATTGGGCTCCATTAGTACACTGCAACAGTAGTTTCTGTGTGTATGCAATGCATACGGATTGTAGAATTCAGTGGTGCTCTCTCTTCCACTTCTGTATACAATATGACCTACCTAAACGGGCCCTTTATCATTACAGGCCCTGGGCGGTGCAATATCATACTTACAACAGTAATGTGCTTATACTGACAACCTCACTTTTCGTTTTACCTGATTTAAATAAAACAACATGACCTTCCAGTGGGAGACATTTCGTCCCCCTTGTCCTCGTGTGAAATTTGTCAGTAAGCTTTTTGCCTTCCAACCAACGAAATGCGGCAGAGTACTGCCGGTAAACGATTCACAAACCATGATTTAGTGCCGCTAAGACGATTTCTTTAAACAATGGTGTAGCTGAAGGAATTTAGTTTCTCCTTAAATCGTCTTATGCAGCAACCTTCACCGATATATCAAATAGGAAAAGCTCTTTATCCAGGTACGAAGATTGTATAACAAACTTCCCACAGTTTGTGTCAGTTGATCTTTTCGTCTGATAGCACTGCGTAAGTATTTTGTCTAGAATTTATCACAAGTAGTGTTCATGTAGCTGTGGGAATCTTTGGTTGAAAAAAGGGTTTAACACCAGTGGGTACAGCACGGCTAAATATTCAAAATGATTATCAACCTAAATTTGAGTTCATCCACAAACTGAGGCGTATTTATAATATTGAAGCTAGACTGTGTATCATTGTCTTCCTTGAGTGGGCATCGGAATGCGTTTACACACACGTATACGAGGGTAATCCCAAAAGTAAGATCTCCTGAGGGACACGTATGTTCCAAAGCAAGGCACATAAAAGAGATCTTTAATTTTAATGCTAAGCAGAAACCACCGTAGTAGTTGCATAGTGGGAAAGTAATAAAGAGCAAGAGAACATATGTGAAGGTCTCAGGTTCAATCCCTCGTTAGGCCCACGATTTTTATGTGCCATTTTACACTTATTTTCCGTCAGGCAGCGTTTGTTGATGTGAAAAATGCGGAGTTGCACTGTGGTCCGAAAGCCAAGTTAAACTGTAGGTTCCCCTATTAACTGCCTAGGTAAGTCAACTCAAAGGTCAGAAGGAAGTAACGGCGTACCACTTCCAACAAGACCGTGCCTTTTAAAGTTCTGTGGTGTTCAAACTACTCTTCCGACTGATGACTGCTTTACTTTCTATAGGTTCTAAAGTTAATTATCTTCGGGTTATTAACATTTTTGTACTCTCATGCTGTAGCTTTGATACCAGTAAACGTAAGTAACCGGCCGAGCACTGTCACCGTTCAAATTGTCAAGATGGTAGACGACGATGCTGTCGACTCCAGTTGCAGTCTTGGTCAAGGCAATGTTTCAGCCGAATCCCTCTATGTTACTTTCTGCGTATTTCAAGATATACTTTTATACACTTGGTACGCATCCAAATTGATATCTGATAGAGCTGTATTTACCAACATGAATCAGATATGTTTTCCGTGCAATATATCGGAAAACACGTCAGTGCAGCGAGATTTCATTTCTGTGATCCGCATGGTGCAAGATAAATTTGTGTTTTGCTTGCTTCTGTGATAGGTTTCACCCCACTGAATGCAAGCAAGTTCGCAAATAGACTGTCAATAACTGGAATTACGCAATAATACACTTAAAAAGTTGTATTTTTGCGTTATGTATCCCAGTGAAAGTAACAGTAAACAGGTTATATGTCTACTTACTTATCATTCGCGCTTCTCGATGCTTTCGTCAAAAAATAAAAACAAAAATAAAAAAAGAAAGGCAGAGAGAGAAAACAGAAATGTATTTCAAATATCAGCTCGGTGACGCCGTCTCGTGATGTTAAGCAAGGATAGTTGATAGGTAATATCTCGTTGTACTAGCGATATGTATGCCTACAGGGTTCTTTCTTCTCTCTTTGCAAACAACCAGAACAGAATTCAGTAACAAAGTGATGAGAACACCTATGCAGTGGGCCAATTAAACACTCAGGTTTTCTTGGTTACTTTGTTAATCGTCTGTAATGCCGTAACATCCTTGATTACTGATTCCTTATTACTACCATTTTTATTGTTATTCGTCACCTCACAACAACTTCCCTATCACTCATTGATGCCGATGCATGTAACGAATGGATCAGGATGAATGAAATATGGGATATTTCGTCACGGAGAATACACACATTTATCTCGGCGTCTTGTGTTCAGGGTAATATGAAAATCTCAATAAGAGAAGACGACAACGGGATGCCGGTGATGCAGGTAATAACACCCAACTATTTCTGTCGACTTAACACCATGACGGCAGACAAATTGGCGCCTCACTATATTTGGATTATAGTTCATTAGCCTTCTTGGGACCTCGTTTAAATACCTCGTGGGAGCAGGCATAATATTTTGCTTTTTGAACACCGAACAATAACACACAAAGATAGTAGATGGAAGGATACAAAGAAACAATCAGATTCATGGGTGTGGATCCAGTTCATCACTAGAAGACTAAACAAGGGGGAAACATTACGAAAGCAATGAATACCCTGGTTAGCATACATTATTTGTATAGATCTGAAGATGAAAAAGCGCAGATCTGCACAGTGCCCGAATCTGCACTTTAGTTTCTGTCTTAATGGGCATAATTTGCAGTTTATTCTCTTCTGAATTTTCAAATGAATTGATTATTACGTGGTACAGAATCATCAGTTAAGTGTGTTTCTTACAGCTTACATTCGCACCAACATTTTTCTACATTCTCGTGCAATTGACGAAATTCTTCTTGTATGATCACAAGACTGCACATAGATGCAATCGAGTTAGAGGTGCAAAGTGTTTCTTATCTTACTTTCCGTGACAGGTGGGCAAAGTTGATTTCGAAAGACTTTTTATTGTACTGAAATAATCTTTTGTCACAAAGTAACAAGGTAAGTGTTTTATTCATATATATTTTGTGGGAAACTGTAATCGTGATGGAAGATTGCACACCTGAATGTTTGACACAACTGGTAGGAGAAAATGCTGCATATTAACCAAACCCCTCTTCTCCTCTCTGTATCTTCCTATGACACGAGCACGGGATTCTCCTCCCATAACGCTACAGAGCTGTTCCTAGCACAGCTGAGAACTGGCAACATCGTCACAAACATTTGGCAACACTGTGACAGTGTAATCACTTCCACGTATGGTACTGAATTGACTCGTTAAATTTACTTGATATTCCCTTTCCATTTTAATGACTCATGCTATACAATCCTCATGTAATCTTAGACACTAAAACAGAAAATTCAATTCCTTGGCTAAAGAAATGCTATTCTTCAGAAAAGTGAGAACTTTTATTACCTTTCACGATACAATATGAGGCTGAGCGACCAACACCATGATTAGAGTGGAGTGCTGTTAGCAGTGTGTAAGTAGCCCCTTGGAATGGCCTATGTCTCGTATCGCAACAGCTCAATAAGTCGTCAGTTCGTACCGTGGTACGGGCCAGCGTGTGCGAGCTTTTTTTCTGATTTATTTTATGGAGCTGCGAATTTCCAGAAAGAATCTGTAACGAAATCAGGAGAAAGCCTTTACACATCAAATTCTCTTGGTAGCTCGACACACTGGACCGTCTGACAGCAACTGAATAAAACACAATTTTTGTGTCATAAGTGTTTCGCCTATATATTCTGCAAGGCATCATTGTATTGTATACGTGTGTGTAAACCCTACCAATGCCCTCTCAAGGAAGACAATGATACACAGTCTAGCTTCAATATTATAAATACGCCTCAGTTTGTGGATGAACTCAAATTTAGGTAGATAATCATTTTGAATAATTAGCCGTGCTGTACCCACTGGTGTTAAACCCTTTTTTCAACCAAAGATTCCCACAGCTACATGAACACTACTTGTGATAAATTCTAGACAAAATACTTACGCAGTGCTATCAGACGAAAAGATCAACTGACACAAACTGTGGGAAGTTTGTTATACAATCTTCGTACCTGGATAAAGAGCTTTTCCTATTTGATATATCTGTGAAGGTTGCTGCATAAGACGATTTAGGAAGAAACTAAATTCCTTCAGCTACACCAATGTTTAAAGAAATCGTCTTAACGGCACTAAATCATGGTTTGTGAATCGTTTACCGGCAGTACTCTGCCGCATTTCGTTGGTTGGAAGGCAAAAGGCTTACTGACAAATTTCACACGAGGACAAGGGGGACGAAATGTCTCCCACTGGAAGGTCATGTTGTTTTATTTAAATCAGGTAAAACGAAAACCGAGGTTGTCAGTACAAGCACATTACTGTTGTAAGTATGATATTGCACTGCCCAGGGCCTGTAATGATAAAGGGCCCGTTTAGGTAGGTCATATTGTATACAGAAGTGGAAGAGAGAGCACCACTGAATTCTACAACCCGTATGCATTGCATACACACAGAAACTACTGTTGCAGTGTACTAATGGAGCCCAATGAGTGAATGGCGTATTTTTCGATGAGAAAGAGCACTGGGAAACAGTCTTCGCCACATTAGGTTACTTAAACTAGCGTCACTCTTAGCTACAATGTATGGTCAGCGACTAAGTAAGGACAATGGGTCGGATGCGGGTTTTGCAACTGTGAAATACTTTCCTACGTTACAAAGGCGAATATTAAATTTGGACTAATATTCCGAAAATTTTGAACTTGGATAGCTTAGAATGAAAATCCTTCTGTTTATTGCAAAGGAAAACAATTGAGTTTCTAAAACATACACAACTTGAAACAGGTCACGTAGACCAAATCATATGGAAGAACTGACAGCGACGTATTTCGGAAGGCAGTAAGATCCCTTAGTTTTTGATTTGGCAGTATTCGACAGCCATTTCTAGGCGCAAGTAAATGAAGAAAGGCAGCGCGTTTTTGTTATCAAATAACGTCTTCATCAATTACTTTAGTTTTAATGCAATCTACGAATAATTGCTGATGTTTGATATTAACATGAAAAGGATTCCGTAACGAGGAAAGAACCTGTTCTTGGGCAACTACTTCCATAATGACCAAAAGGCATTAAATACTCTTCACGCACATGTGTTCCAGCAGCGGTATGAAGAAAATGATAGTAATAATGACGGCAATAATTGAATTGTCTGGTAACTTCACATTTCACAGTGGATTTTCTCGAACTAAGAAATTTCCTGAATTAGTGAAAATTTCAAAATGGCTCCACATCGAGGGCATGATGCCTAGAAGAGTCTTTACATCCTGCTGACGTGAGAATAGCATAATCTCCACGTCAAAAGCTTGTTTCTACTTAAGCATTTAATAGACTCGCATTTTTTGCAAAACTGCAATCTTCTCTAGGTCTCCTCCAAAGGTAAGTATGTGCGTCCGATTCCTGATCCAGTACAAAAATATTCATAATTTCATTTCGAGCTTTATCACGTATACACCGGCCTGCTAGTGAAAATGAACGTCTATTTTTGACTTCTGTTCATGTGTTGCCAACAATTTCTGGTCAAACACGCACACATCTTAATGTTGGTGAGTAAGCAATTGATACTTAAGCTATATTCGTGAACGATAAAGGAGAACGACAGGCGCGCGGTTCGATTGTGGCTCAGGAACAAAAATTTGTATCCTTATTTTAGATTCAAACAGCTGGCAGCTGGTAAGAAAAATCGATTATGTGTTGGGTACGTACCTCCGTCACAGAACTTCACATCATGCACGTCATCTTTAAATGTGTACACACTTAGTTACTTCTGAATAGAGGTATATCAGACATCTTTCATAGTTAGTTAACAGGGATGAAAGGGTCTTGATAGGAGTCTCGGTTTATTACAAAATCTGTCGTCCTTTGTTTTCACGTTTAGATTTGGTTACTGATATTGGTGAAAATTTCGGTAATTCATGACTCTTCATGGCTAGTCAGCAATATGATATGATTAGATTAGATTGGATTAATACTTGTTATATAGGTAATAAATATGACACTTCGTAATGATGTCGAACGCTTTATATTAATCGAAGATTTCTTTACATACCGGTATTCAATTTCTTTACAACAAATTTTTCCCTCTCATTCTTTTTTATCTTTATTTCTCTCTCTCTGTCTCACACACACACACACACACACACACACACACACACACACACACACACATTCTTTTTTTACTTTTATTTGTTTGGTGTGCTCGACTATCGGCGAGGCATGAAAACGTCCATGAATGAGTTTCTTAGTTTTGAGTACAGTTACGAAAGAAATATAAAAACAACTATGAGAGATACTGATTTATGATGCTTAGTTTGCAGTCAGTTCTGAGTATTATTAATAACTACGCTCCAGTCCCTAAACCTGGTTACAGAAATGTGAATCAGACGCATTAGGTACTCCAGGCCGTAACAGCCTCGTCTTTGAGAGGCCAGGTATGGTCGCTTCCCATCCCGCTGTAGGATCACATCGGTTCGGCTCCTTCCTGCTAGCACTGTAACTGAGATTTGGCAACAAGGCAAGGTATATTTGGCAACTCTGTGATCGACGAATTACTTCCTGGTGTGGACGGAATTAAGCCTCAACGTTCACTTTATTTTTCCTGTCATTTCCATTGAATAATCTGAGTTATTATCGCTTGAGGTGTAACAAAAGGTTGTAAATTTACGGTTTTCAGCCCGGGGAAGTCGTTACATGTGTAAATCGCTACTAAACCCGTCCTTTAAATAGCGGTTTACGTGTTCTAGCCACTATTGGCCTCGTAAGAGGACTGCATGACACATACCTCTTCGTTAGCTCTGTGGTGACGTGCTGACCTCTGAATAAACCGCTGTTATGGGTCGTGGTTCCAGTCTCGCTGAATGCAAGGTTTTTATCCCTTCTGTGAAAGAGCTACAATCAGTCAAATCAAACATCGATAAGGAAATCGCAAGAAATGGGAGGGAAATTAATCATCAACTATCTACGCAAATTCTCTGATTTTCTCTATAACAGTCTGACATTTCACATGCAGATTATTCATTACATGCATGTAGAAAACTTGTTGTGAGTTAAAGCTGTCAAAAGAGGTTTGAAGAAAAATAAAATGCCACTACCAGACGATAGCTAATTTCGAAAATATTTTTCTGATTATTTTGGCACGATACGCTCTCCCACACATAATACAAAAGCTTCGAGATGCATCTGCTGCCTGGCCGTCTGTTAAACCGGAAAAGAACAAAATGTCGCAGAAGTTAGCCCTTTTTCTACATGTGGCTATTCTGGGTTGAGATGTGAGAGGGAATTATGTTCAAAGTTCCATGAAGTTGGTAACTTCAGCAGACAGCAGAATAGCAGCGAATGTGATAGACCTCGCGACGTCTTATCTACGGTGCGTGACACTTACCATGACGCTACAAGCTGTCATTTAGCTACAGCACCTCCAGAAGTTAACAACAGTTTCTCCAGAACTTTCGCATTTCACACTGCTCTGAATAATGCATATAGTCGGATCGAGACTTCTGAGAGGCAGACAGTTACAGCTTTTCTTCTGCACTGCAGGACGTTTTCAACAAACAGATAGCGCAATAGAGAGCTCAAATGGAAAGGAACACTTCCTATTTAAATTTCTGCATCCTACACTGTTGCCAGATCTGAGTAGGTGCCAGTTACACGATTTTATTTCGGTCATTATAAAATAGAGTCTAAGGTATGCACTGGGTAGCCGAGGCAGCTAGTTCATGGCGATTCGGTCAACCAAGGATGAATGTACTGAACATGCTAAAAACTACTACAGGGAGCCTGTGTGTCAGAATTCTCATCGAGTGTGCCGCAACGCTTTTATGATAGAAAAATGAGTCATACAGAAGACGATGTGGTGGTATGTTGGATTGATGTTAGTTTCCTATGGTGATGGTCTGTGTTCGATTCAAACTTCTGCCGATGACTTTTAATAGGAAGAGACAGACTCTATTCTCTTCTGGCTACGCTAAGTGAAGAAGGTATAATGGCATTGTGGTCTGAAATTCACATTAAACATGATATTCCTTCTCTACCAAGTGGACGTTAGGTTGAACCACAATAAAGTCAGGAGTGGCCAAATGTGGGAATTGTATCACCAGTAACCTTTCTTATACTAGTTGGTTATTTCTAGTGACGAAACAAACGCTATGTAGGGTCACAGGACCTCTATTCCATCTTTTATTTGAGCTTCTGTGCGTCGATAAAATTGTTTCTGAACTTGGAATGCAACTCAGACCGCCCTTAACGCGGAATTTGATCCCTTCGTGACAATACAGCTCGACTACAATTTGTTGTTTGATGAAAACTGCAATTCCTCAACATCTCTACATATTACACGTGAATGGGTTCGAATGCTGGCCCGGCACTAAATTTCTCATTATGTATTATCAAGCTCTAGCATGACAACAACTTTATGCTGGTGTATAATAATTTTGATTTTTAATGCATTGTCATTCGTTGTCAACACTAACGATATCTAACGTTTTTGACTCCCAGTGAGAACTATTTCAGAGATCATTCTAAGTTCATGGATGTTATTCCAAGCTTCTGGTGGAGAAAAATTTTGTAGATGACGTCTCTTTGTGTGTAGTCAACAACGGTATGTGTGGGGTTCGATTCCCAGTCAGCCCTGAACCCTTCGTCATATTATATCTAGTTCAAACATGCTCACATGTCGCTGCTGATGTAACAAACCCATATTTATCGTTCGTTTTCTCTAGAATATAACAGCGATAGATTCCTGGTTGGAGTTCTGGGAAGGAAAAAATTAATGTTTCGTCTCGTCGTTTCAATTAAAACATCCAGCTACTGCCTAGAAAATCCGATATGTCACAGTTGACTGTGCTTCGATAACAATCCGATTAGGTTCTGAGTTACATCACGGCATTTCAAGTAAGTTACTTGTGAAGAAGCAATATTTAACATCTCTCGTAGTTCGTTAACAGGGACAATAGATGCTGGGTAGGAATTCGAGTTCGTTGAAAATGTTTACGTTGTGTACTTTAAAGTTGATATTTGCTAACTGATACTGTCTAAAATCGAGATATATCACTGTCTGTATGCCTAGTCAGGAATGACTGTTAGTTTCCCTCAGTCACGAAATTTTAGTCTGTATGACCTTGGTTTGAATCCAAATGCAGAACGAGACGGTTCGTCGTGTCATTTGAAGTTCATACATATTCTCAACTGGCTGCTCGTGAATAAATTAAATTTTTAATGTCATTTTGTGTTAAATAACAAGTACGGTATGTTACTTTGAAGAGGAAATCATGAATACGACGAACTTACTACGTACATTACCTATCTGACGTAATAATGAGAGTGGTAACATTTCAGGTATGTCATTTATTGTAATAAATGTAAGCTTACAAGCCTTAAGGTCAGTCTTATCTGTGATAAGGTGTTCCCTGATATTTGTAGGATCGTGGTATTACTTTACATCTTGAGTTATTGCGATACAGAGCCGAGTTTTCTAGTTGTGACTTGTTGGAGCCATTTTCAGTAGTCAAACGACTGTACCAAGGAGCAATTAGAGGACCTGCTAGACAGCTGCGTTATGTGGGTTGCATGCGAATCAGGCGAAATGCAATTCAGGTCGTTCGGATACTTTTGAGCACGACTGTACTTCCTTCCGAATGATGGTGTGTTAGAAATCAGCCGTTCACTTGAGTAATAAAACACTTCCAGCCATCGTTATGATGTTATTTTATTATGCTGGAACCAGTTTCGCTCTACATACTTGCTGCTCTTAGATGTCTGTCGTAGCATTGTACCAATTTTCCGATGCTCTCGACCTAGAAGGTAGCCTCCTGTACAATTTTTCACGCAGGACTGCGGCTCGTTGTATATGACAAAATGTTGTCTTCATAGCCAGTGGTTCATTTGGGTAGAGATGAAAATCAGAGGGAGCCAAGTCCGGGCTGTATGGTGGGCGATCAAACACTTCCCATCGGAAGTGCAGATGCAGCGTCCTCAATGCCCGTGTAGTGTGCAGCAGAGAAGTGTCATGAAGATGGAACTGCAGGACAGTTAAGTTGTGTGCAGTTACATGAAATCAGGAGAAATCTGAAAAATGAACCAAGTGGCTACCAACAGTATCTCCTCAACGGCTGTTCAGTGAACGTTGATGCATATGGGCCTCTGCAGCGGGCGTCTGTTTCGTGCACCCGGGATGCCTGCTGTTCATTGGCGACGAAGACTGGAATTTTTACGCCAGTATCGCAACTGTACGGCTAGTGAGTGGCAACATTTGGCCTTTTCAGATGAATCACGTTCTATATTCCATCAGACGCATGGCGACTGTGGTTTTCGGCCCTGCAACAATCGTCTCAACAGAGAATCTGAGCGCAGCTGACCACGGCATTGGAGTCTACATGGTTCCAAGTCCCAGCCAGTACCTTCCAGAACTTCACTGACTCTCTTTCTGCTTGTTTCGCAGTGGTATTCACTACAAAAAGTGGTTATTCAGGGATCTGACAAGTGGAACATCAATGTTACTGGACAGTGTGGTGGTTGTTCATGCTTTTGACATATATATGATCGCGTGGATTCATGGTCACATGCTAACAAAATTCTCCTTTACTGAAATGCTCTTCTAGCTATTGCTAGTCTGGATTTATCATTTACATATTGTCTACTTAGGCCGAGACACAAAAACTCATGAACTACTTTTAGTCATCCATCTGCGAATATAGTTTCCTTAGCATCGCCTGGTTTACGCTAATGAATCAAAACGTTATGACCATTTGCTTAATAGCATGTGGGACCACCTTTGAAACGCAATACAGAGACGATTGTGTGCGGAACGGATTCGACAGATCCTTGGTAGTTTTCGGAAGGCATGTGTCACAAGGTGTCACTTGGTGCAATTCCGATAAATTGTGGGTCGGTGGTTGGTGCGCGCGAGGCAGGCGCCCGATAGCGCCCCACATGAAAGCATCTAATGCACAAACTATGCCGATGTTACCTTCTGTCGGCAGTTACGTTGAATTTGAATGAAATTATTATAAAATTGGTATTACAGTTACAGAAGAATGTGGGTGTGTAAAACAAGTCACAGAAGGAATTCATTAGGTCACTAAGAGTACGGCATGGAAAGAAAATTCTACACCACATGTGGAAAATACGAAGAATCACAACGAAATCATTACATCAAAAAGAGAACAGATAGCTGTGGTTCCGGACAAAACTGACGAATTTACTAAGGAAGCGAGACATTTGCCAAACAATACAGAGAGAAAATATGACGACACTTTTTTGGTTCACTTTTCAAAAACAGTAGAAACTAAAAGTTTCGAAACAATGTAATGATGATCATAGAACAGAAACATGAAATAAATACTTAGACAAAATTAGCTAACACGAGGTTAAACTTTGAAACAAATCCACTCAATGACGAAGTATAAAATCTAAGGAAAAGAATGTAACATTCTGTACCATTACAGCTCATGGAGAACAACAAATCGAACACCTTGTTATACAACCTGCGAAGAACATGATCAAACAACTAATATTTTGAATAACTTACGCACAAACTCAGACATTTTACTTCTAAAATTCTGCGTGGTGTCTGTTGTTCTATGTTGTGTCTCCCTACCACTTTCGCGCAACGACGCTCTGAGCGTGTTTTTTAGGGAATGGACTAGTTTGAACCTGGGTCCTGTTGCTGGTAAGGAGACGCCAGACCACACATGACATGTAGAGTTCAGAAGAGTTCAGTGAGACTATCGATGATATAACCAAATACCTAATGATTTCAGCGTCAGCTCCAATGCACTCCCTGTAAAAGAATCTTAATACTAACTAAATTTAGTGGAAGGGGTTCAAGGCTTTGCTATTTTTAGTTAGCTGGTAAAATAACGTCAAAAAAGCAGTTAAGTTTACCATTGGAAATTTTATTCTACTCACAAAACATTGTTTATAAATTGCACTATTGATACAAGGAAATATATTAATACCGGATGGTAAAAACCAACTGCGTTCAACAAAAATGTAACGAATATTCCCTGAGTGGGTTTCCAAGTTCTACAATGGATCGAAAGATGACCTATGCCATATCACATCTATAATCTACGTTTAAATTAAGTTTCACAAAAGAGAAAACTATCAAAATGGTCTATAGTGACCCCCAATTACCTTTAATTACTTATCTAACTTGTTGTAAATTAGAGTGGCTGATGTGGCTTCTCAATAATTATATAACAGAAAAATCATCGCGTTTCAGATTTTAACTTACCTAGCAAATGTGAATACCATGAGCTTTAATTGACGATTGACACTAGTATTACGCAAAACGGGGGTGTAGCAGATGAGACTTCTGCAGTTCTGAGTGAAGCCTTACGCGCTAAAAAATGCGGCATCGCGTGCGTTCATTACCTTATTGGTGTTCGTCAGGAGGCGGCGGCCGGCGCAGTTCCATACAGCTCGCCGTCTCGGAAGTAACTCTTTTCTAAATTCTTCTTACTGCAATTTACCGAAGTTGGTTAAAAAAAAAACTGTCTGGCTGTGTTTTCATCTGACCAGTCAGGGTCTCAATGTTAACCTTAAGCTCCGCCTACAAAAATTCTGTCTATCCAATGAGAAACGTTACACTTTTCGTGGTGGGGCAATGTTTTTAAAGTTTGCAACGTAACAGAGACGCGAAAAAGTCTCACGCTAAAACTTGCAGCTGGTGTGGCCCTTTTAGTGTTATCGTAAGATCTATACTGTTCTTCTGGAGGGCTCTATCTTTTAACTTGGGCTTGGGGGTAGTCCTGGCGGTTGCTTTTCGTGGTGGGGCAATGTTTTTAACGTTTGGAACGTAACAGAGACGCGAAAAAGTCTCACGCTAAAACTTGCGGCTGTTGTGGCCCTTTTTGTGTTATCGTAAGATCTATACTGTTCTTCTGGAGGGCTCTAGCTTTTAACATGGGCTGGGGGGTGGTCCTAGCGGTTACTTTTCGTGGTGGGGCAATGTTTTTTAGGTTTGCAACGTAGCAGAGACGCGAAAAAGTCTCACGCTAAAACTTGCGGCTGTTGTGGCCCTTTTAGTGTTATTGTAAGATCTATACTGTTCTTCTGGAGGGCTCTAGCTTTTAACATGGGCTGGGGGGTGGTCCTGGTGGTTAGCTGGCGACGTGGGTGTCTGTCCCTTATCGTAGGTTCTTATAACTTAACACGGTTCTGCTCTCGGCTTCTGTTCTCGTTTCTCCCCTCGGAACTGCGTCTGTCTCACGGTGGGAAGGTATGACATGCATTTAGACATTCTTGCGTTAGTCTGTGGTATTCCATTTGCTCACTCGTTACTCGTATTACTTTGGTTAATTTAATGTCACGATTTGTTCGGAGCTATGTGACATACTACTGGATTTGCTTATCATGTCAGGGTTTTCATGGAAGGTGTTGGATTTGCCTGACACCTTACATACTATTGTAATTTTTTCTTTGCGTACAAAGGAACATAAATGCTTTGAAACAGCATACAGTCGATCATGTAAGGATAATGGGACAACAGCTTACACCTAAAGAGAGAAAATGGAAATGCGATGACGTTGGTTATTCTTATTTATGTTTTGGCATTTTAAGTGTCTGTATGTATCCATGGCAATTAGGTGACTATTCGCGAGAACACAGTTGTCGGCATGCCAAAGAAGTTTTGTGGATACCGGAAGGTTACAATTAAGATTACAAACGTTTCCATACAATCAACTTCAGGGATTTTTCCGTCGTATAAAAATGCATTTACACACAAGACAGTGAACAGTCTACTCGCAAGTATACTGCACAATAGAGCAAAAGAGTTACAAGAAGTATTGCTTGTTGTTGCAACTTGATGGTGTATCAATGGATAACGCGTTACGTCCTGCGATTGCTAATTTCTGTATGGAGAAATTCGAAGAATCGGCTCTGAACAAAGAAAATAAGAAACCATCTCGCTGTTATCGGTTTGTAGATGATTGAGGTTTGTTCCCATGGTAGAAAGGCTCTGGACGAATTCTTTGATCATCTAAATAAAATTAATGCAAAAATCCAGTTCACCATAGAAATGGAAAATGATAACAGAATACCTTTCTTGGGTGTTTAAGTTATGAGGCGGTCCGATGGAAGTTCGGAACATAAGGTTTTTTTCGGAAAGTAACACATACGGACAGATGTATGCATAAAAACTCCAATCACCATCCACAACCAAAGAGAGCTGTCATTAAATGTCCTGTCGATAGAGCCGAACGGATATGTACATCGGAGCACCTGGACTCAGAAGTAAAACATCTGAAGCAGACCTTCGAGAAAAATGGCTCCTCAGGTAAAGAGGTAAAGAGAATATTGCGACCATGGAACAGAGGAGCGAAGGATAAGAATGAATCACAACGATGTAAACATCCAGGTTCTCTCCCTTGTATTAAAAAGGTAACGGATCAGATCGGTAAGATTTTACAGAAACATGACATCAGATCAGTCTTCAGACCAACAAAGAAAATAAGTCAAGTACTACCATCTGTGGAGGATAAACGCCCTATTCTGTGAACATGAGGTGTATACAAAATTCCATGTACGTTTGGTAAAGTTTATGTTGGAACTACCAAGAGGGGCGTAAATACACGGCTAAAAGAGCACAAAAGTCTTTGTCGACTGCGAAAAATAGAGAAATCAGCTGTAGGACAGCATGCTCTTCACTCAGCAAACCCCGAAGTGAAATTTTCTGAAACAGAAATTTTATCTACAACGTTAAATTATTATCCACGACTATGTAGAGAAGCCATTGAAATTTATAAGCATCAGGATAATTTTAATAGGAAGCAGGAGGAAACGAAACTTAGCGGCATATGGATAGTAGCTCTGCAGAATCGCTAGACAATTTTATCCTTGTTAAGACACTCGATAGGTGAGTTTTGCCTTTGACAAGAATTATCTCCACTCATCAGGTGTTATTTCGACCACGCCCCATTTTCTACAGTATACATGTCGCTCTCGGAGATCTGACCGGTCAGTTGGCAGGACTCTGCGGAGGAACGCCCCTGAGGATGTCCAGCGCAGTCCTGGACGAAACTTCTTCGAACACGACTTCACAACCCGAAAGGTTGACCAGCAGCTACAGCTGCATGTATTACATTTCTGACATATTATATCCTTTTGATGTTTCCTCATCGTTTTTTTTAGTCGGCTGCGTATGGAATATGAGTGCATTATTCTGCTGGATTATATACCTTTTCTTTTGTAACTAACTACACACATTTTTGTCTTCAGGTCAGCTTATGGCAGACATAATGATGATACATATTAAAATGAATGGGGTCCATCTGTTTATATTCCTTATTTATGAGACATAATTTCTCGTAGGATGCATCACTCTGTAACAATTTTGATTATAACATCAGGCAGAGATAGCATGAGATGTACTTTGTGGTAAGATTATTATTTTTACGAACAATTTGCTACTATCTTATAAAGTTTTCTTCCGTTCTGTATTTTAGCACTTACTAATTAATTTTGTTGCCATGGCTTAGCTTAGTGTTGTGGAAGGCATATCATTTTGTTGCATAATATGACTACTGTTTAACATAGCTTTTGCCACCTGTGAACTCATCCATTACACAATTATTGATGGATCAACAATCCTTTTGACAGTGATTTCTTATTGGCATTTTGTCATGACACTGGTATCTTGCATTTTTCTGAAGACATACTGTGCATTGGTTACTGCCTTGCTTTTATGATAAAATTTTGTGTATGATGTGCTTTAGCCTAAGAATATAGTCTTCATTTTGTTTATTGATTTACCATAATAATTTTCTGGTGCATAGGGTAAGATGTTTTGCTGCACTGGCTTATTGGTAAAATATGTCATGTTTACATGTGCATGGCAATGGATTTGGTTGCACTCCGTTCCCAATGCACTATTTTTGTAAATATATGTATTTCACAGTTTCAAAAATTTGTTAGAGCACACTTGGGATGAGCATTTTCTGTTACAGGCTAAAAAGAAGATAAATCTCATGACATAACAGAATTAAGAGAAACCAGTATAGGAAGAGAGTAAATTGAAAATATGACAGATACACCTGGAAATAAGAAATAAACTTGTACAAAAAAAAGAAAAATGAATGTAATAAAATGTGTGATTATGAAGATCAAATAAAATAGCATAATGTGAAAATAAAAGTGTAGGCAGGTTTAATAATGCTTATATTCTGAGGTTATAGTGATGTGATAATGTTACAAAAGCAAACTGACAAGATGGTTTTGGCAGGTAAATTGAAATGACATGTATAATTATGCGAATATGATGATTTGACAGGTAAACTCAGATAAAGGACATTATGAGAAATATCTTGGGTTTCAGAGAACATACAGAATACATACAGCACAGATGTCAGAAACCTGATCAGTGCTCTAGTCTAGTACATAATACTAGGATAAATATCTCACAGACTGACTGAGACGTTGACTCTGAAGTGTACTTAATTCCCTTACCTTTTATTTTTTGTCAATCATGATACATTTGTTTGTCCTTTATTTCTGTTCTATGTTCCTTCTTCCTATTGCATTGTGTATATATTTTTCAGGTATGTGTTTTTACTACCACTGATTCTATATTTTACACGTTAGTTGTTATTTCTGTATAATTAAACATTTTCTGTAACTTCAGGTCTATTACTGCATGCACTCTAGATAGATTTATAAATTTTGATGACTATTTGTCACCGTTAGAAGATAGATAATGATGTTCCATCAGTTGCTCCTCTTGTTAACTTTTCTTTGTATCTAGCACAGAATATTGCATAATTTTTTCTGTCTGTAGATATTTTCCAACCACACTGGTTATTGTAGTCCACAAATATTCATGTTTTGTACATAAGCTTCATTTAACGTTTTTATGCAATGCTCTTGTGCCATTTCGAATATCTGCTAGAAATTAGGTCATTTCTTAGAGAGAGAATATAGCGTGTACTGTTCAACTTCAATGAAGTTTGCAAGAGGTTTAATTAAGATTCCCACATACTTTATGGAAATAGTAATATTAAGGGCAAAGTTACCTTCGAGACTTTACTAGACATCCGAGATGTCAGTGGAAAACAACTTTCTGGGATCTGTTCATATTTGAGTCTACATTTACGGCCAGTATTCATAGTGTAGTCAGTGATGGACATTCAGTTGCCCTACCAGCTGCCCCCTAGATTGAACCATTCTTCATATTCGTCAGCTTTGCTTATCTGAGGGCGTCATCAGTGGCCATACTTCAAGAAATATGTGAATACTGAGCAAGTTGCATTCCTTTCCTTAGCCACAAGATTACTGACAAGAGGCATTAACAGTATTTCGTTTGATGCTAAATAATGGTACATTTTACCTTCAGTTGTATTCATTCACTAGCCTCAGGATCAATGGTATGAGACATTAAAACAAATCTTCGATGGTTATGGGTGACTCAATATTCACTTACAATCTACGGAAATTGGCGAATACTGTGTGTGTTTTCTCCCTGTCTAAAGTGAATTTTGGTATGTAAAATACCAAGCAGATCATTCTTTTATATTTTGTAACCTTAATTCTGACACTTATAATGTTATTTATAACTGTAAATTTAAAAAAAAATTTGAAGCTCCTGGCCTTATCACAGCTGAGACATTACGTATGAAATTTTTCTTCTGGGGCAGGGAATAATATAAATTTCTCATAGGTGTTCTGATATTATAAATAATTTACCTTTATTTTACTGGTACAAAGATGAATGATCACTCCATGAGTTGTGAATAAGATCACTGATTCTGTTTTGTCTGTGGTTGACTTGATAGCCTGTCAGTTGTGCAGCGCAAGGACATTTGCAGAATAGCGCGCCGTTGATTTTTCAAAATAATGAAATCTGTTTCTTCTGAACCTGCGAGAAGCTGTCTAGAATACTTTATTATGGACATGAAAACTCATATATAATACTTTCTTGTTATGTGTATTAATGGAGAAGATTATGGAGGAATTTTAAACCTATGTTTGTAGTTTCTATGTTATGAGAGAATTTTGTAATTTTTAAAGTCTCCCTGTGTTGTGAAGTCTTTTTGTCAGTAATCGGAGTTTGGTATCTCAAAAACGCAAGCAAAGCTTTGAATTTGTCATGTGTGCATTGCACCATACGGCACACACAGTAAAAAAATTCAGGGTACATTTTTTATCTTTAGGTGCTGTATGTGCTGATTTGTGTTTGCTTTTTGTGGTAAGCAAGAGGTAAGTCACTTTTATTTCAGGGCAGATATCATCTTGGTTTCTTGAGCAAACAATTTGTTGTAACGATTCTCAGGTGTCGTTTAAGCAAGTACATTAATTTTCAATGAAAAGTGCTGCTAATTTCAAACAGTTATTTTGTTCCTAGTAGAGCAGTAATTTGGTTTGCTGGATATTTTAGCTTAATATTGCACTTCACGTTATGCATAGTTCATAACGTGCCTTGGTACTAAGTTCTAGTTGTATAATTTTCGCTAAGCACACAATTAATTTCCTCTGACATTTAATTAGATTCGTATTGCTTTATTTCAAGTTTTGCGTTTCATGAAGTTTAAAATTGTATTTAGTGATACTCTTCACATTCATGTCACAGAACCAACCAACAGTCAGTTTTACTCAGCGGTTGAAAACGTTACCTAAAGTACCTATTATATGAGGACAAACTTTTCGAAATCAGTGTCTTCAGTTTTGTCTTATACAGATACTATTTTAAAAGAAGCTTAATATGTCCATTACATTGAACTTATCATCCAAATTCAGCGTCTGTCTGGCAGAATTATCTGGCCATGAGCAAATCCTCCGAATTCTAATATATCCCACATGAAGTTTAAGTTCCCTTTCAAACTTTATCCTAGGTTCCCTTTACTCTGTGCTTAATATAGAGGTTAAATGGCATTGAGGTTACGTTTAAATATTGTCCGACTCTGTCACAACTACTTCCCTGCTGCATTTACTATACTTTCAAAGCTATTCATTTGTTCTATTTGCTTTGTAATGTTGCTACGTAGCCGTTTCTGCAAGTGTTGGAGATCAAGAATGCCGACTGGACGTAGTGTTTTTTTTTTTGTGGTCAGATAAGTTTGCATACAGAAGTAATTTCGAATTGCAAAGGAGATACAACTTGTAATCGCAATTACCAAGAATAAAAAAATTAATTTGTGAAAAAGAAGGTAAATATCACTTACGAACTTTTATTCGTTGTTGGGTCCTCGGACCTTCATAAAACGATTAGTGTGTTTAGCAATACAGTGCATAGTGATTTCTTCGCAGATTGACAATACAGGGCGAATCTGCTACCACCACGGTCCGAACGACGCGCAATACTTCGCCGTCAACTTGTGTGTTAAAGACGTTCCCTAAGCGACCAGTTTGTTAGATGATATCATACTGCCACTGTTGTTCAACCTTCTCGTTCTGAAAGTGTCTCCAGAAAATCTTACGGCGACTGTGACTATTCTAGCTGCCGCGAGAGACGGAGTCTTCATTGCGAGTTGTAGCAGTTTTCTCTAACTTTGCCTGACGTTCTGTGAGAAACCTCTGACCGCCAACTCATCCTATACCTAACCCGTTCTCTCCTTAAAGCAGCCACTAAGAAAACATATTCATCTATAGATTCCTGTATCAGGCAGTTAAAAAAATTTGAAATGTATGCATCTAGGCAAAAAATCAAGGGAGAGTTTAAATGCAGTACCTGTCTCATCTGTGTCAAAGTCAAAGGTCAAGCAAGTTAATTAAAAGTTTTTCTTACGATGTAGCAGTTCATTTTACCTTGCTGCAGTCAGTTGCAGTCTGATGTTTCCTTTGAACCTTGCAGCAACATGTAGTTCCTTACAGGACTCTTCTCTTTAATATCTTAACTTTCTGAAATATCTGCAATTATAGTCCTTCTGCCAGTGGATACATTTGTAGTAAAAAATGGTTTTGACATTGTCATGTAAACTACAATACAATGATAACATAATCTGTGTGAAACGTGCTGGTGTCTCCAAGTTTATTCCGCAAATACAACCGTCGTTTGTTCGTCACCCCAACGTTAGCAATGATTAACCTGTGCTCCACGCAAAAATTCTACCGGGTGGCTTTCCATTTTATTCATTTTCCTCATTACGTATTCCCTTACTATTTTTCTTCTTCCGTCTATTACTATAGAATTCTAATCCTCTGACAACAGTGTGAATAATTTTTTATTATTTTCTCATTCATTTTTTTCTTCCTTTTTCACCCTGCATCCTCAATTATTTGGATATGTATGTCTGTCTCTCCCTACAGGTTTTACTCTTTACAGCATCCTTTAGTACTAAGGATGTTATTCCCTGATGTCCTTACGTACGCCTTCTCATCCTGTCCATTCTCATTGTAAAGGTTTTCCCAATCTACCTTTTCTGCACCGATTCTGAGAACCTCCACGTTCCTTACCTCATCAGTTCACCTAATTTTCAACCTCTCAAACCCTTCGAATATCTTCTTTTCTGGTTATCCCACTGTCTATGGTTTGCCACCGTAAAATGTGTACTCCAAACCTACATTATCAGAAATTTCTTCTTCAGATTAAAGTAGACGTTTGATACTAGCAAACATGTCTTGGCCTGGTATGCCATCTTTGCTGTACTGATCTGAAATCTGAAATTACGTTTTTCGCTGTTCTCATTTCTGCTACTACTCATTCCATTCGACTTTTTTCGGTTTGCTCTGAATCCACACTGAATGCTCATTTGACTGTTCATTCCATTCAACATCTCTTGCAATATTTTCCATTAATGACACTAATCACTGGTATCCTTTCACCCTAAACTATCAACCCACTCTTAATTTCCATCATTGCTTCTTACATGTAGAGCTTGAAAAGTAAGACGAAAGACTACATCCCTCTCTTATACATTTGTAATCGGAGCACCTCGTTCCTGGTCTTCGATTTTTATTTTTCTTTCTTGAATTGATTATATATTACCCGTCTTTCCTTACAGCTGAAGGCTATTTTCCTCACAATTTCGAACTTCTTGCACCATTTCACACTGTCGAAAGCTCTTACTAGGCTGACAAATCTTATGAAGGTAAACTTTTTTTGCAGTCCTAGTTATGCGCAATATCAGAAATGGCTCTTTCTATCCTTTACCTCAAAGTCAAACTGATTATTAACAGAATCAAAATTTTCTTTTCCATTCTTCGTGATATTTTCTTGTCAGCTACCTGCTTTAAATGAGAGTTTAAAGTGATTTTGCGGTAGTTCTTACCTGGTCCTCCAATCATCGAAATTGTGTGGATGATATTTTTGTGGAAGTTTGTGGTGTCTCTCCAGTCGCATAGATTTTACAAAAGAATTTATTCTATGTAACGCAAAAAATGGCGATTCAATTGACAGGCTGCTGGAGGGCGACTGTGATCTTAAACCGTAATCCTTTCAGTAGATAATGTTACGTGTAATGAGAACCGTACCAGCTCTACGCAACTCAGTTCTTTCGTGAAGGGATTGAAAGGCTACAATATACAATGAAATTAAATCGTGGTGGCTCCTAAAACGATAATTTACTATTGACCCTTCGCTGCGAACTGTCATCTGTCAGCGCCAGTTTACGGCGAATGATTGTTTGCTGAGAGGGCTAGCAATTCTGTGAGCCTGGGGAACAGTTCTACTTTAAACCATATTCTGCCCTGCTGGTACGTTCTGGAGCCCTAGATAGTAGACGCCAGCTATGGATTGTAGACCAAGTGAAAGAGCGCCAGGAAATGATAGCGACGTATTTCATACTCTTATCTTCGACTGTCTCGTTTATTCCACTGGCGCTACTATACGGACTTAATCGAGCAGATCAGATAAGAAGACGCTACTTAAGCTTTTACGTGCTCGCAGACGGTTACGCGCTAGGACAATTTAGCGTCTGTACTACAGGAGATAACGTCGCAATGCCGAGCGCGGTGCGAAAGGAGGAGCAAATAATTACATCTTATCTCGCTGAGTCAAGTTAACGTTCATTTTCGTTTCTAAACCTCTCATTTGTGGAAGTTCCCTGCTGTAAAATTAACGAGAAGGACACTGTTCTTGACATAGATGCGCAAAGCATTTCATTGTGCAGCACTTGTATAAACAATTTGCTGTCTACAGCCTGGGGGTTAACAACAGACTATAACTTAAAATCGCAGAATTGTAGGCACTACCTACTTGACGAAACGTCGTTTCCTTGGAATTCTTGGGACATTTTTGATTTATGAGAAGAAATTAAAATAGACATTGAGGAAATACAGCATAAGCCTTATCCACGAATTTTGAAAACTGATTTTCAGTACACTCACATGCAGGGAAGAGAAATGTAGGATATCGCAGTTTTTAAGTTTGTAAAAAGCCAGTCGAAATGAAAGCTGCAAGTTGCACGAGTTATAAGCAATTTTCATAGTTAAAGCAAATCGCTACCAGACTGATTCATACGAATGCAAAATGTTAGTCAGCCCTTTTAAGTGTATTGAACGGAAATAAATGCTCTATGGTTACTAATGGCTTACAAATAACATCTTACATCGACGCTTTACTAGACATCACAGTACAGTGATCACTTTCGCTCTCAACAACTACAAAACATTTT
This sequence comes from Schistocerca americana, assembly GCF_021461395.2. NCBI lineage: Eukaryota > Metazoa > Arthropoda > Insecta > Orthoptera > Acrididae > Schistocerca > Schistocerca americana. Next base: position 315,958,028 of record NC_060125.1, read on the forward strand.
CAGAGCTCTAAACTGGAAAAACTTGAATATATTGGATGGCTTTAGATCGTGACAAGAATCACACATTTCATAGATACTTCTTAATGGCAGTGCTTACTGCAGTTGCGTCATTAGTTTGTTGGACCTTATCTCACTTAATTCTCAAAACGAAAGGAGAAAAATAAGAACGATAATGATGAGCTACGGAAACAGAGTTTGTTTTTCCCTATTGCGAGCAATTTAATGTGACCTTTATAAAAATGTGATAACCGTAACTGTAGTGTGTTATTGAAATTAGGCCACTGTACTATTGTCTGCTAATGAAGCAGCCTTTACTAAATATATTTCCATTAAATATAAATTAAAAGTTGTTAGACTTCTGAGAAGTAGATTCTAAGATACAAAAAGATGCATGGTGAAGGAATTATCCGAATGTGACGGAAGTCGGTAGATACGATGCATACATACAGACAAACAAATGATCACAATTTCAGAAAAAAATTGATGATTTATTCAAGAGAAGGAACTTCACAAGTTGAGGAAGCCAATAAAGCGTTCGTCCACCTCTCGTGCTTATGCATGCAGTTGTTCGGCTTCCCATTGGCTGACAAAGTTTTTGGATGTTGTCCGAGGAACACAGCGCCGAATTCTCTCCAATTGGGGAGTACATCGTCAAAATCCCTAGCTGACCGGAGGGCGCTGCCCATAATAGTACCACCCTTCTCAGTTGAGGAGAGATCCGTCGACCTTGCTGGTAAATGAAGCGTTTGTCAAGCACGAAGACAAGCAGTAAAAACTCCAGCCGTGTACAGGCGGGCATTATCTAGTTAATATGCAAATCCGAGGTGGATTTCCATAAAGGAAAACAAAACTAGGCGCAAAATATCGTCGACGTACCGCTGTGCGTATGGGTGGTCTGTGGTGCCATTTCATTTGTTAGGAGGACCCCTCTCGTTGTCAAGCGCGGCACCTTTACACCGCAATGGTATGTCGACGATATTCTACGAACAGTTTTCTTTCCCTTCGTGGCAAACCATCCTGCCCTTGCATTTCAGCAAGATAATGACCACTCACACACGGCGCGAGTTTCTGCTGCTTATGTTCTTGCCTGCCAAACTCTACCTCGGTTACAGAGGTCGACGCATCTGTCTCCACTTAACTTTTGGAGAACTGTGTCCAAGGCACTGTAACCAGCTACAGATTTTGACGATCTAATGCTGCAATTGGACAGAATTTGGCACGATATCCCGTCAGGAGGATACCCAACAACTCTATGAATCAATGCCAAGCTGAAAAACTGCTTGCATAAGGGCCAGACCTGGACTAATGTGTTACTGACTTGCTCAGTTTGTGATGCCCCTTCTCTTGAAAAATCATCAAGTGTTCTTGAAATTGCAATAATTTATTTGTCCGTACGTATACATCACATCTACCGATTTCCGTTCTATTCGGAAAATTACGTCACGGTGCGTTTTTTTTTGTCTTAGAGTGTATTTGTATCAGTTAGTATAATTTAGTAGTGTAGGACACTAAAAAATAGAATCAGGAGGCTACACACACTACTTTTATAAAACTATAGGTTTCCTGTCTGTTATTCGTCGGAGCAAGCCTTGTTTGTCCACAAAATGAAACTACGGGAAGTGCATGTGAGAAAATCAAATTTGTGAAGCAACCAGAAGTTATTCTAGAGCAAAATATATATATGCATTAAAAAAGAAATATACGGACAACATTTGACATCTGGAAATTGGAGTTCCACAAACGTTATCTACTGAATTTTATTTTTTTATATTTAATTTTCCGTTAATACTTTCGAGGTTGTAGCAACATTCGTAAGCGTTAATTCTTGTAATCAGTACAGCTGTCAAAATGGGAAATGAAGTTGCGACTGGCCAAAAATTAGTACCTGAGTAAAGTTGGTATGTGTTTCATTGTTGTTGTTGTTGACATCGTTCCACGCACTTCCTTTCAGTCAGGCTGCTCGCCTTGGGTCACTGGATTGCGCTAACCCAGTGGTGCCGTCGCTGTGCACTGGCACTTACTACTGGACTAAGCAGTGTGCTTCTCTGCGATAATTTAAGTGCTGCTGCTTAAGAGCACGAAATCACGGCACAAATAGACTTCCATTGTTTCAGATAATTTACCAATTCTTTCGAAATTACTCGTTCTTACCTAAACAAGAGAACTGAAATTTCCGTATGCTGTATACTAGGGGCGTCAAATCACTAAAGCAACACCTTTCTTCTTTTTAAATAAGTTCAGTTTTATTCGAGATTCAGTACAGCGTATTATTCCCTACTCTTCTGGCGACAAAATCCTGTTTTTGAGCGAAGCCTCCGTCCACTCCGACGTCCTTACGGCATCTTTCTGGAAGGTCCTGTATGACAGGGAGGTACCATTAAGCTAGTTGAAGTCGAAGATAACGTCTCGCCACATCATAACCTCCCTATCACCAACGTACTGCTTCCCGCTGAGTGTATCCTTCATTGGGCCAAACAGAGGGTGGATGGGGAAGAACATTCCAATGAAGTTTTGTGAGCTCCTATCTGGTATTCAGACTTGTGTGAGATCTTGCGTTATCAGGGAGAAAGAGAAATTAGTTTTATGTGGCGAGGAACAAGCTCAAATTAGTTCTTCAATTTCGTATCTGCGTGCAGCCTGCCGGCATGTGGGATGTCAGACAGGTTTGCGCTACCATGTTGCGATGATGACAGACGCCTCGCCAACGACTCGCCGAGGTTTTGTTCACCGCCAGGTCTCCATAGACGTACTGCAAGCACCTATGAATATCTACGATGCTCTGGTTTTCCGCGAAAAGAAACTCAACGACAGCTCTCTGCTTGGAACACACCTCCGTTACAGACGCCATTTCACCGCGCGGGATTAGCCGAGCGGTCTTAGGCGCTGCAGTCATAGATTCTGCGACTGGTCCCGGCGGAGGTTCGAGTTCTCCCTCGGGCAGGGGTTTGTGTGTTTACCCTTAGGATAATTTAGGTTAAGTAGTGTGTAAGCTTAGGGACTGATGACCTTAGCAGTTAAGTCCCATAGGATTTCACATACATTTGAACATTTTTGAACAGACGCCATTTCGTGTAGCACCAACACCTATCGGAACTTCCTGAAACCATACGGACTGAAGCGGCTATATTCCACGATGTCCCACAGCTAATTCTGAGATTTTTCAACCGAAATTGGCCGATAAAAATGTGTTGCGTAACTTTTTGAACGCCCTTCGTATTCAAGTAGTACTGAATGTTCAGCACTTTCTGCGAAATGTTCGGAAACAAGTGTTATAACTAATTTTGAGCTATTTTAGTACATTAATCATTGCAGCCAAGTCAGAAATCGTGATAATCTAATACGTGTGTACAAGAAACTGTCAGCTTCGATTGCGGTAATGAAACCAACTTTTACCTACGTTTCGGCCCAAGTAATTGAGACTTCTTCAGAAGATAAACCTGAGTCTATAATATGTCTACAAGGGCATGGTCTAGAAATAAAACTAAAACAGCCTGAATAGGCCAACCGCATTTTTAAAATGTGACTACGCCGGAGGTTCTAGTCCTCCCTCGGCCATGGGTGTGCGTGTCGTTCTTAGCATAAATTAGTTTAAATTAGTTTAAATAGTGTGTAGGTCTAGGGACTGATGATCGCCGCAGTTTGGTTCCGTAGGAATTCACACAGACACATTTGATAGCTTGACTCTTTCTCTTCCTATGTTATTTGTAATGAGTCTTAGTACACTTGGTGAAATACAGGTTCATTAAATCCTCCGTTCACTGTGCTAACTTTCTCGCTAATCATTTCTGCTCTTGTCCAGCTTTCCAACGACGACAGTTGGCGCACCACTCTCTAGCCAACCTCTCCTTACTGTTGTGTATGAAGCCATACACAATAAGATCTACCTGTGCCAAGTGTAAACTTTGCGTCCGTGAATGAGAATAGCTTCACATGATAATGTTTTACAAATTTGTCAGTAAGAGATCAGGAGCTGTAATAGGGTACCCAACTCGCAGTATCGCACATCAGTAAACAAATTAACTAATAATTTACTATCTCTAAGAGACTATGCGTTTCCAGTTGTTTCTTATACTTTTTACAAATACTGAAACTTGTGGCACCACTTTTCTGGCCCAAATTCTGGGTAACAGTTATATAGTGATCCTTCTCTCTCATAAGCTTTTATCTTTAATTGGGTGCTAGATTGTTGACAGTAAACTATCAATAATCGTATTTGGAAAATGTTCAAATGTGTATGAAAGCTTGCGGGACTTAACTGCTAAGGTCATCAGTCCCTAAGCTTACACACTACTTAGCCTAAATTATCCTAAGGACAAATACACAGACCCATGCCCGAGGGAGGACTCGAACCTCCGCCGGGACCAGCCGCATCGTAGTTGGAGAATTATAAAAAGGATCTATGAAGAATAAATGTCCAAGGGAACTACATACATTTTAATGAGCAAGTGGATCATCCATATTTAATCAAAAAATGAGATAGTTATTGATCATTACATCTCAGAGAACTTTGTGCGAGCGGAAGATTAAATATTCCACGTGGGCCTCTAGAAGGCAGTTGCACATGGTAATGTAAGAGTTGCAGATGCTCCACGTCTGGCAAGTGCGGACTGCTGCCGTTGCTTCTGGTCTGCAAAGAGGAAGGACCCTCATCCAGGGTGTTGGCAGCTGGCACTGACAGTCCCTCTGAAGATGAAACCCACTGGTGTCGTAAAAGTCCCAGAAACTGTCCACAGCTCAGCATCGCAATATGATGCTGGTCCGTGGATCTTTACAGGAAACAGACCAGCGAGTGGCTGCAGTTAATTAACCAGCATAAACCAAAGTGGGTGAGCAAACATTCTGATGTCTCAGACTACTAGGCAACAGAAGATTAAGAAAGACACCAAGTAATCTTCGTAAGTCATTTTCTTCTGTGTATTGTTCCCTTATACCGATCCATCTCGATTCTTTCGTACCTTCTGAGACAACAACGTTAGTCAGTTTCTTACCATTGATGAGAAGTAATCAGCTTATCCGCCATCAGTCAGTGTTGTTACTGGCCATTCAAGTCTCCGACCGACTCCCAATAACGGTGAGTCCCTGCTCCTCCTACAGTTTGGCAGATTCCATGTGTGCAGCTGAAAAACACCTTAGTCGATATCGATTGGTTGCCTTGTGTAATGTGTCTTCTTCTATACAAGAAAAAGAGCTGTGACCAGCATCTTTTTGCACTACAAAACACAGCATGGTGTATATATTTAATATATTTATGCATTTATTTCACCTGGAAAGGTAAATGGTAATAATAAAAATACGTATAGTAATGAACAGGTGGAATTTAGAAAATGGCAGTACTGTTAATATGAAGCAACTTCCTCATTACGCTGAGGTGACAGAGACCATGGGATGTCGTGACATAGCGACATGTACATGTACAGTAGGCTTTAGTATTAAGTACACAAGTTGTAAAAAGGCAGTGCATAGGAGAAGCTGTCATTTGAAATCAAGTGATCAGTGTGAAAGATTTCCAGCGTGATCATGGTCCCACAACAAAAAATGGTTCAAATGGGTCTGAGCACTATGAGACTTAATTTCTAAGGTCATCAGTCCCCTAGAACTTAGAACTACTTAAACTTAACTAACATACGGACATCACACACATCCATGCCCGAGGCAGGATTCGAACCTGCGACCGTAGCGGTCGCGCGGTTCCAGACTGTAGCGCCTAGAACCGCTCGGCCACTCCGGCCGGCGTCCCACATCAAGAATTAGGAGACTTCAAACACGGAATGTTAGTTGGAGCTGGATGCATGGGACATTCCACTTCCTAAATCGTTAGAAAATTCAATATTTCGAGATCAACAATGTCAAGGATCTACCTGGAATATCAGATTTCAAGGATTACCTCTCCTCATGGCCAACCTAGTAGTGGCAGCGTTCGTTTAACGACAGAGAACAGAGGCGTTTGCGTAGAGTTGTCAGTAATAACAGAGAAGCAACACTGCGTGAAATAACAGCAGAAATCAAGGTGGGACGTACGACGAACAATATGTTAGGATACGGCGGCGGAATTTGGCGATAATGGCTACGGTAGCTAACGATCGACGCGAGTGTCTTCGCTAAAGCATGACATAACGTCCAGCGCCTCTCCTTGGCTCTGGACGACTGGAAAACCGTGGCCTTGACAGACGAGTCCCGATTTTAGCTGGTAAGAGCTGACCTAAGGGTTAGAGTGTGGCGCACACCACACCAATCGGTGGACCCATGTTGTCAATAAGACATGGTGGCTCCATAACGGTGTGGACTGTATCCTCTGGTCCAACTGGACTGATCATTGACTGGAAATAGGTATTTTCGACTACTTTTGAAGCAAACAATGATGGAATTGTTATTGATTACAGTTTTCCGTGTCACCGGACCACAACAGTTTACGATCGGTATGAAGGACTTTCTGGACAATCAGAGCGAATAACTAGGCCACACAGATCGCCCAACGTGAATCCCATCGAACAAATATGGGACATAATCGAGAAATCAGTTCATGCATAAAATCCTACACTGACAACACTTTTCCAATTAGAGACGGCTGCAGACGCAGTATGGTTCATTGTATTTGCAGGTGACTTACAATGACTTATTGAGCATATGGCTTTTCCATTTGATGCACTATGCCGAGCAAAAGGATGGCAGACACAATATTAGAAGGTATCCCACGACTTACGTCACTTCAGTGTGTGTTATAGAGGAATGTGAGTAGTCACATCTGACAGAAAGGTATGACGAAAGTGCAGAATGAATCAATATGGAGATGAAACTGACTGGTCAAAGGAGAGCGAGCAGTAAGAGGTTAATATTACGTAAGCTCTTGCTTTGAAATTTTAGTTGTGTATATTTTAAAAGATAACACAATGTATATATACCTGCTTTTTAGTTCTAAACCATGAAAATTCCTAAGTATGCCTCCTGCAGCCACATTTTACAATCGACACTAAGAATTGTTGGTCTAGAGAAGTCACTATTTAATTAATACTTTAATGGACGCTAGTTCCCACTTTTACAAGGATCCAATAGGCCGTCAATGTAGTATATTCTAATGAGTCAGTTCAGTTCCACCCGCTGCGGAAAGATTATCTCTCACTCCTTCCGTTTTGTTTCGATATATGTAATTCTTAATTAGAAACTACTCGACTTCTTAATGGGGTTTTCTAGTCTCGGAGCCTTATTTTACGCATTTATTCAACTTTTCTTTTGCAAAAAGTTATTTTTCTTACAAATCTTTATTAACGAACAAAATTATGTACCTTAAAAGGGAAACTCCCCATCGCACCCTCCTCAGCTTTAGTAAGAGGGCCCAGTGGACAGCCCGTTAAAAATTGACAACAGGTGAAGCATGAAAACTGGAAGAAGGTGAATTGAACTATGAAAAAAAATTGGTCAGCGATCCAAGGACAAGAAATGCAATTATAGGGCATCTCGAAACGAAATCGGCGTCGTGGTTAAGTGGTCATAGTGTAGGAACGCCGCGCAAGCTATTCGTGCTCAAACCTCACTGATGTTTTTTTTTTTTTTTTCAAATTTGTGTGTGTGTTATGGAGTAACGTATATTTGCAAGAGCGGGGTGTAAAAAATGAACCTATAACGACAATTGTCTTTCGAATGGGAACAGCAAACGTTTGATGCCAAGGCGGCAATTCAACGGAATCCTCCACCGGAAGACACGGCATTAGTGACAATATGTGTGTCGTTTGATAGGAATCTCTTACCAACACACCTAATTAGTACGCCTGGTAAGCGAGTGAGATATGCCTCCTTGCCCAATTTAGGTGTTGAAATGAATGTGAATGTGATCACTCCCAAGGAGATGATGAGAACATAATAGTTTGTCACATGAGCTGAAACAAATGAACGCAACAGTTTCAGACTCACACAGTTTCTCTTTGTTCTGTCAAAACAGATGTTCTTAACGTTTTGAAGTTGTGAGATTTTACCATTCCCCTCCAAAGAGAAGAGGAATGCTGTTTTTGGACGGTGCCTGATGACGCGCCAAACACAAGAAGCACCACTGCCCCATGGGTTGCCATCCTGCCAGAAGTCTGCAGCCGACTTTGTCCGACTTCACTGCGCCATCCACCGCAGTAGAGAGAGCAACACGAGTACCGGACACAGCAGGCACTATTTAGAATCCGTGAAACCACGTGACGGCTGCCATTTTCTGGTATCTACAATTATCGAGAGGCCCACGACAAACCTTCATACTGCCAGCGGCGACGCCCAAGAGACTTCTCACCAACAACCCGACACCAAAGAACTAACAAACGACCGAACCTGACATGTAAACAACTCAGCTGATAGCCACCGTTTCTTCAACCCATGCCTCTCTATGGAGGAGTGCAACATGACAACTCGACAATGACATAAGAATGGTCTCCACAACGGAGGATAGTAGCGGTCACGGTGCCATTTGCGGAAATAAACTGCACAGTTAAATCTCGAAACTATATTGTGTGCCCTCGCTAGCCCGTCACAAGAGCAGCTGCAGAAGGAACCGTTCCCTGAAAACGATCGCCGACGACTCACGAAGAAGTAGAGATGTACCAATAGTACTCTGACGTCGATGTTAGTTGCATTTGGGAAGAGGATGACTTTACTACCGTCCAGTATAAGAGTACCACAGGAATAGTGCGGAAGAGCTACACAACCCTTGCAAACGACGCATGGACGATACTGAGATGTCGAAAAGATAGCAAGCGATTGCGCCACCAGAGCCGCCGTCCAGAGACGCCCAAGGCCCAGAAGGAGCAGCAGAGTCTGAAAGATGATAAACGGACCATTTCAAACCATTCGTGGTGCATTCACCATACAAGACGCTCAACTCGCTTATCGACGACACTCTGAAGCTCATTTATCAGAGGGATAGAATAAAATACCGCTTCGACCCGTTCGCAGATCAGCAACAAGCCATTTCTTTTTCGCCAATCACGACATCGATTTTGTCACTCACAAGTCTCCGGAGGACAAGGAGTTCAAAGTCGTCATTAAACGACTGTCAGAACAGATTCCTGAGAAATAATTTCTCAAAGTTACACGAGAAAAAGCTTATTTCATCGATGTTTATCAGTACCATAACAAAGAAGAGAAGACAAAGAAACTCGTCCCGCAGTCGAAATACTGCATGCGGCTACCGAAGGGAAAGGACAACCATAAGATCTAAGACCTGAAGTATCTCTTCTACAACTCCAAAGACGTCCCAGTAAAGTGCAAGCTATGCCAACTGTGTGAACACACGACCCATGACTGCTGCCTGCCACCGAGATGTGTCCGAATTGGCGGCCATGACAAGTGAGCGGACTGACAAGTACTGAAAACAAAACAAAAGAAAACTAAACGCATCAAATGCGAAACATATCAAGCGCTTCTGAGTAAGTACAAAGTCAGTCCAAGATGGCTGCCGAGTCGATTCCAGAGTGAAGTGGCTCGGCATGCAGACGCAGATAACACACGACCCATGACTGCTGCCTGCCACCGAGATGTGTCCGAATTGGCGGCCATGATAAGTGAGCGGACTGACAAGTACTGAAAACAAAACAAAAGAAAACTAAACGCATCAAATGCGAAACATATCAAGCGCTTCTGAGTAAGTACAAAGTCAGTCCAAGATGGCTGCCGAGTCGATTCCAGAGTGAAGTGGCTCGGCATGCAGACGCAGATTTCGTAGGGAGAAATTTAGTTATGGACGGTGGTATTTAGTTGACTGGTACCGGGAGTATTCTCTTACATAGTGCGTTCTTGCTTACTCCTACTGTAAATAAAACAGAGTGATTAAAGAACTTGTCGTCTGTTCGTCCGCTGGCACTGTTGCGACACGTGAACGGAGAAGCCGTCGCTGTCCCACTGGTCGAGCGCGTGTCGGTTTCGCGAGTCACCCGCGTCTTTTCTCGCTTATCAACCCGCAGCCCGCAGCACCGCCACGCGCCATGCGCTACGGCGCCTCCCCAACACCAGCCGCAGCGGAATCCGACGCGTCGGCAGCGGCCACCAGCTGTTCCGCGCCCTGCCGTCTACGTCAGCGGCCTCCCACTGTGGTTCTTGCACTCAACAAGCAACAGCCTGCCAACGCTCGGCTCTGGACTGCAGCAGACGAAGCAGCGACACCGCCACGCCAGAGGCTGACGAAAGACGAAATGACAGCATGGGGTAAAACGCTAGCTCAAGCCATCAACGACGCACCCGGAATGGAACACTTGGAGGAAGAACTCTAGCCTATGTCGCCCAGACAAAGGATAGCAGCCGTAGCCAAAATCCTGAGCGAAGTAGGAGTGCAACTACAAGCTAAGCATGCTTCATCTGCTCTGTTAACCTTCATTAGAGACTGAATGTTTCCCTTAGCTTTCCAAATAACTAGCCTTGAAGCTAAACTATCCTGTCTAAATGATGAAAACAGGCGATTAAGATTTGAACCACAGAGAGCATTTAACCCAGTAAAAGACTTACAAATAAAAACCCTGCAAGAGAAAGTTGAAAAATTAGATGACAAAGATAGAAAACTGTGTAGCGAGCCAAGAATTAAAAAAAAAATTAGAAAATTAACTGATAAATTCACAGAACAAGTCCAAAAACAAGCACAGACACACATACGCTGCCCTGCCCGAAAAATTATACATGTTAAAACAAAACAGATCATCATGAAAACAAACCCCAGGAAAGAGAACCTACGTATCAAGCCAATCAGAACCACACAGACTGCAATTATAGTAGAAACGACAACACAGCGGGATTGTCTAAACATAATAGAGAAAACGAAAGACCCGCTCAACTTTGTCTGTCAAGAGCTGAGGAAGCGCATGCCACTCGTGCCCGTGTATCACTTGCCTGGACAGATTTACCGAAGAGGAATTTCTAGAAATCCTTTATGAGCAGAATTTGAGTTGTGACACCACAAAAGAACACTTCGACAGAGAAGTCAAAAGAAGGTTTCTAATAGGACCTAAGGGAAGGCGTTTCAATCATCAGGTACTCAGGGTCAGTCCCCACCTGCATAGAGTCCTAGGACAAACCCAGAAAGTCGATACAGGCTTCGAATCACTGTCTGTGAAAGATTATAGACTAGTAAATTAGCGTTTTAAATGCTGTGACCATGGACATACAAGTGAAACCCGCCGAAAGGCCGACGTTACGAGAGCTAAGTGTGGCAGCCAAGCCGCACTAAGTGCACGTCCACTGAGGCTTGCGTCTGGATCCCCCGCTGATACGCCTAATTACGATAATTTAGAATTTAACATACTTAGATTGTGCCTTCCAAAATGTGATTCTCTCTGTTTTCCAGTAACTGAACAGAAAGGTAAAATTATCCCAAGGACAGAGAATATTCCCACATTAGCAGAGCCAGTGCTCGACCTCATGCTCCAGGTCTGTCTGAGCAGGTCAAAACCATTCTACTTGTACAAAATATATTCGGATGAAGTACGAGCACACGGACGAACATATTTCAGTTACTGACGGACAGGCGGTAAATACTTTGTACACGTAAAACGCCCAGTACACATAGACGTAAAATGAATATATTACAACATAATACAAAAAAACACTACTACAGTCAGTGCGGAAATGCCGTAAATAGCTCACCACTTGCAGGCAGATATCACATGCTTGCAAGAATCTTATAAAGGAAATGGGCAAGTAATGTGTCGTTGTGGTGGTCTTCAGTTCAGAGACTGGTTTGATGCAGCTCTCCATGCTACTCTATCCTGTGCAAGCTTCTTCATCTCCCAGTACTTACTGCAACCTACATCCTTCTAAATCTGCGTAGTATATTGATCTGTTGGTCTCCCTCTACGACTTATACCCTCCACACTGCCCTCCATTACTAAATTAGTGATCCATTGGTGCCTCAGAATATGTCCTACCAAGCGTTCCCTTCTTATAGTCAAGTTGTGGCACAAATTTCTCTTTCCCCAATTCTATTCAATTCTTCCTCATTATGTTCTGTGATTTACCCATCTAATCTTCAGCATTTCGAAAGCTTCTATTCCCTTCTGTCTAAACTATTTATCGTCCACGTTTCACTTCCATGCATGGCTACACTGCATGCAAATACTTTCAGAAACGACTTCCTGACATTTAAATCTATACTCGATGTTAACAAATTTCTGTTCTTCAGAAACGCTTTCCTTGCCATTGCCAGTCTACATTTTATATCCTCTCTACTTCGACCATCATAAGTTATTTTGCTCCCCAAATAGCAAAACTCATTTACTACTTTAAATGTCTCATTTCCTAATCTAATTCCCTCAGCGTCACCCGATTAATTCGACTACATTCCATTATCCTCGTTTTGCTTTTGATGGTGTTCATCTTATATCTTCCATTCGAGACACTGTCCATTCTGTTCAGCTGCTCTTCCAGGTCCTTCGCTGTCTCTGGCAGAATTAAAATGTCATCGGTGAACGTCAAAGATTTTATTTCTTCTCCATGGATTTTAATTCCTACTCCGAAATTTTCTTTTTGTTTCCTTTACTGCTTGCTCAATATACAGATTGAATAACATCGGGGATAGGCTACAATCCATTCTTACTCCCTTCCCAACCACTGCTTCCCTTTCATGCCCCTAAACCCCTATAACCGCCATCTGGATTCTGTACAAATTGTAAATAGCCTTTCGCTCCCTGTATTTTACCCCTGCCACCTTTAGAATTTGAAAGCGAGTATTCCAGTCAACACTGTTAAAAGCTTTCTCTAAGTCTACAAATGCTAGAAAAGTAGGTTTGCCTTTCGTTAATCTATTTCCTAGAGCAAGTACTATGTCTACCAAAACATGCTATCATAATAACAGGCAGCAATCGAATGTAAGGCTGAAACAGTAATTTTAAATACAACTTATAACACAATTAAGGTAACACTGTTATGCGATCAACATTTAGTTATCATAGAGATACGCAGTGGGGACGGTACGTGGTTGAAAGTATCCATGTACGCCCATACAGTCATCAAATACTACCTTACGCAGACCACATCAGAGACCTAGCAATGTATACCAGAGGCAAAAAATCAGTGATAAGTGCTGAATTAATTATGTATCCACGCTCTGGAACTCAGGATGGTGAGAGAGGACGCATAGCCACCGACCGAATACAAGAAATATAATTACATGTAATGAACACAGAGAGACCTATACCAGCACATGCACGATACTACCAGTAATATCGACTTTACACTAGCAAAAAATGCAGCAATGATATAAGTAATAAACTGGACTGTGCACAACAACATAACCGGTAGTGACCTCAGTGCCATTACATACACTCAAACACACACTCAGAAGACAACTACCATATCGCACACCGGACACTTACTGCTCCACAAAGCAGAGTGGAACAAATTAACGGAAATTATGCAAAACACGATATAGAACACATTGATGTAGGTATCGATTAAAGAGCACACAAATAACACAGGTAATACACCACGTTCAAGTCACATCAGTACAGACCGCAAATAACACAAAACGCTCACCAATACCATGGAGCAACGAAGTCATGAGACTCACACAAGATACCAGACGCAAACGATAATGGGCGATACTTTACTGAGACGGACGCATAAGACTTGAAGCATATAGGCATCCACAAAACTTATAAAGACAAGACCTATACAACATGCCTAAAAAGAATGGGTACGATTTGTAACAACACAAGCAGAGCAAAATATATGGGGGCAACCATACAAAATTTTTTTTATTTATTTACTTACACGTCTAGTTCGCTAGAACCAAACTAAGCATCAAATCCCCAAGGTCCTGCAACCTGTCAGTACATGAAATTACTACATAAAAGTAATAGCAGGTAAAAAAAAAAGTTTATAATCTCAAGAAATTCAAGCCATTAGTTTAAGTAAACACAATGAACAATACATTTTAGGAATCAGCTTAATTTTTTAAGAAACTCCTCGACAGAAGAAGTGACCCACGAGGAAACTCTTCAGTTTCGATTTGAAAGCGTGTGGATTACTGCTAAGATTTTTTAATTCTTTTGGTAGCTTATTGAAAGTGGATGCAGCAGTATACTGCACACCTTTCTGCACAAAAGGAAGTACAATCCAAATTTCTGCCTGGTATTAACTGAGTGAAAGCTGCTAAGTTTTGTAAAGTTCATACTATTAACAAGAAACGACAGCATATATATATAAATATAAATATATATATATATTTATATTTATATATAAATATAAATATTTATATTTATATATAAATATATATATACTAGTGAACGGGGATCGACAAGAGGTTCGCGAACTTACACCACTTATTGCCCTTCCTACCCTTTTACGAGCCAAAAATATCCATTGAGTGTGGAAGGATTTACCCCAAAATATAATACCACATGACGTAAGTGAATGAAAATAAGAAAAGTAGACTAATTTTCCTGTCGAACGATCAGTTACTTCAGATACAGTTCGAATAGTAAAAATGGCAGCATTAAGTCTTTGAACTAGATTCTAAAAACGTTGGCTTCCCACGACAGTTCACTATCTGAGCACGTAGAAATTCGAACTGTTCAGTTTCACTAATCATATGCCCATCCTGTGAAAGTAAAACGTCGGGTTTCGTTGAACTGTGTGTCAGAAACTGTAAAAACTGAGTCTTACTGTGATTTAGCTTTAGTTTATTTTCTACAACCCATGAACTTATGCCATGAACTGCACTATTTGAAACAGATTCAAAGTTGCATGCAACATCTTTTGCTACCAAGCTAGTGTGATCAGCAAACAGAAATATCTTAGAATTACCTGTAATACTAGACAGTATATCATTTATACAAATAAGGGGTGGCCCTAACACTGATCCCTGGGGCACACCCGCCCCCCACTCGGACCCCACATCACAGCCATTCTCAACAGTGTGAATAATGACCTTTTGCTGTCTGTTGTTAAAGTAAGAAGTGAACTAATTGTGAGCTTTTTCCCATATTCCGTAATGGTCCAACTTCTGGAGCAATATTTTGTAATCAACACAGTCAAACGCATTAGTTAAATCAAAAAATATGCCTAGCGTTCGAAACCTTTTGTTTAATCCATCCAGTAGCTCACAGAGGAAAGAGCGCGAAATATCAGTTGTTAAACCACTTCTAAAGCCGAACTGTATATTTGATAGCAAATTATGTGATATAAAGTGATGAATTATCCTTACAAATAGTCTTTTCAATATCTTTAGCAAACACTGATGGCATAAAAATTGGTCTAAATTTGTCTACATTATCCCTTTCTCCCTTTTTATAAACCGGCTTTACTACCAAATACTTTAATCGTTCATGAAACTAACCATTCTTAAAGGAAAAATTACAAATATGTCTAAGTACATGGCTAACACACGCAGCACAGTACCTTGATATTCTGTTAGGAACTCCTTCATATTCATTGTCCTTAGTCTTCAGAAATTTTATTTTCGACTCAATCTCCCTCTTGTCTGTATCACTGAGGAGTATTTCAGACATCAATCTCGGAAAGGCATTTGCCGAGAAAGTTTTATGATTCTCTGTAGAAACCAAATTTTTATTTCATTAACCAGCAGTGCACAGAAAATGATCGTTAAATGCCTTACATACATGTGATTTATCAGTAAAAGAAGTATTTCTACTATGAACTTACTGTATATCGTTGACCTTGTGCTGCTGACCAGACACTTCCTTCACAACCGACCATATGGTCTTAATTTTATCCTGTGAGCTACCTATTCTATTTGTGTACCACATACTCTTTGCCTTCCAAATAACACTTCTAAGCACCTTATAATACTGTTTGCAATGGGCTGCTGTAGCTTGATTGTGACTAGTTCCACCATTTAGATATAATTCCCGCTTTGTTCTACATGATATTCTTATGCACAGTCAGCCATCCAAGCTGCCTTTTACTGCTAGTACCCTGTTTAGAACGTTCTATGGAATTCAACTCTCATAGAGCACAAGAAATGTGTTAAGGAAAACATTATAGTTCTCATCTATGTTATCGATATTATAAACATCCTGCTACTTTTGTTATTTAACTCTCTATTCCCATTGGATTAGCTTTCCTACATAGTTTGTAATTATATGTAGCATTGGTTGGGTATAAAAGCCTTTTAGTGTAAAAATTCGTGCATCGTGGTCTTGAAGGCCATTCACCCTTTCACTAACAGAATGCCCATTTAGTATTGAAGAATGAATAAAAATATTGTCTATGACTGTTCCCATTCACCCTGGTTGGGAACAACGGTCTGCATCAGACCATATGAATTTACGAGATCTACCAACACCTTTTTTCTTGCACATTCACATACAAAATTAATTTATCTAATTTTTGGTACTTCCTGTGAAATGAACCAAGAATCCTCCCTAGCTTGAACAGAAATTTACTGAAGTCAGAATTAGGGGACTTATGAACAACAATAATTAAAAGTTTAGTTATACTAAATTGAACTGTCCCTGCAGAACATTCAAAAATTTGTTCAGTGCAGTGCCGTGATATGTCTACGGACTCAGATAGAATACTGCTTTTTACGTGCACGGCCACTCCCCCACTCCGTAAAGAACTTGAAAAACAGCCAGCCAATCTGTAACCTGGTAAAGGAAGCCTCTGAATTGTCAAATTATTTAAGTGCTCCAATATACGAATAACGTCGGAGTCAACATCTACGTATAATCAGTTCACTAACCTCATCTTTCAAAGATCTAATATTTTGGTGAAATATGCTAATTCTTTCTCTACTTCGATAGCTGACATCCTCTGAAGGTGATTCCTTTGTTAGATGGACTTTCTTTAAGCAGGTGTACCTAAAAGCTGACTTCAGTCTAAAAAACATGCTGCTGTAACACAAACTACTACAGGAATTTTTCCATGAGTGATCCCACCACCACCCACTACACAGTTACCTATAAACTCTGCCAGAGTTCCCTTCCCATACCTATTGAGGTGGAGGCCATGCGTAATGAAACCTGATCTACTGACAGACTTAGCTGGCATCACTGCAAGGTGACCCATGCCTTCCGCCATCAGTGTCTTCTCCAGCCCCATGTTAAAAAGCTTAACATCAGCATTAAGATGAGGACGATCGTGACGCTGAAGCAGTTGCACAAAGTACACATTAGTGCGACCAGTTTGAGCAGCTATCTGTCACCAACTACACCATTCCTCCCTTCTCTATCATGACAGTTGCCAGCTCCACCCACGATCACTACCTGAATTTCTTTATTAAAATCCCTACATAACTCCCCTATGTTGTAAGCCACCTGAGCCAACCTTGCACTATGCTTCACAATGCTGGTGACGTTGTACTCACTTCCCACCATTTCCTGCAACTGCTGGCCCACACCTCTACCGTGCGAACTACCTAGCAGCAGAACCTTCTTCCTTCTGTTAGACTTTGCATCTGTTTTAGGCCTCCTAACTGCTGAGGACTTCTGCATTTTTCCTACACCTGCAGCTACAAGAGGCTCCTATCCATTCAACTCTGACAGTTGGTCAAATCTGTTGCATATATGCAAGGCAAAACTGTCTGAATATCTCCTCCTCCTAGCTGCCTTCTTACGAACTGCCAGTTCCCATTCCCAAGCATCTTTCACCATCCTCAACCTACCTAGTTCCTCCTTTGCGTCTTGTAACTGCACGGGAAGGGCACAGATCTTACGCTCCTGCTCCTCTATCAACTAATTTCTGCTACAGTTTCTGCATTCTCATGAGAGGATCTCGCTAGGTGCCCACTGGGTTCCCCGCAGCCATTCCCCCCAAAGGAAGACACTTTGAACGAATCCCACACCCTAACCCACTACTCACAAACCAACGACAAAGCCCACTATTATCACTTGTGTTAAAATTTTTACAGTTATTGAAACAACTAAATTTCTACGTTACCTAAGTTAAATTACAACAGCAGAACTATTTTAAAGGACAATAGTGGTCTCGAGACTCTCTCTCTACTAAGAAAGCAATAACTTTATTAATACTACTAAACCACAACTAATACCAATACGACCAAAACTTCACACAAATTAAAACACTGAATGTAAATTTTACTGAAATATTTCACTAGAATCAATGAGAAACGTCAGCTGAAAAATAGCACACGAAATTTACTAAACGACTTCAATGTTTAAACGTTCAAATGTGTGTGAAATCTTATGGGACTTAACTGCTGAGGTCATCAGTCCCTAAGTTTACGCACTACGTAACCAAAATTTTCCTACGGACAGACACACACGCCCATACCCGAGGGAGGACTCGAACCTCCGCCGGGACCAGCCACGCAGTCCATGACTGCAGCGCCTTAGACCGCTCGGCCGACTTCAATATACAGACACCTCTAACAAACACAGTGGACGAACGTTTTCAGAAGTTTATTAAACAGTTTTTTCGCCACAAACAGAACGAGACACTGTTGAAAATTACTAAATTTAATAACTCTATAACAGTGGACAAACAACTTTGTCAATACTTCGCTTCATAACCGCTACAGCTGCAGCCGCACTGCTGAGGCCTGAGACTTGGATGAACGACGTTAGCACACTCATGAATAACAGACCACTCGAATCAGTAACACAGAAAGAAAGACTCAGATGAATGAAAATCCATTAATAAGTTACTTTTACAGCAAATATTAACACAAATAAACTTCAAAATGAGTAGCTTAACTTTATAAAATATTGGCGAGCCATTTCAAGAGCAGTCCAGCACACGTGACGTCACACCAAAGATGATCTGACAGACAATATAAAAAAAAACACTAGTTCTGGGGACGCTAGGGCAGGATGATTGCTCGATGATGAGGGGATGGAGGAAATACAGCGGAGTTTTTGCTGTATAAACTACTCCATGACGACGTCACCGATATAGACACACAATACCATAGGACGTTAAACACGCCATTAAACATTGCAACTGTCCCCTATCCTGTTTTGCAAGAATAGGTTGCACTAGCAATATCAGAGCTCTAAAAGACAAAAAAAAAAAACCTGGACCAGATGGCATCCTCTCGGGAACACTGAAAAAAACTAGCACCGCAGATCACCCCGTTCCTAATGTTACTGAACGATGCCATACGGCTGGACAGTGTACCTACAGTATGGAAAGCCTCCGAACCAGTTACTCTTAAGAAATTAGGAGACAGGGATACTTCAGATCCAAAGACTTACAGGCCAACATCCTAGCAAAGATTCAGGACAAGCTACTGCGTAAGTGCTTGAAAACCCACAGGGCATGAGCCAACACCATGCCGGTTTCAGAACCGGCAAATCGATAGATGATGCCATCAACTATGCCATAGGCATAGTTATTACTACAACACTGAGATATGCCATGACGTTAATGACTGAAATTACTGGGGAATTAGATTACCTCTGGTGGCACGTAATGCTTAAAAGTTGAAGACATCTGGAGGTACTTCAATTGCTGTACTACAGTTTCCTATACTACTGTGAGGATCGAGTCGTTCAATGCCAGATAGACTGCCGGATAGTAATTCAAAGAATTACCTAAGGCTGTCCTCAAGGGACGATCTGCAGATGTAACAATCGAACCCCCTCCTCCCCCCCCCATAAAACTGTAGAGGGGGGGATGAAATGCCAGATGGAATTATCGCCCAATCAGATTGCCTATTAGTTGGAGTCACAGCAAGCAATACAGCCCAACTAGAAGAGAAAGCCAGTGAAATGCTACAAACAATTACACAATGGTGTCGCAAAAACAAACTTTGGAGAGCCGAAAACAAAACAACGTACCCATTACTGAATGGATCACTCAAAAGGAACCCTTCAGATAAAATAGGGGACACAGACATCAAATGAGCATTTGTTACACGCTATCTTGGGATACACATAAATGAGAAATTTAAGGCTAACAACAGACAGAGCAGAGAAAATACTATGCAAACTGGTGCGGATAAATTCAAAACAGCACAGAGTCCCTCCACTAGTCATATCCTCTTCAGTCCCGACGTACACATAAGTGCACATCAGGTCTTTGCAGTGCCATTCTGCCAAGTTTCTTTTTCCCGAATTGAGACCTGATGTGCACGACTGTGCACATCATGCGGTTTCTGTTTTTGCCGCTAGGTCGCGCGCAAGTCAGTTTTAGCAGGTTTTCTCGAATCCTGAAACTTCCGATCTTAAAGATGGCGTCATCTGCGACACGCGAGAAAGGTAAATTCAGTTTCAATATTCGTTTTTGAATTCTGTTGCTGTTTTTATCGAGTCTTACTCGAAACAAGATATCAAGGAAGAGATATTAAAACGATAGTTTCGTAGTTTTACAAACATCAACTGTTGAATTTTAAGTACACATTTGTGTACATCAGGTCTTAGCTCACAGAATGTAGTGGTGCTAACGCGAAGACTGATCTCATTGCGAAATCGTAATTTAAAACGCAATCTAAATTAAAATCTGTAGGTTTAGCTACTAATAAGGTAGAGTAGGAGCAAAATCGTTGTGGATGCTACTGGATATGTACTCCATGGGTCCTGGGTACCAATCTCAGTAAGAGCTCTAAAATTTTTAATTTTGTTATTAGGTTCACTTACATATCTTTATTCAATTACTTCAACAGTTACCTTAACTTTATTAAATTTTCGCTTCTCAGTTCTGACAGGCATGAAATTATGAAACTACTTGAGATGAATGACTTGAGTACCTTGTCAGACGAAGACAAGGGTTCTGTTGATGAACTTCCAACTCCACCTGAACGTATGCAATGTGGATATTACTCCTGAGGCTCCTGCATCTGACGATGATGTACACAATCTTGAAACATCAGCTTGATTTTCTCACTGTTGTCCACTAAGATGGAGGCTATCGAAGTGAGCAAAACACTGGTGTCATTCTGTGTGTCATCTGACACGATTTAGATCAGTATTTTTCGGTGGTACTATTTGTTTGCAGGATGTGTAATCGACAGCCTTCTGGAGACAGAAGAACAGACAGACGGTGAACTGAGAAATCCTCCACAGTTTTTCTTCGAGTTCTTCGATAAAAATTTCTGGAAAAAAGTTGCAGGACAAACTAATTTACATCAGTGCCAAAAGAACTCAAAAATTCTTGATACAAATACTAATGAAATTTTGTCCCTTGTCAGCATTGAGGTATTGATGGGTACATTGAAATTGCTCCAGGCACAAGTTTACTGGAATATGGAACTTGATATTCCACTTGTATCATCAACCATGGCAAGAGATAGATACTACAAACTACAGAACAAACTGCATATTGTGAATAATTTCGAAGACCATGACGGAAATGACAAACTTTGGAAGGTTAGACCAGTAATTGTTGCTTTTAGAAATAAATGTATTAGTTTACCCAGGTCTCAACACCTATCTGTGGATGAACAGATGATTCCATTCACGAGGAGGTGTAATATGTGGACATATGTGTCTAACAAACCTAATCCACTTGGCCTCAAAAATTTTATTTTAGCATCATCAGATGGACTTGTCCTTGATTTTGCTGTATACAATGCGAAAGGAACGATTCCTGAAAGCGACCTATTTCAAACAGGAACTTTGATGGCCAGTAGAATAAAAGAAGTAGTTTCTAAGTTCAAGAGACACCAGGAGCTACAGTGGGTACAATGGGATGAGAACATAAGGGAGGACCAGGAAGTTTGTGCCCTCAAATGGAAGGGCAATAAACCCGTCACTTTGTTATCCTCGTGCATAGGGAGCGAACCAGAGGGTACCTGCAAACGGTGGTGTAATACAGAGAAAGCCAGCCATCGTCAAAAGCTATAATCACAATATGGGTGGCATTGTCTTTGTGATAGATACATGGCATACTATAGGTCAAACACCAGGACAAAAAAATGGACTGTCAGAGTATTCAACCACTTAACTGATTTAGCCATAATTAATTCATGGATTATGTACAAAAGGATACCAAAACAAAAGTGGATGTCTCTCATTAACTTCAGAATTCACTTGGCCCACGACTTAGTAAAGTCTTCAAGAACTGTAGACTCACTAGAACTGTCGAAAAAAATTTCTCAGAGTGTAACACGGGAGTTCTGATGAAGATGAGGAGCATCAAACCATACAAAACGAAGACGAATTATGCCAAAGCCAACTAGAGAAAGCAAATGTGACAGGGCTGGCCACCTACCTGAATATATTGAGAGTATTTTTGCCTCAAGGTGTCGGTTACCAGGCTGCAAATCACGTTCTCACTTAATGTGTGAAAAGTGAATGTATTAAAAAGCAATTGTTTTGCTAAATTCCATAAACATGAGAAGTAATGTGTTCATGAAATGTAAAGTGTACATAAGAATGAGAAGTAATTTAAACATTTTTCATTGTAAATAAAAATATGAAAATACTACGAGATCGGCATTTTTTTCTCTGTTAAGATCCAATGTACACATGTGTACAGTCAATTATCAAAAAATTATTTAAAATAAAATTTCAAAATTAGTTTTTTTTGCTACTTTGAGATCAACTGCACCAAAAAAGGCGACTGAAGCATTTTTCCATTCTTTGTCTATCTTCGGGACTGAAGAGGATGTGGGTGTATCATTATGCTCTCATCGAGTCAGTACTCAACTTCCCAGCTAGCACGTGGGCATACAGACTAAACCTGGTCACCAACAAAGCATCAGTCAAACGAGGGCAGAGAAGTGTCTTAATAGGCTTTCTGGAGCCTTCGGCACCACTTCACTGCATGCACTGTGTGTGGTGCTTGGAATATTACCCATAGATTTCACGATCAAATACAGAGCTGCAAGGTACTGGCTGAAGATGGGTAGACTAGATAAGGTGCACACAATAATTGGTGTACCGACACTGACGACACCTCACCTTAAAAGTTGGCGTTTGGGTACCTGACAAGGTGTCCTGACACAAGGGAGCTCTTGGAATTAAAACATATCGATCCCAGCTGCGGTATGGTATATTTCTTAAATGGACACGGACCTTACTTTAAGCATTTAAACCGCGTGAATCTGAGACAGGCTTCTAAATGCATATCTGGGAAGAGGGTTTCCCAGGACATGCTGCCTTCTTCTGTGGGCAATAGACATTCATGTACGCAGCAATAAGAGACGAAAAACAATGGACACAACTATATGGAT
The DNA here is from genome assembly GCF_021461395.2 of Schistocerca americana. NCBI lineage: Eukaryota > Metazoa > Arthropoda > Insecta > Orthoptera > Acrididae > Schistocerca > Schistocerca americana. The sequence goes on from NC_060125.1 coordinate 315,981,081, forward strand.
TGACAAAAAGTGTTAGAAAGACAACACATGAAGAATAACTCAGACACGACATAACAGTCATACTTATATGAAACGTAACCACAGTCTCCAGAGGGCGGACGGTGACAATCACAGTGACAGCGAAATCAATGACACCGAAGAGGAAGTTGAGGAAGAAGACGAGATGTAACAGTAAGTAAGTGTAAGGTGTTGGCGATGTAGCCAAGGAAGCATCAACTGTTGTACACGGATGAGCACCTAATGTTATTGCATAGGATTAAAAATACTATTTCTTTACTACCAACCAAACTATTTTTTTGTGACCGGCGGTCAACAGCTCGAGAAAACCATTCCGAGGTATTAACCACTAGTCACAATCGGTGATGGCACTAAAAAATCTCCCCTCTATCCTATCATCTTTTTACGTTATTCTTAAAACAATTTTTTTAATATTTTGACGTTAAATTATTGTTATTTTAGAAAAGTATTATTCCCCGTCTAATATTGTAAGCGAAAACAAAAGAAGAAAGTACGAAAAAGATGACGAAAGAAAACTATAAGATGTGCGACCTGTTTTAATAACTCATGTAAAAGGTCTTAATTTTGCCATAAATGAACAAATAAGTAAAAGTACAAAGCGAAGCCCGTTCATCAGCTTCCACGACAGAAGACCTTCGTCATCAAAAATACCCGGCACGGAGAGCAATACGACCACGTACAGCGACAAGCCTAGACAGTGGCCAGAACGGTGACACGGCACCTGGCTAGACAAGCGACATCAACAGCCAGCGGCCGACTCGTGATCACAAAGACGATCACCCACTTAGCCGACGTGACATCCCAGTGTCTCCTAGGAGCCTCCAGAGAACCAGCGCCCCACCACACCAGCCATCACGGGTATCGCCCCACTACTGACCTCACTGCATCAAAAACTGTGCACTAAGCTTTCAGGGGTGGAGAATCTTATCAAAGCATTCGTTTCGCCCTAGAAAGCCTCCCAGACACCCCAAACCGCACCTGAAGACCTGCGTATGGAACGCGAAATGGGTCAAAACGTAGAAGACGGAACTAACGGACTTCCTGGCATGCCATGGACTGACATTAAGCTCAGTTAGGAGACAAATACGGAATATGCACGTGTGCTGTGACCATTGGGTCAATCAAAGAGAAGGCTGGACAGCCGTTCTAGTCAAAAACGAAATTTCTCATCAGGGAAACAACTTCCAGGGCTACGATGATTGGAAGGTACGGCGGTCACCACCGCCTCCGCCACAGGGAACTTCACGTGTGTTGCCGCGTACCTCAGTTCAAGCGGCACTTGTTACCCGAAGACCTGCGTAATATCTTCGACTCTTGCGACAGTGCTGGGAGGCGACCTCAACAGCGAGCACACTTCTTGGAACATGAGAAAAACGATCCCAAAGGGTTCGGTCTAGAGGAGGATTAACATTACTGTTATCGGTCCGAGGGACCGTGCAGAGTGCCACCTTTTCTCGACTAGGTTGACGTCCTATGTTGACGTCCTAGATGTAGAGGTTCTCAAGAATGTCAACGTTAACTTCCACCTCCTGGTGATCCAAGACTTATCATGAAATCAAAAGCCGGTAAGAGCAATACTGGGGAGGGCACACATACCACTGCCGCCACATAGCACAACTCAGACCGACTGGCAACAGTTTCAGCGTTTCCTGGACAACAACGTTCCGCCAGCACAACACGTTACATGGGGGGTCGCCATCGACACAGCAGTACAGGCGTTAACGGTAAAATCCGAACCCAGAAATGCGGGTCAACTACATGAAATTTTCAACCAAACGTTAACTTCGAGGCGTTTTCCCATGTCATCAAGCCATCAAAAGGCAACCGAATTATTTCCATAGACAGTGGGTCTGCTTTAAGAATCCTGAAGATGGGAGACAGATGTACCAGCTAGACAGGAAATCCACGAATGTGTCGTAGAATTGAGCCAGGAAGTCCGATATCTTGCTACGAAAGCCTGACGAGTGGCAGATGGTGAAGAACCTGCGTCTGCAAAAACCATCAAACGATCAGTAAGTGGTGCAAATAGTCCTATATACGATCCAGTGGCACAAGCAGAACCTAATTCCGAACACATCAGCAGCAGTTGACAACTCCACCTCGACCAATACAAAGTGACGAGGAGCCGGTGGGGCAGTGCTTATGATCTCTCGGAATGCGCTAACGCATTTCCGGCCACAGTTTCCCACTCCGACGGAACTTAAAGAGCTCATCCGTAAAACGGCCTACAACTCGCTGCGTCACAACTTTGTCACCAGTGAAGATTTAAAAGGTATACCCAGAAATTCCCTCGTTCAAGTCACCAGATTTTTCAATAGTTGTCTTCGCCGTGGTTACGTCCCAGAGGATGGTACCGTTGCCGAAAGCCTGGAAGGCTCTCTTACTTCCGAACAGTTATCGTCCTGTCAGCCTTCTACCAATCTTGGTGAAGCTCCCCGAACTCAAAAGACTATAATACAATTTGGTGCTGGACAACGTGATCCGACCGTAACTGTGCGGATTCCAAAGTAAACTCTCCGCCGAATTTCAACTCCTCTGGATAACTGAAAAAATACAAGAGAACCTTAATAAACGATATTCGATAGTTGGAGTGTTCTTGGAACTCGAGAAAGCTTCTGATAAAGTATGGGAAGGAAGCTGGACTAAGAATGTTGAGACATCTCATTACCTTCTTCAAGAGTAAGAATGTGAATTTGCTACGAAGATGAAAATATACCGAGCTACTTAGAATTCTACACTGCTCTAAGGAGGACTTCTTGGGGCACAACCTGCGACACCAATTTCAAGAAGCTGCAAGTCATACAAAATAAATGTTTCCGATGGACACTCGGAGCATTATACAGGATAAAGACACCGGAACTCCACCATACACTGTACGAGAAATACCTACTCCAAAAAGTATTGGAAAAGCCCCAAAAGCTCTTTCACAAGATCAATGCACCATTCATCAGTGAGCGATAGTAGGCACAGCTTTTCCCCAGCGATGAAACAAATATAAAGTGCTATGGTCCATCCTGGCAGACGATGGAGTTGCATCCGGAGGACACTAAATGATCTCATTTCAAATACAACTCACAATCAAAGAAAAGTACGCCTACCATCCGAACAGGCGAAAAGCCCCTCTACCTGCCCTACAGCTGTGAATAAAGAGCAATAATTATAAACCTCTCCCTTACGTAACACATAGGCAGAAAAATCGTCAAACGCGATAAGGATCCACCGACATCACACATTAAAAAAAGTAAGTAAACAAGATAATTTAGGAAGCTCTCTGTCGATCCACCGCCGAACTGACTCCGATTCAAAGTAAATGACGAGCCTTGAACGCAGCGCTGGCGAACCAATAAAACGCCAGTGCACCAGCTATCGTGACCGCGATCGATTCTGACCTTGCAGTAACTATGGTGACCATTCTCACTATTAGATCACAACGATCTCTTGTGGTTTTATTCAGTGTCTCATATTTCTAAATAATTTAATTTTGCTATTTAATCCGGCCGGTGTGGCCGAACGGTTCTAGGAGCTTCGGTCTGGAACCGTGCGACCACTACGGTCGCACGTTCGAATCCTTCCTCGGGCATGGATGTGTGTGATGTCCTGAGGTTAGTTAGGTTTAAGTAGTTCTAAGTTCTAGGGGACTGATGACCTCAGATGTTAAGTCCCATAGTGCTCAGAGGCATTTTTTTTTTGTTATTTGAAAAATAATATGATAACTTGACCGAAATAAGAAGTACTACGCTACTGGCCATTAAAATTGCTGCAACACGAAGATGACGTGCTACAGACGCGAAATTTAACCGACAGGAAGAAGATGCTGTGATATGCAAATGATTAGATTTTCTGAGCATTCACACAACGTTGGCGCCGGTGGCGACACCTACAACGTACTGACATGAGGAAAGTTTCCAACCGATTTCTCATACACAAACAGTAGTTGACTAGCGTTGCCTGGTGAAACGTTGTTGTGATGCCTCGTGTAAGGAGGAGAAATGGGTACCATCACGTTTCCGACTTTGATAAAGGTCGGATTGTAGCCTATCGAGATTGCGGTTTATCGTATCGCGACACTGCTGCTCGCGTTAGTCGAGATCCAATGACTGTTAGCAGAATATAGAATCGGTGGGTTCAGGAGGGTAATACGGAACGCCATGCTGGTTCTCAACGGCCTCAAATCACTAGCAGTCGAGAAGACAGGCATCTTACCCGCATGGCTGTAACGGATCGTGCAGCCACGTCTTGATCCCTGAGTCAACATATGGGGACGTTTGCAAGACAACAACCATCTGCACGAACAGTTTGACGATGTTTGCAGTGGCATGGACTATCAGCTCTGAGACCATGGCTGCAGTTACCCTTGACGCTGCATCACAGACATTAGCGCCTGCGATGGTGTACTCAACGACGAACCTGGGTGCACGAATGGCAAAACGTCATTTTTTCGAATGAATCCAGGTTCTGTTTACAGCATCGTGATGGTCGCATCCGTGTTCGGCGACATCGCGGGGAACACACATTGGTAGCGTGTATTTGTCATCGTCATACTGGCGTATCACCCGGCGTGATGGTATGGGGTGCCATTGGTTACACGTCTCGGTCACCTCTTGTTCGCATTGCCTGCCAGTGTGTCCGAGCGGTTCTAGGCGCTTCAGTCTGGAACCGCGCGACCGCTACAGTCGCAGGTTCGAATCCTGCCTCGGGCGTCGATGTGTGTGATGTCCTTAGGTTAGTTAGGTTTAAGTAGTTCTAAGTTCTAGGCGACTGATGACCTAAGATGTTAAGTCCCATAGTGCTCAGAGCCATTTGAAACATTTCTTGTTCGCATTGACGGCACTTTGAATGGTGGACGTTACATTTATTTATTTATTGTTCCGTGGGACCAAATTAAGGAGAAGTCTCCATGGTCATGGAACGATTAAATACATGAAATTATAACACGATAGTAGAAACAGATGAAATGAAATATAAGAAACATATTGAATCGACAAGTCGTAAGTTTAAATAAAGAAAATCAACAATGTAACAATGGAATTTGCTTAATTTTTCAGCTCTTCCAGGAGCTCCTTGACGGAATAGAAGGAGTGAACCATGAGGCAGCTCTTCAGTTTAGACTTAAAAGTGTTTGGGTACTGCTAAGATTTTTGAGTTCTTGCGGTAGTTTATTGAAAATGGAGGCAGCAGAATACTGGACTCCTTTCTGCACAAGAGTCAAGGAATTGCATTCCACATGCAGATTTGATTTCTGCCTAGTGTTAACTGAGTGAAAGCTGCTAACTCTTGGGAATAAGCTAATATTGCTAACAACAAACGACATTGAAGAAAATATTTACTGTGAGGGCAATGTCAGAATTCCCAGTCTGTTGAATAGGGGTCGACAAGAGGTTCTCGAACTTAGACACCACATCTAGCTCGAAGAGCCCGTTTTTGAGCCAAAAGAATTACCCCAAAAAATAATACCATACGACATGAGCGAATGAAAATGTGCGAAGTAGACTGCTTTTCGTGTTGAACTGTCACTTATTTCAGATATTGTTCTAATGGTAAATAAAGCAGCATTTAGTTTCTGAACAAGATCCTGAACATGGGCTTTCCACAACAGCTTACTATCTATCCGAACGCCTAGGGACTTGAACTGTTCCGTCTCGCTTATAATATGCCCATTCTGTCTGATCAAAATATCGGTTCTTGTTGAATTGTGAGTTATAAATTGTAAAAACGGAGTCTTACTGTGATTTAGCATCAAATTATTTTCCACAAGCCACGAACTTATTTCATAAACTACATTATTTGATACTGTTTCAATATTACACACAAGATCCTTCACTACCAAGGTGGTGTTATCAGCAAAGAGAAATATTTTTGAATCACCTGTAATACTAGAAGGCATATCATTTACATAAATAAGAAACAGCAGTGGCCCCAGCACCGACCCCTGGGGAACGCCCCGCTTAACAGTACCCCATTGGGACTGAAAATCACTACCACTCTCAGTATTGCGGAGAATTACCTTCTGCTTTCTGTTCTTAAAGTAAGAGGCGAACCAGTTGTAAGCTACTCCCCTTACTCCATAATGGTCTAACTTCTGCAGTAATATTTTGTGGTCAACACAGTCAAAAGCCTTCGTTAAATCAAAGAAAACACCTAGCGTTCGCAACCTTTTATTTAATCCGTCCAAAACCTCACAGAGAAAAGTGAATATAGCATTTTCAGTTGTTAAACCATTTCTAAAACCAATCTGTTTATTTGACATCAAATCATATGAATTTAAATGCTCCAGTAACCTTGTATATATAACCTTCTCGATAACTTTGGCAAACACCGATGGCATAGAAATAGGTCTAAAATTGTCAACATTATCCTTGTCTCCCTTTTTTCAAAGTGGTTTCACTACCGAGTACTTTAATCGGTCAGGAAACCGACCACTCCTAAAGGAAAAGTTACAGATATAGCTAAGTACTGAGCTAACATACATAGAACAATACTTCAGTATTCTGCTAGATACCCCGTCATATCCATGAGAGTTCTTAGTCTTTAGTGATTTAATTATTTACTCAATCTACCTCTTGTCAGTATCATGGAGGAGCATTTCAGATAACAGTCTCGGAACACTTTTTTCTAAGAGCGCTATATGATTCCCTGTTGGGACTAGTTTCCATTTAACTCACCAGCTATATGCAGAAAGTGATTATTAAATACTGTACATACATACGACTTATCAGTAACATGGATATTCCCACTACGCAATGATTCCATATCCTCGACCTGTCTCTGCAGACCAGCAGCTTCCTTTACGACTGACCATATGGTGTTAATTTTATCCTGAGACTTAGCTATTCTATCTGCATACCACGTACTTTTTGCCTTCCTAATAACATTTTTAAGCACCTTACAATACTGTTTGCAATTGGCTGCTGCATTTAGATTTTGACTGTTTCTAACGTTTTGATATAACTGCCACTTTGTTCTACAATATATTCTTATCTCTCTAGTCAGCCACGCAGGCTGCCTGTTTGTGCTAGTACCTTGTTTTGAACGTTCTAACGGAAAGCAACTTTCAAAGAGAACGAGAAAAGTCTTGAGGAAAGCATTATATTTATCGTCTACTGTATCAGCACTATAAACATCTTGCCACTCTTGTTCCTTGACAATGTTTACAAAGGTCTCTACAGCAACTGGATCAGATTTCCTAAAAAGTTGAGAACTATATGCAACATGTGTTGTAGCACAAAAATCTTTTAGAGTTAAAATTTGTGCATCATGATCTGAAAGGCCATTCACCTTTTTGCTAACAGAATGCCCTTCTAGTAATGAGGAATGAACAAAAATATTATCTATGGTTGTTCTACGGTTCCCTTCCACTCTCGTTGGAAGAAATACGGCTTGCATAAGATTTTAGGAATTGAGGAGCTTTACCAGCATCCCTTTCCTTGCACAATCACTTATACAATTAATATTGAAATCACCACATATAACTAACTCTTTGTATATCCTATAAAGTGAACCAAGAACCTCCTCTAGCCTTAACAAAAATGATGTGAAATTGGAGTCTGTGGATCTATAAATAACAACAGAAGTTTAGCTCCACTAAATCTAACCACACCTGCACAACATTCAAACACCTTTTCAGTGCAGCACTTTGAAACATTAATTGACTCAAATAGGATGCCGTTTTTCACATACATGGCTACACACCCACACCGCAAAGAGCTCCTAGAAAAGCTGGCAGCCAACCTGTAGCCTGGTGAAGGAAGCCTCTGAATTATCTCCTTATTTAAGAAGTGTTCAGATATACCAATAATTTCAGTCAACATCTATAAGCAGTTCACTAACTTTATCTCTAATACTTTGTATATTTTGATGAAGTATACTAATTCCCTCATTACTAGGACACCTAAGCTTTGTCGAAAGTAGTTCCTTTGTTAGAGACACTTCCCTTAAGCAGGAATACCTATCAACTGACTTCAATCTAAAAAAGGTGAAGCTCTAACACCCACTATTACAGGAATTTTCCCATGAGTGACCCCACCACCCCCACCTATGCTCTCACCTAAAAGCTTTTCCAACCTCCCCTTCCCATACCTGTTGAGGTGCAGGCCATGTCTAGTGAAACCCCTCCTGCTGATGGACTCCACCGACATCACTGAAATGTGATCCATGCCTTCAGTCATCAGCGCACCCCCAAGTCTCATGTTGTGACGCCTCACGGGTGTATTAAGATGAGGCCGATCGTGACGCTGAAACAGTGCCACGAAATGCATATTCGTGTTGCCAGTCTGAGTGGCTATCTTTTCCAGGTCACCATCTATGTCATACTCCCCATCCCTATCAATACTATTACCAGCCCCACCCACAATCAATACCTGATCCATACCTGATCCTCTTTAGCAAAATCTCTACATAACCCCCCTATGTTAGCAGTCACCTGAGCCAATCCTGCATTAGGCTTCACAATGCTGGTGACCTGGTACCCACTCCCCAACACTTCCTGCAACTGCAGGCCTACACCTCTGTCATGAGAACTACCTAACAGCAGAACCTTCTTCTTTCTCTTCGACTTTGCAACTGTCCTAGCCACCGTAACTGCTGAAGTCTGCTGCATACTTCCTACATCTACAGCTACTAGAGATTCCTCTCCACTAGACTCTGACAGTTGGTCATATCTGTTGCAAGCACCAATAGTAAAACTACGTGAAAATCTCCTTCTCCTAGCAGATCTCTTGCCAACAGCCAGCTCCCATTCCACAACCCCCTTCTACCTCCTCATCCTATATAGCTCCTCCTGTGTGTTTTTCTGCTGCACCTGAAGGGCACAGATCTTACGCTCCTGCTGCTCTATCAACTTCCTCTTGCTATATAACGTGCAGTTCCAGGAGAGGATCTCACCAGACTGCCTACTGGCTTCCGCACTGCATTCCCCCCCCAGTGAAAATACTTCCAAGTCTCACACCACAATCCACTACTCACGAACCTACGGCAAAGCCCACACTTCTCACTCATGGTAAAATTTTACAGTTATTGAAATAAGAAAACTACTTTATCTAAGTTCCGCTTGTACAACAAGAAGATGTTAAAAAACTGACTACAATAATCACAAACTTACTCCACAAGGGAAGTAACTACTATTATTAACAGTATTAATCAACAACAAATGAGAAAATAACAAAAGACTACCACAGAAAGAAAATCAAAGGTCTAATGACACAGTAACGAAACTGAAAACTTTTCCCAAAAAGTATTTCTGAAATTATTTCACCAGAAAACACCAAGAACACAGGTTGAAGACTACTTAAGTTTCTAAATAAACCACTATACACAAACAATTAATTAGTACTTGAGTTTCAATGCGCCGCTACAGCTGCAACTGGTCAACGCGGAATGTAAAAACAGGTCCAGATGTGTTACATCCCTTGGCTCTACCCTTCATTCGATCCCTGCGAAACCCTACATTTCATCAGGATAATGCACGACCGCATGTTGCAAATCCTGTACGTGCCTTTCTCGATGCAGAAAATGTTCGACTGCTGCCCTAGCCAGCACATTCTCCAGATCTCTCACCAATTGCAAACGTCTGGTCAATGGTGGCCGAGAAACTGGCTCGTTACAATACGCCAGTCACTACTCTTGATGAACTGTGGTATCTTATTTAAGCTGCATGGGCAGTTGTACCTTTACACGCTATCCAAGCTCTGTTTGACTCAATGCCCAGGCGTATCAAGGACGTTATTACGGCCAGAGGTGGTTGTTCTGGATACTGATTTCTCAGTATCTATGCACCCAAATTGCGTGAAAATGTAATCACACGTCAGTTCTAGTATAATATATTTGTCCAATGAATACCAGTTTATCATCTGCATTTCTTCTTGGTGTAGAAGTCTTGTTGACCAGTAGTGTATTATCTTTTCTGCATGAGTTTATTTCTTAAAATGGAAATAATGTCTTTCCTTCATAGAGTGATTTGTTACGTGATGCACAATTTGCGTAAGTTGGAGAGAAATACAAAGGTTGTCTTGTCGTGACAAGATGATTATTACTCTTGTTAAATAAGCTGAAAATACTAGGAATTCAGTTGTTGTTAGTCTGACTTCATTACGTCAACGTTTTAACTGAAAAAAAAACGTTACAATTATAGGAACATAATTCTGTGTCCCGACGCATGTTCAGGCCAAAGCATATCTGTGCTCTTCCTTTTTAATCAACTGAAAAAAAGCAAATTGAAACCTATTTTATCGTCCGCCGCAGCGTTGGAAGGGCAAATGCTTGATTTAATTCACTTCAAGTTGCACATCTCTCACGCAGTTTGCATAATTTTAAATGTACCGCGTAATGAAGGCGGCTGCAGCTCGTCAACGATGTTCTTTCTGATGCTGAAATGAATCTACATTCTGAAAAGGGCTGGATTATTTGACATGGAATGGTACTGACAGAGACTAAATAATTTGAGTACGTATTTTTATGCAAATACGAGGGTGAGTCAAATGAAAACCTTAAATTTGTAATAACAAATCGAAATTTCGCGCCGTTATCCTGTAAGTTGGTAAGCATGCTACAAACAGCGTGCAGAATGGCCTGTAGGTGGCAGAATAGTGCAGATGCACACATACCGTGCAGTATCAGTATAAAGATGGCCGCCCCACTTGCGACTTACACCACGGAAGAACAGCGTTCTGTTATTCGGTTTTTGCGTAATGAAGGTGTGAAAGCTATTGAAATTCATCGACGAATGAAGGTTCAGTACGGTGATGCATGTCTGTCACAGCAGCAAGTCTACGAACGGAGTAGGAAGTTCGCAAATGGTGTGACTTCAGTGGAAGTTGCTCCTCGTCCAGATCAGGCAGAACGAGTTGTGACTCCACAGAACATTGCAGCAGCTGAAGCCATAGTGAAGGAAAACGACCAAATGACACTGAATGACACTGCAGCATGTTTACATATTAGTCACGGTTCAGCACACCACATTGAGCATGATGTGCTCCAGTTTCACAAAGTGTCTGCAAGATGGGTTCCACGGCAGCTGAGTCCTGAAATGGGAGAACGACGCGTTGATACTTGTGAAGAACTTCTTCGGCGCTTTGAACGAGAAGGTGATGGCTTCCTTGCAAGAATCGTTACTGGGGACGAAACCTGGGTTCACTTCCACCAACCGGAAACGAAAAGAGCGAGCAAGGAATGGCGCCATTCCTCATCACCAAAACCAAAGAAGTTTCGAACAGAACCATCTTCATTGAAGGTTATGCTGACTCTCTTTTGGGACGAAAAAGGCGTCATTTTGGAGCATTATATGCCTGGAGGGACCACTGTCACCAGTGCATCATGCACAGATCTCCTAAAAAATCATATGGGGCCTGCAATCAACTCAAAGCGACGTGGATTGCGGTCAGCAGGTGTCCTTTTGCAACACGGCAATGCAAGGCCCCACACTGCCCGTACAATAGTTGCAACAATCACAGATCTGCATTTTGAGTGTCTTCCTCATCCACCATACTCACTAGACCTTGCCCCAAGTCATTTCCATATGTTTAGGCCACTCAGAGACGCAATGGGAGGAAACAAGTTCCGTTCTGATGAAGAGGTACGCCACGCGGTGCATGCAGTGCTTGCAGGGACTACCAAAAGAATTTTTTTCTAATGGAATGTATGTACATTGTAAGCGCTGGAGGACTTGCATTGAGTGTGGGAGAGACTATGTTCAAAAGTGATACAACTTTGTACCACTTCTGCACAATAAATAATATTTAAAAAAATATTTAATGTTGTGATTTGACTTACCCTCGTATTAAAATATTTGTAAATTTTACTCGCGTTTTTTGGTTCAATAGCAGTCTGTAAGAGTTGTACGTTCGATTGATCACAGAGGCAACTACTAAGGGAGAGATCCAACATTTTTAATGGCTTACTTAGTAATGTGAACAGCATGAAGGTCTCAGATAATAATAATAATAACGATGTGTTCTTTTTCCGACTAACACAACAGTAGTAAATGTTTGATCCTTTGGTACATTCTATAGTAATCGTTATTGTTGTTATTATTATTACTGTTGTTGTTATTGCACAAAAGCATGTCTCTTCTTACAAATGTCACATATTTCGCACAACACGTAAAGTACTCTATATCGTACACACTCTATATTCATTCTCGCTGTTGGCTTTTTACACAATTTCACACTTATTTTCCCATGGGAACGTTATAGCTTTCCATAGAGATGCAGTATTCTGTTATTCTTATTTTCTAGTTGCTTTCATATAGAAATAAATTGCGATTGTCCAATGCTGCATGGGACTGTACTCCTTTTCTGCGTGTAACATCTCAGAACGGGACGCCGGCTGCTGTGGCCGAGCGGTTCTAGGCGCTTCAGTCTGGAACCGCGCTACTGCTACGGTCGCAGGTTCGAATTCTGCCTCGGGCATGGGTGTATGTGATGTCCTTAGATTAGTTAGGTTTCAGTAGTTCTAAGTCTGGGCGACAGATGACCTCAGATGTTAAGTCCCATAGTGCTTAGAGCCATCAGAACGGGACACCTCAGTTAGCCCCTTGGTTCATATGGCGGTCAGTTGCTCAACAGTTGCACGTCTGTTCGCCCAGACTCATCTCAGCAGCCGTCGTTCACCCTGTTATCTATGGTCTGTGGTGCATCACAGTTACCTCGGCGTCAGTTTTGGTTAACGCCAACATGTCATCCTCGATATGCTTTAACCACAGCGGTACGCGAACAGTATACAAACTTAGCCGTTTCGGAAGGGCTTCAACCTTTGGCCCGAATGCCAATGAATTTCAGTTAGACAATAAATCACACAAATATAAAGGCTGTAAGTTCAGCTAAATACTTAGGGATTGTAGTTACGAATAACTTAAACTGGGACGACCACACAGATAATGTTGCGCAGAAAGCAAACCAAAGACTGCGATTTATTGCCTGGACACTTAGAAAATGCAACAGGCCCACTAAAGGGACTGCTTACATTACGCTTGTCTGGCCTCTTCTGGAGTACTGCTGTGCGATGTGGGATCCGCATCAGATGGGATTGACGGAGGACATCGAATAAATTCAAAAAATGGCAGCTCATTTTGTATTATCACGAAATAGGAGGGATGGATATGATAAGCGAACTGGGATGGCAGTCACTCAAGCATAGGCAAGTTTCGTTGCCGCAGTATAGTCATGAAATGTCAGTCACCGTCTTTGTCCTCATGGTCTGAAAATATTTTGTTGGTCCCAACTACATAGGGAGGAATGATCATCACAACAAAATAAAAACCAGAAAAATTTAAGTGTTCGTTTTTCCCCATGAGCTGTCGAGAGTGGATCGGTCGACAAATAGCTTAAAGGTGGTTTGACAGACCGTCTACGAGGCATTTAATTGTGAACTGCAGAATAATAATGTAGATGTAGGTGATACCCTTTTAGTCGTCAGAGAAATTGCTCCGTTTCCACATTACGGCAACGACTGCACTATTATCCGTGTCCCACTCTCCGCCCACTCCCCCCACCTCCCGCCCCCCCCTTCACCCCATCGCCCACCGTACAGGCTTTGTACACCGTCGACATCTAGTGCTGCCTTGTGCCGTCTGTGAGTGGCTACTCTACGTTGACGTCGAACATAGGCGGTGGTCACAGTAATGTGACTGTGCAGTGTATGTGTCAGTGGGAATGTACACTATAATAAGGAGTACATCGTGTCTCTGAGACACAGAAGACGGCACTTGGACTGCAAAAAAGTCATAGATTATTGCAGCTGTCCCAGACTGGCAATAAATATGCGAGAGCTCATCACATTATGAAATGATGAGACGTTCAATTCAAGACATTAAACTGGAAAATGAGTAATAATATTCTGTGGACTTCGCTTTTATTGTAATTTCTGCGTCATTCTACACTGTCATAAGACTAGCTTATATATTTGAAATTATATTCAACACATATTGCACACACACACACACACACACACACACACACACACACACACACACACACACACACAGACAGACACATAGAATCTTATCTGTGTGTGTAGCGCCTTTCAGATTTAGTACAGCGAAGTATTTGCTTTGATGAACAGTTGAATTAATAATGCCGACTGTAAACAACTCTGTTTATCTCATCGAATTTCTTTGTTGACATTACTTTCGCTAAAGAATGTTCATTTTACTATAATTTTTACAAATGAAATTTCGACTATTAAATCATATTCCATTATTTGAGCTTTCCGTCGTTAATGTAACGCGGGAACGTAAACGTATACGTTGACGTTACGAATAAATGTGCCTCCGAGTCCAAGATCAGTTTTTCATTCGTAGGCAAATTTATGCTGAACACAGCTCATGTCAATCTCCGTGAAACAAATAAAAAGGATATGACCTTCTATGGCTCGTGTCACCATTCATTACATACACCATCGCTACGTAGGAGATTGAAACAAACCTGGTGAAACTGAATTCGTAGTTTCTACACATGTCAGTTCCTGTCTATAACTTTTGTATGTTATTGCAATGAATGTTGAGTTGGCTAGTGGCAGATCCATCTTTTCTAATGTACCTACTGAAAACATTGACACTAACCACATGTTGAAGACCAAAGTCCTATTCTTTTTCATCGTAACCTATCAGCCTGTTGGCATATGAGCTAGACTGCTCATATAGATCACTAGATAAAATGCTTTCAGTGTTTTCTTAGATCCAAAGTATATCCGCACAACCCGATAAAGGAAACTGCCGTTCAAGAATTTTAGGCCTATGTTCCGGATGCGTATGTACTTGTTTGTAAAGTATTTTTTAACCATCTCTAAAGAGCGTTCTGTCGTCCAAGTAAAAGCACAAAGAACGAATGTACGTGAAAGTCGACCAAAAAAATCGATGTCTAACTTTCTTAAAAATATTCTCAATAATACGAAACTTTACTTCCTGTTTCATTATTCGACGGAATTTCTGAGATAAAAGTTGTTTTGCTTTTAGTATGCTATCAGAAATGTATAAAGTGTTTCTTTCTCAATTCGTAAAGAAGTTGCAGTCTCCCCTATTTAGAGAAAGGCTGCGGGATGAAATTTACGGAGATAAAAAGCTTTTTAATGAAAATTAATTTGTTTTCCAAACGTTTTTTTTCTTCTCTTTCTGTAAGGCGCGTTTTTCTTGATGAATACTGCCTGATAATAAGCTTATTGTCCCAACGTGAGTCAAACATAACTACTGTTACACTATTAACAGCGTCCAAAAGATTAGAAAAAAAGAAGGAAAGATGAACTTTGCAGTCAGTGCAATCAATGAGAAGTTCCTTACGTCCAGCTTACGTAGCAGCTCGGATTATTTCTTGTAATGCCTGCCACCAGTTGGTACAATGATTTTAGTCTGCATCCACGCCAACATTTTATTCATACACCAGCGTAAGTCTCTGCAGCCGTTTGTCATCTTCAAAACACGAATCAGGATATGTTTAGAAAACGCTCGTTTCAGTCACTATAGCAAGTTGTTTTTATTAGGGTGATATAAATCAGTAAATACATCGTCCTGATAAAGAGGAAGTGACCGAAATGTTAGTTTTATAAATATTGTCACGGCCTGGCCACATACCTGGCAACGTTTTGTTGAAGATTATATCTGCACTTTGCAAGTCAAGGAGGAGTGCGAGGCACAGGAGTCACTATGATTGTTACGGCGCCACACTAAATACAAGAATTTCTTCTCATTACATTCGCGAATGGAACTTAATACGGTTTGTTGTTGTTGTGGTCTTCAGTCCTGAGACTGGTTTGATGCAGCTCTCCATGCTACTCTATCCTGTGCAAGCTTCTTCATCTCCCAGTACCTACTGCAACCTAAATCCTTCTGAATCTGCTTGGTGTATTCATCTCTTGGTCTCCATCTACGATTTTTACCCTCCACGCTGCCCTCCAATGCTAAATTGGTGATCCCTTGATGCCTCAGAACATGTCCTACCAATCGATCGCTTCATCTAGTCAAGTTGTGCCACAAACTTCTCCTCTCCCCAATCCTATTCAATACCTCCTCATTAGTTACGTGATCTACCCATCTAATCTTCAGCATACTTCTGTAGCACCACATTTCGAACGCTTATATTCTCTTCCTTTCCAAACTATTTATCGTCCATGTTTCACTTCCATACATGGCTGCACTCCATAGAAATACTTTCAGAAATGACTTCCTGACAATTAAATCTATACTCGATGTTAACAGATTTCCCTTCATCAGAAACGCTTTCCTTGTCATTGCCAGTCTACATTTTATATCGTCTCTACTTCGACCATCATCAGTTATTTTGCTCCCCAAATAGCAAAACTCCTTTACTACTTTAAGTGTCTCATTTCCTAATACAGTTCCCTCAGATTCACCCGATTTAATTTGACTACATTCCATTATCCTCGTTTTGCTTTTGTTGATGTTCATCCGATATCCTCCTTTCAAGACTGTCCCTTCCGATCAACTTCTCTTCCAAGACCTTTGCTGTCTGACAGAATTACAATTTCATCGGCGAACCTCAATGTTTCTATTTCTTCTCCATGGATTTTAATACCTACTCGGAATTTTGCTTTTGTTTCCTTTACTGCTTGCTCAATATAGAGATTGAATAACATCGGGGATAGGCTACAACCTTGTCTCATTCCCTTCCCAACCACTGCTTCTCTTTCATGCCCCTCGACTCTTACAACTGCCATCTGGTTTCTGTACAAATTGTAAATAGCCCTTCGTTCCCTGTATTTTACCCCTGCCACCTTCAGAATCTGAAAGAGAGTATTCCAGTCAACATTGTCAAAAGCTTTCTCTAAGTCTACAAATGCTAGAAACGTAGGTTTGCCTTTCCTTAATCTAGCTTCCAAGATAAGTCGTAGGGTCAGTATTGCCTCACGTGTTCCAATATTTCTACGGAATCCAAACTGATCTTCTCCGAGGTCGACTTCTACTAGTTTTTCCATTCGTCTGTAAAAAATTCGCGTTAGTATTTTGCAGCCGTGACTTATTAAACTGATAGTTCGGTAATTTTCACATCTGTCAACACCTGCTTTCTTTGGGATTGAAATTATTATATTCTTTTTGAAGTCTGAGGGTATTTCGCCTGTCTCATACATCTTGCTCACCAGATGGTAGAGTTTAGTCAGGACTGGCTCCCCAAGGCTGTCAGTAGTTCTAATGGAATGTTATCTACTCCCGGGGCCTTGTTTCGACTCAGGTCTTTCAGTGCTCTGTCAAACTCGTCACGCAGTATCATATCTCCCATTTCATCTTCCTCTACATCCTCTTCCATTTCCATAATATTGTCCTCAAGCACATCGCCCTTGAATAGATCCTCTATATACTCCTTCCACCATTCTGCTTTCCCTTCGTTGCTTAGAACTGGGTTTCCATCTGAGCTCTTGATATTCATACAAGTGGTTCTCTTCTCTCCAAAGGTCTCTTTAATTTTCCTGTAGGCAGTATCTATCTTACCATTAGTGAGATAAGCCTCTACATCCTTACATCTGTCCTCTAGCTATCCCTGCTTACCCATTTTGCACTTCCTGTCGATCTCATTTTTGAGACGTTTGTATTCCTTTCTGCCTGCTTCATTTACTGCATTTTTATATCTTCTCCTTTCATCAATTAAATTCAATATTTCTTCTGTTACCGAAGGATTTCTACTAGTCCTCGTCTTTTTACCTACCTGATCCTCTGCTGCCTTCACTACTTCATCCCTCAAGGCTACCCATTCTTCTTCTACTGTATTTCTTTCCCCCATTCCTGTCAATTGTTCCCTTATGCTCTCCCTGAAACTCTGTACAACCTCTGGTTTAGTCAGTTTATCGAGATCCCATCTCCTTAAATTCCCACCTTTTTTACAGTTTCTTCAGTTTTGATCTGGTATGTAACTTAATTTAGAGTCATATGCCAGAAACTAAAATCGTACATTCGCTTATTTCTTACGGTTCAAAATGGCTCTGAGCACTATGGGACTTAACATCTGAGGTCATCAGTCCCCTAGAACTTAGAACTACTTAAACCTAAATAACCTAAGGATATCACACACATCCATACCCGAGGCAGGATTCGAACCTGCGACAGTAGCGGTCGCGCGTTTCCAGACTGAAGTGCCTAGAACTGCTCGGCCACATCGGCCGGCCATTTCTTATGGAAGTGAGCTTTTGTTCACTATTTCTCGTAAAGGTGTTGTTAATTTTCTATATGCTAAATAAGTCCTGATAACCATTTCCTTTTGACTTTCCTGATATTTTCTTGGTTGGTTGGTTGTTTTGAGGAAGGAGACCAGACAGCGAGGTCATCGGTCTCATCGGATTAAGGAAGGACGGGGGAGAAAGTCGGCCGTGCCCTTTGAAAGGAACCATCCCGGCATTTGCCTGGAGCGATTTAGGGAAATAACGGAAAACCTAAATCAGGATGGCCGGACGTGGGATTGAACCGTCGTCCTCCTGAATGCAAGTCCAGTGTCTAACCACTGCGCCACCTCGCTCGGTCCTCATATTTTCTCTGTGGGCATATAGCTTCATCCTCCTAGCATCGTCTATTAAGTGACTATATTACTATATTCTTTTTTCTCCAAAATTGTTTTTCTTCTGTCATCTGCCAAAATGAAGTATTTCCACCATCACTCAGGACTTCCATGCAGTTGACTTTGTGGTGCTGATATTTATACTCTCTTTTTCGGAACGGCCATTTCTATTCAGTTGAACTACCAATCGTAACTACAGTGTAACTGCAGCCTCAAAGAAATTCAACTGCACATCGTCAATGTTGTAAGTGTGTAGACTTCCATGGGCAGAATGTATTTGAATTAATACCTGTTTAAGGTTTATTACCTGTAGCCAAGGCAGACTGCATGCTTTTATTGTTGTGATCTTCAGTCCAAAGAATGGTTTGATGCAACTATACATGGTACTCTGCCCTGCGCAAGCATCATTGCTAATGCAGCCGACATCCATTTGAACTTTGTCGCTGATCTTATTTCCAGGCCTCTCCCTACAGTATGCATCTCCCACACTTCCGACCAAAGTAGTAAGAGGGCATGCTGAGTGCACTTGGGGGCTTTTTCATTAGCCTAATTTCTGCGAGCATGGGAAACTTCCAAAATTCTAAAAAATTAAATTAGTAAATGAGTAGAGAAATGACGAAGTTTAGGATTTTATTTACTTTATTTTATTTGTATTACTTTTCTTTTATTTTTTGTATTTTTATATTCGTGAATAATTTTCAAGCGCTAGCCTTATGGTGCCACGAAATAGCATAATGAATGAAGTATAAAATATCACCAGTAGTCACTATATTTTTATCTTCAAATAAAGTAAATAAGTAAGGCAAATGTTTTAATGTAGTTAAGCACCAGCTACATTCACATTAAAAAATTCCAACTCGTGAAGTTGTAACACCTATATCGATTAGAAGTGGCTTTATACTATGTAACTGTGTATCTGTGATTATGAAGTGTTTATTCTTAGTTAGTTAAGGTGATTGATTTGTGACAGTAAAGTTTGTGATGTATGTATAGAAAAAGCTAAATAAAGTTTAAAATAATGAAATTTTATAGTATTTGTATGTTTATAATGAAAACATTGTATATTGGAAGCGGGTTCATGCTTAGGACGCTTATATTGTATAACATAAAAGGTATAGGGAAGTCCCTCCGCAACGGAAGTGGCTCGGCTGTCGAACTGGGCGGCTCCTCTGTGGGAACGGTACGCAGTCAGTGGCTGGCTAGCCGTTGCACGCTACACATCGAGGGTGCCCAGGGAGGTATTTTGGAGCAGTTTTGCAAGGAATTTTGCCTCGGATGTGGATTCGGCTGTTGCCTGGTACTCTCGGCAACAAGGAATGGCTCTAACACGTAAAAAATCACTCGCCAAGAAGAAACTGCACATAGCATTCAAATATCAAGAGACGTGAGTACAATTAGTTGCCAGGTCGCTTGCCACAACTACTTCGCCCCTCCGCCACCAACTTCAATGCGAACAGATATGCATTAGTGCTTGGACGAGTTAATTTGTGTGAGTGTTTTCAATAATAACCTATGTGCTATAAAGCTGTCTTTAGAACCATGACTTTTATCCTAATCATAAACCTATACAGGATCCCCTCCTAAGTGTTAAGAATACCGAGTACCCTGTTTGTAACGAATTAGTGATTTATTTCTATGTAACAAAAGTGCTAAAATTCAGTGCCAGACTGTGTAAATGTTACTGTCTAAAATAACAACTTCACAGGTAATGAAAAAAGCCCACAAATTAAAGTTATTTGAAGCATAGTTTGACCTTGATTGCTATCATGAAGGTTTTTTGTGGTTAATCGCACTCAGTGTTGAGTAACTTGCTTTGAAGGGTGAAAAAATAAACGATTCCAAGTGGGGCTAACAATTAAATTTAGTTGAATTGAATCTTACAACTGAAATAATCATTGAGTCGGGAGAGTGATACAGTATCAGTTTGTGGGTCCCCACCATAATTTTCTCATATTAGAAAGATAATTAGAATATTATTGCTACTAAAGGAATCTGATACAGTTCTATAAATGGGAGCGTAAACAGTGTAATTGTGGTATTATTTAATTTTATTTTTGATAATTTTATGTCAGTTTAGTTAGAAAGCTTTCCATGTCCAACTTTAGTTCTGTAATGACTCAGGTAATGATAGTGAATGTAACCGTTATTATTATCAATGAGGTACTGTTTTGGTTTCTGTGATTATTGGAATGTGTATTAATGATCTACTGCTAACCGCAACTTAGACTGCCCTGTATTCGCGTGTATCCAGCGTGCTACACAAAGGGAACCTTAATGAAAGTCTCTACAACAACTAACATTCATTTTTATTGAACATAATGTTCAAATTAAAGTGCCTAATTGGGTTGGCGACAGTTCGATTTTTCATTTGTATATGAACTTTACTACTTTCATTATCCCCAAAGAAAAACCCTGTTTAGTTTTTCTATTAATTACAATATATTCAAAATTACTGTCTGATACCCTCATCCATTAGAAACACGCACAGTCAAAAACCAAAATCCTCCCACAGTGTAACACTAGCTTGTGTCACAGTAAGCGAGTGTTATACTTGGCTCCGGGTGACAGGAAACTCGTAAACTTTACTCACTAAAATATAGTTCATAACGTAAGTATTGGGAATAAAACAATTGTAGGGCGGGTATTGAATGACCTGCCACTGTTATTACCTCCCTTTTCTGTTCCAATCGCGTATGGTTCGCGGGAAGAACGACTGTCTGAAAGCCTCCGTGCGCGCTCGAATCTCTCTAATTTTACATTCGTGATCTACTCGGGAGGTATAAGTAGGGGGAAGCAATATATTCGATACCTCATCCAGAAACGCACCCTCTCGAAAGCTGGACAGCAAGCTACACCGCGATGCAGAGTGCCTCTCTTGCAGAGTCTGCCACTTGAGTTTGCTAAACATCTCCGTAACGCTATCACGGTTATCAAATAACCCTGCGACGAAACGCGCTGCTCTTCTTTGGATCTTCTCTATCTCCTCCGTCAACCCGATCTGGTACGGATCCCACACTGATGAGCAATACTCAAGTATAGGTCGAACGAGTGTTTTGTAAGCCACCTCCTTTGTTGATGGACTACATTTTCTAAGGACTCTCCCAATGAATCTCAACCTGGTACCCGCCTTACCAACAATTAATTTTATATGATTATTCCACTTCAAATCGTTCCGCACGCATACTCCCAGATCTTTTACAGAAGTAACTGCTACCAGTGTTTGTTCCGCTATCATATAATCATACAATGAAGGATCCTTCTTTCTATGTATTCGCAATACATTACATTTGTCTGTGTTAAGAGACAGTTGCCACTCCCTGCACCAAGTGCCTATCCGCTGCAGATCTTCCTGCATTTCGCTACATTTTTCTAATGCTGCAACTTCTCTGTATACTACAGCATCATCCGCGAAAAGCCGCATGGAGCTTCCGACACTATCTACTAGATCATTTATATATATTGTGAAAAGCAATGGTCCCATAACACTCCCCTGTGGCACGCCAGAAGTTACTTTAACGTCTGTAGACGTTTCTCCATTGATAACAACGTGCTGTGTTCTGTTTGCTAAAAACTCTTCAATCCAGCCACACAGCTGGTCTGACATTCCGTAGGCTCTTACTTTGTTTATCAGGCGACAGTGCGGAACTGTATCGAACTCCTTCCGGAAGTCAAGGAAAATAGCATCTACCTGGGAGCCTGTATCTAATATTTTCTGGGTCTTATGAACAAATAAAGTGAGTTGGGTCTCACACGATCGCTGTTTCCGGAATCCATGTTGATTCCTACAGAGCAGATTCTGGGTTTCCAAAATCGACATGATACTCGGGCAAAAAACATGTACTAAAATTCTACAACAGATCGATGTCAGAGATATAGGTCTATAGTTCTGCGCATCTGCTCGACGACCCCTCTTGAAGACTGGGACTACCTGTGCTCTTTTCCAATCATTTGGAACCTTCCGTTCCTCTAGAGACTTGCGGTACACGGCTGTTAGAAGGGGGCAAGTTCTTTCGCGTACTCTGTCTAGAATCGAATTGGTATCCCGTCAGGTCCAGTGGACTTTCCTCTGTTGAGTGATTCCAGTTGCTTTTCTATTCGTTGGGCACTTATTTCGATGTCAGCCATTTTCTCGTTTGTGCGAGGATTTAGAGAAGGAACTGCAGTGCGGTCTTCCTCTGTGAAACAGCTTTGGAAAAAGGTGTTTAGTATTTCAGCTTTACGCGTGTCATCCTCTGTTTCAATGCCATCATCATCCCGGAGTGTCTGGATAAGCTGTTTCGAGCCACTTACTGATTTAATGTAAGACCAGAACTTCCTAGGATTTTCTGTCAAGTCGGTAAATAGAATGTTACTTTCGAATTCACTGAACGCTTCACGCATAGCCCTCCTTACGCTAACTTTCACATCGTTTAGCTTCTGTTTGTCTGGGTGGTTTTGGTTGCGTTTAAACTTGGAATGAAGCTCTATTTGCTTTCGCAGTAGTTTCCTAGCTTTGTTGTTGAACCATGGTGGGTTTTTCCTGTCCCTCACAGTTTTACTCGTACCTGTCTAAAACGCATTTTACAATTGCCTTAATCTTTTTCCATAAACACTCAACATTGTCAGTGTCGGAACAGAAATTTTCGTTTTGATCTGTTAGGTAGTCTGAAATCTGCCTTCTATTACTCATGCTAAACAGATAAACCTTCCTCCCTTTTTTATATTCCTATTAACTTCCATATTCAGGGATGCTGCAACGGCCTTATGATCACTGATTCCCTGTTCTGCACTTACAGAGTCGAAAAGTTTGGGTCTGTTTGTTATCAGTAGGTCGAAGATGTTATCTCCACGAGTCGGTTATCTGTTTAATTGCTCGAGGTAATTTTCGGATAGTGCTCTCAGTATAATGTCACTCGATGCTCTGTCCCTACCACCCGTCCTAAACATCTGAGTGTCCCAGTCTATATCTGGTAAATTGAAATCTCCACCTAAGACTACAATATGCTGAGAAAATTTATGTGAAATGTATTCCAAATTTTCTCTCAGTTGTTCTGCCACTGATGCTGCTGAGTCGGGAGGTCGGTAAAAGGAGCCAATTATTAACCTAGCTCGGTTGTTGAGTGTAACCTCCACCCATAATATTTCACAGGAACTATCCACTTCTACTTCACTACAGGATAAACTACTACTAACAGCGGCAAACACGCCACCACCGGTTGCATGCAATCTATCCTTTCTGAACACCGTCTGTGCCTATGCCAAAATTTCTGCTGAATTTGTCTCTGGCTTCAGCCAGCTTTCTGTACCTATAACGATTTCAGCTTCGGTGCTTTCTACCAGCGCTTGAAGTTCCGGTACTTTACCAATGCAGCTTCGGCAGTTTACAATTACAATACCGATTGCTGCTTGGTCCCCGCATGTCCTGACTTTACCCCGCACCCTTTGAGGCTGTTGCCCCTTCTGTACTTGCCCGAGGCCATCTAACCTAAAAAACATCCCAGTCCACGCCACACAACCCCTCCTACCCGCGTAGCCGCTTGCTGCGTGTAGTGGACTCCTGACCTATCCAGCGGAACCCGAAAACCCACCACCCTATGGCATCACTACTGTCGAAAAGAAACATAGAAACACCCGAAATATTTCAATCTGTTAGTAGAATGTAATTAATGGGAAGATCGCGGAATGAGGGGTTTTGTGAGGGAAGAAACAAGAAAAGGTTAATCCAGCTAAGATCATTCCAAAACAACAACAAAAAAATCCAAAATCACACACACGAATTCCTTTAGAATTAATCGAGCAAAAATTTACAAAGTACACAAAACAGGAATTGAATAATTCAACGAAGACAACGATACCAGAACCCCGCGAAAGGCAGCTCCAAAATCGAGAAATGGCGCACACGAATTCCTGTTAAACAAAAACAAATCGAAATCGAGCATTCCGCTTGACCTATGTAGCTAATACAAAGACAGAGATGCCAGATACCCGCACATAACGACAGCTTAATCAGAAAAATTACTCCAGAATTAACTCAATGAAAATGTATAAATTAAGAAATTAGAATCGCAGCACAAATTAAAATTAACAGGTCAGAAACCGTAAACAAATAAATAATCAATAAATAACAAAAACTGGAATCCATTCAGCTACACAATTTCTACGAACCACTTCACATAAACAAACATCAGCCACAAGAGTGAGCCACCCGTAACAAGAAAATGATCCGTATAAGAACACCACACGGTGGCTCCATGACGTCACATCCGAAAAAAGAAAAAAAAAATTCAAATATTTGTAAAAACCAAAGTTAAAGTTACTTCAGTAATCTTTTCACTCACGATCATTTGGAACATGCACTTAGCTTCCTGTCTAACCTCACCCTCAACAAATTTTCCACTTTGCAAAAACAGCCAAACAAGTGCAAGAAACAGCTTCATAGTTACAATCATTAATCTATTCTCTCACAAAAATTTAACTTGTGTCCTGAAGTTACTGCCTAACCTTACACTCAGAAACTTTGTCAAATACAGAAACAGACAGTCAAATGTTGGTGAAGTAACTTCCATTACTTCCTCTATACGTAAGTTAAGGTATGTAGCTACCACCCAAATCATAACCTCGTTCGTCGCAACATATAGTATTTGGAATTAACGGCATAGATTACACTAGTAACCAAGACAACAACAACAGATAACATTTAAAAACAGGCCGCTTACATTCTTCGCAATGTAAAATCTTGACGCCACATAGGACTCATGGGTCAGAGCAGATGGGTAGGGTCAGATGGTGCAAACAATCAAGTGAAATTAGAAACTTCCTGGCAGATAGAAACTGTGTGCCGGGCAGGGACTTGAACTCGGAACCCTTGCCTTTCGCGAGCCAATGCTCGACCTTCTGAGCTACCCAAGCACGACTCATGAGACGTCCTCACAGCTTTAATTCCACTAGTACCTCGTCTTCTACCTTCCAAACTTCGCAGAAGCTCTGCTGAAAACACTGAAGGACTAGCACTCCTGGAAGAAAGGATATTGCGGAGTCATGGTCTAGCCACAGGCTGGGAGACGAGGTACTGGCGGAATTAAAGCTGAGTGAGTGGGTTATGAGTCATGCTTGGGTAGCACAGAATGTAGTGCACTTATGTTCGAAAGGCGAAGGTCCCGAGATCGAGTCTCGGTGTGGCACACATTTTTAATCTTCCAGAAAGTTTCATATCAGTGCACACTCGGCTGCTGCGTGAAAATTTCATTCTGGAAGTGGAAGTAGGGCTGCTAGTAATTGTATTAATAGGTACCAAGACTATCCTCCGAGCAAGTCATGGAACCCCTGCACTTACATGCAAAAATTCTCAATTGGTAAAAGATTTTGACGAACATTTGCGGCAGCTTTAGCCCGTTTTTCTTCGTTTTCACCGTCGATGACTTTACTACAGTCGAATCGGTGTAAGTTGATTCCTAACAGGTGCAGTGGGCTGGGCGTTGCTGCTTCTCGCGCCTGTCTCAATCATTCACGCAAGTCAAATTTTTAAACGTCTCTGTCGGAATACCTTAGTGTTGCCGAAGCCCTATAGGCGGATACTGTTTTCGCCTGCAACCGTTCCCGCTTTGCGCATACGCTGACTGCCCTCTGCACCACCTCCAGAATAGCATCGGTACGATGAGAATCAGCAACAGCAGCGATTTATTTGAAGATGGGGGCTAGGTAGACCCTCGAAATAATGTGTCAACTTTAAAACAAAGAAGAGAAGATTATCAAATGGTCTTCTCCGGGAAAGCTTACGAAATCACGTGGCGACATTGTTTGCGAAAGTCATCGAAAGCTGACTCGTGTGAAGTTGCCGATGCCGCGCTTGCAGTACTGCCTTCTAGTCACAGGAAGTTTGTCTCCAGCACAGCACTCCAGCCAGTCCGTGGACTGGCCACTTGCTTATTTACTGGTCTGCATAGGTTACAACCGATGGAACCACAAACCACAGATATGACACCGACACAGATACACATCTCGCCATACAGTATTAATCTCATGAAGAGTCCATAGCACCATTTCCAGATATCTATATATTATCTGCTACATATTCTTCCTAAAAGATATACACCAAGCGAAAATAAAAAAGTTCTACCTATTAAATTATTTTTAAAACTAAAGAATGACGTCACTGTACACAGTGACTGACATTAAGAGTTATACATCTGCATTTTCTCTCATTCTCTGAAAATCACTGTAATATGCATTGCACAATACGAAATTAATTTCACCATTCCTTATGATTTCTTCTCGATGGTTGAACCAAAGGAGGACTGCTCTTACGGTTGACTGACATTATACAACAATTGCGTGATATGTTTTCCATAACATAGTTTTAGCTCATCTACACCTTTCAGTACTCTTCCTGATTCAGTCAAAAGCAAAGGGCTCCTCAGGGATCATGATGAGGTTTACAAACAGATGCAGGATAATAGCCAAACGAGCCAGGTAGCTGACTGGAGTGACAGAAGCTATTGTGAATGCAATGAAAACATGTAGACGGGTGGTTCATGTGTTTATGCAAAAAGGGGATAGATGGAACACTGATGTTCCTCTTTGGATTCCTAGAGATATGAAAATGCCGAGACAGTGGCAAAACTGTTGGTGCTTCCACTACGTAACAGAATTAAACGATTACTTTTTCGAAACCCCGTAACCGATTCCTCTCGTGACGTTTAAATTTGGAATTTGGCTCATAGATGGCTATTACGTTCTTATGTAATGGTGTAAAAGCATGGCGCTCTGCATCATCACTTTCGTACTCGGCGACGCAGGGTGCTGGTAAATGCGGAAAAAGGACATAGCTTCGAAGTTTACGTGAACTGCAAGATTGGTTAATGATGCCACATTGGCAACAAATTTCACCAGAATTCTGCCCAACGCTACCGTGGGCGTGCCACCCGATGAGAATGTTGTTACAGCCCTCTTATCCACGTGTCAACCCTTATTTTGAGGTTTCTGCGATGGAGGTCAGAGCCGTAACACGCAATCGGTGGACGAGGTAAACTTTTCAGCCACACCGCCTCTTAGACTCGACACGAAAAGGGCACAGGGACTAACAAAGAGTGTCAATGAATTCACCTCATTCCTGTAGCGTTGATTCCGTACAGTTCGCTGTGTGATGAACAAAGAAAGCTGTCTTTGACCATCTTTGACAATGTTGACAACCCTTGAGCATTTCAACCCCTCTCTGCGGATATTTTGGGGCTGCACTCCCATTGAACATGATTACAACCCCACACCCGTTTGGAGAGCAGCACGACCGCAATTTTTTTTTTGCGTGTGCCGGATGGAAGCATTAAGGGCCGTTCAAAACCATTTCACGAAATCTGAACGTGATCCGAAGCAACAAAAGGTCCTTATGCTTTTTCAACCGTCCTGATTTCGGCCTCAGGAGGGCGAATAAAATGACAATAAGCGCCTCTGAAACCCTCCACTTCGGCGACGCCCTCGGGGCCACGCACGCAACTTTGTTGAGCACGTTGCAAACGTACCTGTCAGAAACTTCGACACCGAATCTGCCTGGAGGCCGCCCTAGCGCCAGAAGGTAGGCGAACAGCACGCAAGGGGTGTCGAGAGGGTTGCCTCATATTCAGGTGCTACAGCAGCTGGCAGTATAACTTCGTATCGAAACTTTTCAAGGCCCCCTTGCCGCAGCGGTAACACCGGTTCCCGTGAGATCACCGAAGTTTAGGGTTTTCGGGCTTGTCTAGCACTTGGATGGGTGACTGTAGGGGCCTGCTGAGTCCTCAGACCATCTGAGGTTCTTCTCCGAGAAGTGGCAGCTCCGGTTACTAAAACTGACAACTGCCGGGAGATCGGTATAATATCTACATGCCGCTCCACATCCGCATCCAGTGACACCTATCATCTAAGATGACAGGGCGTTCGGTCGGTATCTTTGGGCCTTCCGATGTCTGTTTGGACGGTTTTATTTCTAACGTGATCAAAGAAGGTGTACCGGTTTCACCGAGGATGTCGCCGAACTGCGGGTCATACAGGGACCCATTGTCGTCTGAAACGTTTTACTCAACGCTGGATGCCGCGAGTTCACCTCCATTGCAGAAACATCAAAAGAATGGATGAAATGTTGGTAACAGGCTCTGTGACAACCTTATCAGCGTGTGAAACGTCCATGGTTGCGTTCAGGAAAACTATGGTGAAATTTGGTGATAATTAGACGTAACTAAAGGATCCTACAGCTCACACGAACTTCAAGCTATCGCATTTCTTTCTCATGTATCAACACCTCGAGTTTTGCAGCGTCGGCGAGCACGAGGGTGACGAACCCCTGCGCCAAGCTTTGAGGTCGAAACTTACGTCACCATTGATTAGCTACACGTATTCCAATCTCAATCTTCCTCTACAGTTTTTGCCCTCTAGTACCATGCAAGTCACTCACTGATGTCTTAACAGACGTCCTATCATCATGTCCCTTCACATTGTCATTGTTTTCCACATATACCTTTCCTCTCCGATTCTACGCAGAAGCTCCACATTTCTTACGTTATCAGTCCACTTAAGCTTCAACACTCGTCTGTAGCACCATACCTCAAATGATTAGAATGTCTTCTGATCCAGTTTTCCCACAGTCCATGTTTCACTAACATACAATACAAACAAACAACGCTCGGGAATTTCTTCCTCATATTAAGGCCCTTTTTTTATACTAGCAGATTTCTCTGGGCCGGGAAAGCCCTCGCTCCCAGTACTAATCTGCTTTTGATCTCCTCCTCGCTCCGCCACTCATTGGTTATTTTACTGCCTAGATAGATGAATAACTTAATTTCATCTCCTTCATGACCATCAAACCTGATGTTGTGATCATCGCTGTTTCCTTTCTGCTACTTCTCATTGCTTTCGTCTTGCTTCGATTTACTCTCAATCCATATTTTGCACTCATTAGATTTTTCATTCCATTCAGCATATCATGTAATTATTCACATTCACTCAGGATAGCAATGTCATCTGCGAATCGTATGAATTATATCCTTCCACCTTGAATTTAGTTCCATTCCTGAAACTTTCTTTTATCTCCATCATTGCTTCTTCGATGTACAGACTGAACAGTAGGGGTGAAAGACTACATTCCTCTCTTAAGCCCTTTTTAATCCGAGCACTTCGTTCCTGGTCGTCCACTCTTATTATTCCCTTTTGGCTCTTGTACATATTGTATTGTACCCGTCTCTCCCTATAGCTTACCCTTATTTTTCTCAGAATTTCGAACATCTTGCCCCATTTTACTTTGCCGAATGCTTTTTCCAGGTCGACAAATGCTATGATCGTGTCTAGAATTTTCAAAAGTCTTGCTTCCATTATCAACCACAACGTCAGAACAGCCTCTCTCGTTCCTTTATCTTTCCTAAAGCCATACTGATCGTCATCTAACACATCCTCAATTTTCTTTACCATTGTTCCGTACATTATTCTTGTCAAAAACTTTTATGAATGAGCTGCTAAGATGTATCTGCGATAATTCTCGCACTTGTGAGCTCTTGCAGCCTTCGGAACTATTGTGTGGATGATATTTTTTCGAAAGTCAGATGGCATGTCACCAAATTCATACATTCTACACACCAACGTGAATAGTCGTTTTTGTTAACATTTCCCTCAATGATTTTAGAAATTCGGATGGAATTCTATCCATCGATTCTGCCTTATTTGATCGTAGGTCCTCCAAAGCTCTTTTAAATTCTGGTTCTAATACTGGATCCCCTGTCTCTTCTAAATCGACTCCTGTTTCTTCTTTATCACATCAGACAAAAAGGTGCTGAATGTATTCGCGAACCCAGATGCATTTCCAAAATTTGGTACTCAGGTAAATGTGAATATTAGTTTTAGCTAGTAAAGGAAGCTACGTTGCCTACTTCACCATAGTCTACTGCCGAGGTCTTCATATATGATGTCTCTAAAGCAATACGTCATAAATAATTAATTGCACGGTGATGGTAGAAATGTTATCGGCCATTCTTAATATTTTTACATGCTGTTGTAAGATGGTTGCTAAAACTAATGTAGCATTGTGCAGACACACTGATTAATTTTTGAGTTTTTTTTTGTTATTTCGAGACTTGTTAATGCAGATCTTAAAATTAAAAACTGGAACAATTTGGACGTTTTAAATTGGTGTCTTGCAGTGGTTTTGCACTAATAAACAGTGGTAAGTCAATTCTAGCCCATATTAGGTGCACTCAGTCTGCAAGTAAATAATGTTAAGTATCCATTGACAAATATTTAATATTAAAATTTGGCTTAGAATTAATCATTTACCACACTGTTCTTGTAAATATATTTGAAAACAATGAGGTAAATGATCAACGTAGCAGGTGACACTGACAGAACTGGAATGTATTTCTCGGATTCGGATAAGGAAGGAGATAAGAGATTACCAGACGACTGACTAATTAATACCTTCAGTGGCTTCAGTATTCAACTATAAGGAGAAATCCCTGCAGTATGCTTTTGCATTCCACACTGCTCGGTCAGAAAAATTACCCTATGTTTAAGTTAGAAATTTTCTCTTGTTTGTAATTAGAACGCTATGTCAGGTGAGAACGAGTGCATTTCAAGCTTTCCGTCTCGTCACCTAAGAAGCGCGCGAAGTGCTGGAGTTTCTCCGAATATAATTTTATCTTTAAAATTCAAATGACATTCGAAGCCATATTGTTTCTTTGCTCGTCTCTTTATACGTCTGAACTGCAACTGCTCGCTTCTTTGCAGGGTAGTTGGACCACTGTCTGGCCAGCGCTGTCGGAGTTCAATGCGCCGGTATGGATGTCCCGCATTATCGCTCAGTCTGTGTGCGGGTAATACAGCATAGAACGTATGTTTATCATCGTACTTGACTATACTGGCCACTGCTTGGCTTGTGCTCCACGTGAAACTAAATCAGATGAGATTCAAGCAAACGCGGGAGAATACATAGTGTAAGGTTTACATCAGGTTTATTCTTATGGTGAACAGAGTATAGTGCTTGATCACACAAAGCGCTTACTTGCCGTTTCTTGAAGAGGAAGACACAGTCACATTCCATGACCAACCTCACTAGAGTAAACAAAAGTAACACCCAAATGGCACGGCTCCATAATGTAACATTCATCAGATATATCGGTAGTGGCAGGGTACCTGTGGTTCAACAGGCTTTTGCCGCGCGGGATTAGCCGAGCGGTCCTGGGCACTGCAGTCGTGGTCTGTGCGGCTGGCTCTGGGGGAGGTTCGAGTCCTCTCTCGGGCATTGGTGTGTGTGTTTGTCCTTAGGATAATTTAGGTTAAGTTGTGTGTAAGCTTAGGGACTGATGACCTTAGCAGTTAAGTCCCATACGATTTCACACACATTTGAACGTTTTTTTTTTTTTCAACAGGCTTTTCGTCCGACGGAGCCTGAAGTGGTACTACAAGAGTGATGGCTAAAGTGATAAAAGTTTATTTACGTACATACTGTCACCATTAAAGCGACGTGTTCGTGGTTGAAGGTTTTTTTTAAAAGATGCATTACCTTCCCATCAGCGAGTGGTACACTTGGAGAGAATGCTTTTAGAAGCGCACGTTTCAGCCCCTCCATAAGGAACGCACAGCGGCAGAAGTAAAAAATGTAGAGCGCACGCTCTCTGGCAACACACTGATAGAGCCGCATCTCACAAGAGCCGTCCGGGCCATGAGGCTGCTCTCGGGAAGTCTTCCGCCCCATCTCTGTCAGCAGTCACAGAGCTTTCAGCATACGAAGGATGCGCATATACTGATACGTAGTCGGCATAGGCACAAGAATTCCGAATTCTGTTACATGCGTTTTGTAATGAAGCACCGTACATTTGCTGCGCTGGGCAGCCACCCACCATGTCTGCCGGTGTCTGGGTGAGTGGGAGCGGCAACTTCCAGCCTCCCGTTCCGCATAGTCGATTCGCCATCCAGCCAGTTGGTACGTTGTCCGAAGAATTAATAAAGCTGATGAATAGAGGACCGCTTCTGAACAACGTTAGTCATCTTCATTAATGTTGTTTTTGTCGTTGTCAGCTTCAGTCCGATGCGTGGTCTAATGGAGCCCTCCACGTTAGTCTGTCACGTCCAAGCCTTTTCAACTCTGCATCACTACTACTGCATTGTACCTGCATTTGTGTCCTCCCACAATATTCATTTGGACGAATTATTTTTCGTCGAATTGCTCAAGAACGAGTAAGTTTACGAATGTGTACACATAATTGTATTTGATGTTAATGAACATATTATTGTCAGTACTGTTCATGCAGTCACATTTAAAGCTAGTTAACGTTACATTTAACGTTAGATTGTTCAACTACATGCCTAATATTCTATGTCTCATCCTGCTACCTGCTACACATTTTATGTCTTAGGACAAATAATTAACAATATTTGTTGACGGATATTTCAATCATTTGTGAGCCATTGACACTTTCAATAATGGGCTAACAATCCGTAGTAAAAGTCCTTACTTCTTCTCGTGTTGTACGTGTGGACAGCACTATCGTTCGGAGAGTGTAATGAATTGTATATGTGGAATTTTTTCAGAGACAACGTATGTGAAGGCAAATAACCTTATGAGTCGTACAAACATAGCTAAGAAACTTGAATATAACTTTAAAGACAATCAAACAATCTAAAATCGAATATGGTAAAATAATCTGTATTAAACTACGTAAATATTCAATTGCACAATAGTTGTTGATTATGCTTTCGCTGTATGATTACCTGTTTCGTACGCTGAAGGTATATCTTCAGGTCATATTTGCATACAGAAAGAAACTATATAAGTAGAAGCACGAATAGTCAACATAGCCTACCGAACAATGTAGACAGAAGTGAGGTCCTCAATTACTCATACTTCATGTGCCACGACTTCCAAGGTGCAAGAGTGTATAAAGGATGTCACTCCTCGATTAAACCTTCGATGAAATGGCTGATGGGCATCCGATCCGAGCCATGCATTACCAGTAGTGCGTCACCAAAACACTCTCAAAAGACGATACCGGACAGCACGTGATACTCCAGTAATGGTAGGATGACACCTATGAGTACAAAACATTGCAGATTAAATGTAATATACATCAACAGGTGAATAGCCAGATAGACCTAAAATATCGGGGTCTATTATTGAATCTCGAGTACTTATAGTCTCCTCGCTACTGGTAGGGCCCAGGTGTGTTTCCATTCATCCTGGATAAATAATTGTACCTGTGGCCTATATCAGTTCTCCGATATTCCTTCTCTATTCCCAACCACCTCCCATTCCCTCTCTCCATCTCCGTCCCGCACACGGCGTTTTTTGGTCGGTTTTGACAGATTAGCTTTAGGAGGGTTGCCGTCCATGAATTTGTCTTTGTCAGCTTTCACTATGATCCATCATATGTTTTCTATATTCTCCTTGCTGATCTAGCCTGTTTTAAAAATGATTGGGGTCGATTTGTACGTTAACTTTGCAAAGCATTACTTAGAACCATTTTAGATGTTTAGTTCTTTATATTTTTATACTTATTACATTTTCTCGATTTTTTATATTTTGATTTAATATAGTATGCCATCAAGGACTAGGACTTCAATTCTGTTTTGGATGTAACCAGGTAGTTGGTTCCCGTTAACTGGAAGTAATTTTTAAGTGTTCTCATACGTGTGGTTGTTAATATTTTCTGTTTCTTCTACTGGATCGTTATTTAACACTGAGATCCCTTTCTTTAGTGTGATTGCCAAGGTCTAGTCTGCGTGTCCTTTCAGTTTCGTTTCTGCCCCTACATATAGCGATCTTCAACGCGCGATGAGGTGGCGCGTGCTTGGATTCACGGTATTCAATGTGTGAGTAGCTCTGTAACGTGCAGTTCTTTTTGACGGCTGCCAGTATATTTTACTATGTTGACGACTCCCAAGAATTGTGTTTCTCTTAGTTCTTTATTTCCCCCTTGGATTTTGACGACGGCACGTTTCTCCTCTTTCATATCGCACCGCCACAGCGAGCTGTGTTTCAATCTATGTAACGTTCGTTCTGCAATGTTTAATGCTCATAGGTTTAATCCTGTCATACATGGATTGTCACGTGTGTCCGGGCACTTCTTTCGACTGAGTTTTGAAGAAGTATTACAGAGGAGTAACATAACTATTTGCGCACTTGCACCTTGGAAGTAGTAGCACATGAAGTATTCAGTTTCTGAGTATATCGATTTACTGTCTTCTTTGTTATGTAGGTTATGCTGACTATTAGCGCTTTTACATATATCTCCTGAAAATGTACTTCCGGCGTATGAAGTTGGTCGTCATACAGTGAAAACCCAATACACAACTATCGCGCATCTCGACTTTCTCTCAGTTTAATATACACTACTGGCCCTTAAAATTGCTGCACCACGAAGATTACGTGCTACAGACGCGGAATTTAACCGACAGGAAGACGATGCTGTGATATGCAAAGGATTAGCTTTTCAGAGCATTCACACAAGGTTAGCACCGGTGGCGACAGCTATAACGTGCTGATATGAGGAAAGTTTCCAACTGATTTCTCTTACACAAACAGCAGTTGACCGGCGTTGCCTGGTGAAACGTTGTGATGCCTCGTGTAAGGAGGGAAGCGTACCATCATGTTTCCGACTTTGATAAGGGTCGGATAGTAGCCTATCGAGATTGCGGTTTATCGTATCGCGACACTGCTGCTCGCGTTGGTCGAGATCCAATGACTGTTAGCAGAATATGGAATCGGTGCGTTCAGAAGGGTAATGCCGAACGCCGTGCTCGAGCCCAACTGCCTCGTATCACTAGCAGTCGAGATGACAGGCATCTTATCCGCATGGCTGTAACCTATCGTGCAGCCACGTCTCGATCCCTCAGTCAACAGATAGGGACGTTTGCAAGACAATAACCATCTGCACGAACAGTTCTACGACGTTTGCCGCAGCATGGACTATCAGCTCGGAGACCATGGCTGCGGTTACCATTGACGCTGCATCACAGCCAGGAGCGCCTGGGATGGTGTACTCAACGACGAACCTGGGTGCACGAATGGCAAAACGTCATTTTTTCGGATGAACCGAGGTTCTGTTTACAGCATCATGATGGTCGCATCCGTGTTTAGCGACATCGCGGTGAACGCACATAGGAAGCGTGTATTCGTCATCGCCATCACCCGGCCTGATGGTATGGGGTTACACGTCTCGGTCACCTCTTGTTCGTATTGACGGCATGCTGAACAGTGGACGTTACATTTCAGATGTGTTACGACCCGTGGCTCTACCCTTCCTTCGATCA
Organism: Schistocerca americana; assembly: GCF_021461395.2. Taxonomy (NCBI): domain Eukaryota; kingdom Metazoa; phylum Arthropoda; class Insecta; order Orthoptera; family Acrididae; genus Schistocerca; species Schistocerca americana. The sequence goes on from NC_060125.1 coordinate 316,016,825, forward strand.
CTGCGAAACCCTACATTTCAGCAGGATAATGCACGACCGCATGTTGCAGGTCATGTACGTGCCTTTCTGGATACAGAGAATGTTCGACTGCTGCCCTGGCCAGCACATTCTCCAGATCTCTCACCAATTGGAAACGTCTGGTCAATGGTGGCCGAGCATCTGGCTCGTCACAATATGCCAGTCACTACTCTTGATGAACCGTGGTATCGTGTTGAAGCTACATGGGCAGCTGGACCTGTAGACACCATCAACGCTCTGTTTCACACAATGCTCAGGCGTATCAAGGCCGTTATTACGGCCAGAGTTGGTTGTTCTGGGTACTGATTTCTCAGAATCTATGCACCCAAATTGCGTGAAAATGTAGTTAAATGTTCAAATGTGTGTGAAGTCTTATGGGACTTAAGTGTTAAGGTTATCAGTCCCTAAGCTTACACACTACGTAACCTAAATTATCCTAAGGACAAACACACACACCCATGCTCGATGAAGGACTCGAACCTCCGCCGGGACCAACATCACAGTCCATGACTGTAGCGCCCTAGACTGCTCTGCTAATCCGGCGCGGCAAATGTAATCACATGTCAGTTCTAGTATAATATACAGGGTGTTACAAAAAAGTACGGACAAACTTTCAGGAAACATTCCTCACACACAAATAAAGAAAAGATGTTGTATGGACATGTGTCCGGAAACGCTTACTTTCCATGTTAGAGCTCCTTTTAGTTTCGTCAGTATATTCTTCCACCTACGCTCAATGGAGCACGTTATCATGATTTCATGCGGGATACTCTACCTGTGCTGCTAGAACATGTGCCTTTACAAGTACGACACAAAATGTGGTTCATGCACGATGGAGCTCCAGCACATTTCAGTCGAAGTGTTCGTACGCTTCTCAACAACAGATTCGGTGACCGATGGATTGGTAGAGGCGGACCAAATCCATGGCCTCCACGCTCTCCTGACCTCAACACTCTTGACTCTCATTTATGGAGGCATTTGAAAGCTCTTGTCAACGCAACCCCGGTACCAAATGTAGAGACTCTTCGTGCTCGTATTGTGGACGGCTGTGATACAATACGCCATTCTCCAGGGCTGCATCAGCGCATCAGGGATTCCATGCGACGGAGGGTGAATGCATGTATCCTCGCTAACGGAGGACATTTAGAACATTTCCTGTAACAAAGTGTTTGAAGTCACGCTGGTACGTTCTGTTGCTGTGTGTTTCCATTCCATGATTAATGTGATTTGAAGAGAAGTAATAAAATGACCTCTAACATGGAAAGTGAGCGTTTCCGGACACATGTCCACATAACATATTTTCTTTCTTTGTGTGTGAGGAATGTTTCCTGAAAGTTTGGCCGTACCTTTTTGTAACACCCTGTATGTTTGTCCAATGAATACCCGGTTATCATCTGCATTTCATCTTTTTGTAGGAATTTTAATTGCCAGTAGTATAGATTATTCCACCATTTCTGATATTAAATTGTTTGATTGTCCTTCACATTATATGTATTATCTACATCTACATGGATACTGTGAAAATCGTATTTAAGTGCCTCTATTGTTTCAATCTCGTATAGAGCTGCGGAAAGAACGAACACATGTATGTTTCCGTACGAGCTCTGATTTCCCTTTTCTTCTCGTGATGATCGTTCCGCCCTATGTAGGTCGGTGTCAACCACATATTTTCGCATTCGGAGGAGACAGTTGGTGATTGGAATTTCGTGGGAAGATTCCTTCGAAACATAAAACGCCATTCTTTTAATGATGTCCAGACCAAACCCTATATCATTTCAGCGACATTCTCTCCCATATTTCGTGATAATATATATCGTGCTGCCCTTCTTTCAACATTTTCGATGTACTCAGTCAGTCCTATCTGGTAAGGATCCCACACCGCACAGCAGTATTCTAAAACATGACGGACAAGCGTGTTGTAGTTGGCTGTCTGTCACATTTCCTAAGTGTCCTGCCAATAAAACGCACTCTTTGGTTAGCCTTCCACACAACATTTTCCATGTGTTCCTTCCAATTTAAGTTGTTCGTAATTGTAATTCCTAGGTATTTAGTTGAATTTACGGCCTTTAGATTTGACTGATTTTGTCGTGTAACTGAAATTTAACGAATTGCTTTAAGCACTCATGTCGATGATCTCACACTTTTCGTTATTTAGTGTCAATTTCCAAATTTCGCACCATTCAGATATCTTTTCTAAATCGTTTTGCAATTTGTTTTGATCTTCTGATGACTTTATAAGTCGCTAAACGACAGCGTCATCTGCAAAGAACCTAAGACGGCGGCTCAGATTGTCTCCCAAATCGTTTATATAGATAAGGAACAGCAAAGGGCCTGTAACACTGCCTTCGGGAACGCCAGAAATCACTTCTGTTTTCTCTCTGACTATCAGTTACTGCGAACTGTGACCTCTCTGACAGGAAGTCACAAATCCAGTCACATAACTGAGACGATATTCCAAAAGCATGCAAATTCACTACAAGCCGCTTGTGTGGTACAATGTTAAAAGTCCTCTGGAAATACAGAAATACGGAATCCGTTTGAAATCCCTTATAAATAGCACTCAATACTTCATGAGAATAAGGGACTAGTTGTGTTTCACAAGAACGATGTTTTCTAAATCAATATTGACTGTGTGTCAATAGGCCGTTTTCCTCGAGGTAATTCATAATGTTCGAACGCAATATATGTTCCAAACTCCTGCTGCATGTCGACGTTAATGATATGGGCCAGTAATTATGTGGATTACTCCTACTATCTTTCTTGAATATTGGTGTGACCTGTGCAACTTTCCAGTCTTTGGGTACGGATCTTTCGCCGAGCGAACGATTGTATTTTATTGTTAAGTATGTAGCTAATGCATCAGCATGCTCTCAAAGGAACCTAATTGGTATACAGTCTTGGCCAGCAGGATTAAGATCTCATGAGCCTCCGACAGCACGACGCCGCCAAGCATTGCTTCTCTGGTTTCGTGACAGAGTTCACTGGAAAGTGGAGTGGCTGTCTGTTGCCTTCAGTGATAAGAGTAAGTTCCATACGTACAAGTGTATGGTACAGGCCTCGCCAACTATCTATCCTAGAGCACATTCGCCCACTGCACGTCGATCCCATCTCAGTCTACATGCTGTGCGGAGCGATCAGTTACGACAAACGATCACATTTGGTAGTTCTACATCGTTAAGTGCTCAGTGCCCGCTACGTTGCACAGGCTGTGGTCCTCGTACTACCCCTATTTCTTCCACAGGCAAATGACATTGCAGGTCCACAAACGTCTACAGCGACGAAACGTACTCTTCACGGTTTACAACAAATGCCCTTACTCCCCAATTGGACACGTATGGGACATTATGAAGTGTGAATTAACTGGTTATTCACGGCCTGCAAGAACCATTGCCAAATTACAACAAAAGGCACTTGATGCTTGGCACAGTCTGTCGCACAATGCCATTCGGCAGCTTTATTATCCTTTGCATGCGAGAATACAGACCTGCATTCCCGCCAGAGGGATGCGACTCTTTGAGTACTCTTTATATGAAATCTGTGTTCCATTTGGTCTCTCTTTGCTGTCATATATACCTACAGTGGTGATCGACCTGTCACCTCACTTGTCAATAAAATGACCATGTCCGTGATGATGTTGCAATTTGTTTCTGGCATTGTAAATATAAGTATGATATGAATTTGTAAGGTTTGTATCTTCGTTTACACGTGGGCATGCATTGTTTGCTTTAAACGTTTGGCCAAGTGTGTTGTGATTAACAGTTGTGATTGGAATCCCCATTGATTTCTGTATTTAATCTCAGTTTATAGTTACTCGAAATTCCGGTTTCTGATTGTACTTCCGTGACAAAAGTCGTGGAGTACCTCTTAACTGGTCGTGGCTTAGACACAGCTAGTCGTTGGAAGTCCCCTGCAGAAATATTGAGCCATGCTGCCCACGAAATGACATCTCGATTATGACCCATAAATGTTCCATGGGGTTCCCGCCGTGCGATCTTGGTGGCCAAACCATTCGCTCGAATTGTGCAGATTGATCTTCAAATCAGTCGCGAAAATGTGACCCGGTGATACTTTCTTTTGCACCATAGAAGTCAGTGCGTTCTATACAAATACCGCCCACATCATTATGGAGCCACAATCAGCTTGCACAGTACCTTGTTGACAACTTGGTTTCATGGTTTCGTGCGGTCTGTGTCACACTCGAGTTATCATACAATTTCATTCGCCTTCCCTGATTGTTATTAAAAAAATGGTTCAAATGGCTCTGAGCACTATGGGACTTAACATCTGTGGTCATGAGTCCCCTAGAACTTAGAACTACTTAAACCTAACTAACCTAAGGACATCACACACATCCGTGCCCGAGGCAAGATTCGAACCTGCGACCGTAGCAGTGGCGCGGTTCCGGACTGAGCGCCTAGAGATTGTTATTAATCTGATGCACTATTGGGGTTAGGGTACACCACTAATGCACTTTAATGATTTGAGACAGATTTTAGACATTGGAAGTGGCCATTCCATTAGGTGCAGCATTAGTACTTTCCCCGACCACAAGCCGGTTCGTGGATTCCTTCAGAGTCACAGAAAGGGGCCTCGATCCTGGCAGGGGACAGGTTTATGGGCCGCCATTCTGGCGGGTGGCCTTATTCTGCTAGAGGCCAAGCAAGAGGGTGGGAACGCAGTGGTTGAATGAGAAAAGGTTTTGAGCAATGGGGACTTCCTTCTCGATCGTTTCGCCGTATAGTCGGTAGAGCTCTTCTGGTTCTATGGAGAGGGCAGTTAGTTGTAAAGATGTCTTGATTCCCAGGCGAAACTTTATATTTTCGCGGACATGAGACAATCAGAGATAGACGTGGGGTCATCTCTCACAGTACGATGCTTCTGCAGCGCCCACAAGCAGATGCCATTTTACGTTTTTTTATCAGCTATATAGGTCACATGGTGCCGCTTCAGCAAAACTCAGAAGCATAACAATCGTTTTCACGACCGTATTTTTCATTGTACCCTGACATGAGAGACCAACCAGTGTAACGATACAGCAGAGTGTGCTTGCCTAGACGGACGACATCCTTCCACTCACAGTACCAATCTCATCTACACGAAAATTCCAGTTAGGTTCCCCAAGTCTATTGCCAACTACCCCGAGTTAGTGTTAATGAAATGTTACACAGTTGAAGTTTCTGTTTGTATGTTTGTTCTCTTTTGACCTTGATATTAGTTAATAAATCTCTTTGTGATACAGTAGGTCCTTGTTATTAATTTTTCTATGACATACATTCTTATTCCCTACAATGTCATTTATTTTGTTGTGGGTTTCCGGTAATTATATTAATTTCATGCCTAGTTAGGCAACTAAGAGGATCCACACAGGATCCACTGTTTAATGTCAAGTTTCCTTGCGCTATCGATATATATGGAACATCTTGGGTACGGTGGTTACGACTTTTTAGTCGTTTAGCAGACGGAGAAGTGCCGCTACCATAAGCTAGCTTGCATATTGGCGACCATCCAGTGATTGAATTTTCCTCTCGGTGTCCTCTGATAATAGTAATCATTATTTAATTACATTCGTGTTTTCCTTTTTGTGTTCCATAATTTTTTTTTTTTAGTTCCTCTGTATCACTTAAAGCTTGCGCAAATGTGAAAAATTTTTTTGTTTCTCTTACTATGTAACATGTTTATTTGGGTTCATCTTTTGGTTTTGTGGGTTCTGTGCCGCATCCACGAATTTCGCAGTTCAGCGTTGCTACCTGCGTTGCAAAAAACTCTTTTTTGATGCGGTAATTGTATGTTTCTGTTTAGTGTATTTGAGAGTCAGTTATTATTAGGTAATCTTACATGTGCATAGTTTTTGTTTTGTGTCCCTTTTCTTTGTTCTCTCTTCGGGTCATACAAAATAATTCCTTTTTTTATCCTCCATTGTCATGAATGTTGACGAGGAGTAAAGCGAAGTTACTTCGTGGCCAAAGTCTAGAAGACACTGGAAATACGATGGAAAACACTAATAACGGTGACGTTAACCCTTCTGGTGACGTGTTGGTCGGGTTTCCCATGGATCAGTCAGGCACGTATGATAGGCATTCGATACTGATAGATGATGCGGGATCGGAACAGGGATTTATCAGTGGTGACAGTTCCGATGGTGGAGACGACCGTGGCCACTTAGACGTATTATTCACTAGTAGAAATTGGGAAAGGGATATAGAAGACAGACTTACAGTGCGACGCCAATGCAGCAGCGGTAGGGAATCGCGGGTTGCTTCGCCAATGGCTGGCACGCATTTTGAACCAGAACATGATCCAGTCATTGCTCTCCTAGTTCAGCTTAAGAAGCAGATGGATGAATTAGAAGGAAAACAAAAGAAGGAGGTAGAAGAATTAGAAAGAGAACGAAAGGAGGAGGAAGAAGAGTCAGAAAGAAATCGAAGGCTGGAGGGAGAAAAATTAGAAAGAAACGAATGAATGAGGCAGAAGAATTGGAACGAAAAAGAGAGCATGAGGCGATGTCATGAAAGTAGCAGATCAGAGAACGCATGGACGAGTTTGGGGCAAAACTTTCTGAGGTACGCAGACTCGGGACGGAGGCGAAGAAAGACGCAGAGTAGCGTGACGCAAGCCAAGTCTTCTGCCAAGTGTTGTGCTCACTCACGCGATACCTCTCAACCGGTGGGTAAGATACGCCGGACATGGTCCCGGAGAATATTGGTAGATGTGACGGCCAAAGAGGACACGAGGTGTCCCATCATCTGGACCAACACCCCGTGACTGAATCTGACAAATTCTCAAGTGCGAGGGTCGAACCTACGTTTGATCAGAAGCATTTAATGCCCATCCTAAAATTTTAGGGAAAATGGCGGCGGTTTACTTTCTAAAATTTGGATTGGACAATTCACCCGGTCGTTACCATCCTCATGACCCCTCAGTGAGAATCTGGAATTTATTTGTGCGTATATTGAGGGAATTCCTGCCGAGAAAAGTGCGAGATGTCGCGGCAAAGTGCAGCTTATTCGAAGACTTCAAGGAACATTTCTAGCTTCTTATTGGTTATGATAAATACAGGAAAGAGCAAATCAGGAGATCATGATGTGGCCTGAACTAAAATCTCCGGGATACAAAGGACTGGTAAAAATGTTCGAGGCGTGATTAAAGAAGAACCAGTTCTTGGACGCACCCTAAAGCCCGTCGGAAATTCTTAGTTTCTGTATCTCGAAGCTCCCAATGCAGTACCAACAAGCACTCTTCGGTAAATGCGGATACAACATTCAAACTTTCAAATGCCTACTCAGCGAGATTGAATTGGTATATGAGAGACTGAATGTAAGGATAAACGCAGAAGCAATGACAGCAATAACCAGAAACAGCGTAAGAGGAAGGATTGGCGCACTGAGCGCTACGGTCCACAGGGAGGGACAGACGAAAGAGCACCTCAACCCAACCGCAGAAATTACGGGTACCAGAGCCGAGCAGGGGATAATGTGTGGCACTAATATCGTAATTGGCGGGAGCGGGAACAGAACCAGCAAGCTTCTGTAGGTAGGCGCGCTCCAGACAGGAATCAGCTAGTACGAGAGGCGGTTGTGATTCGTCCACCCAATCTCTCTCACAACACACATAACCGTAGCCCTCCACGAAATTGACGCCAGGGGTTTCGCGAAAGAGGTTCGTAAATTCCGAGTGCACAGAATCGGTCACGAGAAATCCGTGGAACTGGAATCATTGAAGATGAAAAGGTCGGTCGGCCTTCACCACGTTTGTCATGTGAAGCACTTTATAGAATAGGGACTTCGTAATGTACACTCCTGGAAATGGAAAAAAGAACACATTGACACCGGTGTGTCAGACCCACCATACTTGCTTCGGACACTGCGAGAGGGCTGTACAAGCAATGATCACACGCACGGCACAGCGGACACACCAGGAACCACGGTGTTGGCCGTCGAATGGCGCTAGCTGCGCAGCATTTGTGAACCGCCGCCGTCAGTGTCAGCCAGTTTGCCGTGGCATACGGAGCTCCATCGCAGTCTTTAACACTGGTAGCATGCCGCGACAGCGTGGACGTGAACCGTATGTGCAGTTGACGGACTTTGAGCGAGGGCGTATAGTGGGCATGCGGGAGGCCGGGTGGACGTACCGCCGAATTGCTCAACACGTGGGGCGTGAGGTCTCCACAGTACATCGATGTTGTCGCCAGTGGTCGGCGGAAGGTGCACGTGCCCGTCGACCTGGGACCGGACCGCAGCGACGCACGGATGCACGCCAAGACCGTAGGATCCTACGCAGTGCCGTAGGGGACCGCACCGCCACTTCCCAGCAAATTAGGGACACTGTTGCTCCTGGGGTATCGGCGAGGACCATTCGCAACCGTCTCCATGAAGCTGGGCTACGGTCCCGCACACCGTTAGGCCGTCTTCCGCTCACGCCCCAACATCGTGCAGCCCGCCTCCAGTGGTGTCGCGACAGGCGTGAATGGAGGGACGAATGGAGACGTGTCGTCTTCAGCGATGAGAGTCGCTTCTGCCTTGGTGCCAATGATGGTCGTACGCGTGTTTGGCGCCGTGCAGGTGAGCGCCACAATCAGGACTGCATACGACCGAGGCACACAGGGCCGACACCCGGCATCATGGTGTGGGGAGCGATCTCCTACATTGGCCGTGACCGTCGAGGGGACACTGAATAGTGCACGGTAAATCCAAACCGTCATCGAACCCATCGTTCTACCATTCCTAGACCGGCAAGGGAACTTGCTGTTCCAACAGGACAATGCACGTCCGCATGTATCCCGTGCCACCCAACGTGCTCTAGAAGGTGTAAGTCAACTACCCTGGCCAGCAAGATCTCCGGATCTGTCCCCCATTGAGAATGTTTGGGACTGGATGAAGCGTCGTCTCACGCGGTCTGCACGTCCAGCACGAACGCTGGTCCAACTGAGGCGCCAGGTGGAAATGGCATGGCAAGCCGTTCCACAGGACTACATCCAGCATCTCTACGATCGTCTCCATGGGAGAATAGCAGCCTGCATTGCTGCGAAAGGTGGATATACACTGTACTAGTGCCGACATTGTGCATCCTCTGTTGCCTGTGTCTATGTGCCTGTGGTTCTGTCAGTTTGATCATGTGATGTATCTGACCCCAGGAATGTGTCAATAAAGTTTCCCCTTCCTGGGACAATGAATTCACGGTGTTCTTATTTCAATTTCAAGGAGTGTATAACCCATCAGTTAAGCAGTATAGGTTTTAGGTATTGATTTCTTATTTTTTGTGAATGTAATAGTGTAAACTTCAGGTGGTTGTATAGGGTTTATTTTTGGTTATATGGCTTGAACGATAAAGAAGGTGTTCATTTTCTAGCGTCACATCCATCATAAAGTTGTCTTTTTTGTTTGCTTTTTGTTCCATGATTGCTTGTATCATGGAGCACTAATCTGGAATGCGAACGCCATAATTCTAAGTGATGCTTATTGGTGTTTGGGCGAATGCATTCTCTATCTGAGGCTATGACTGCCACAAGGGTGATTTGGGCCTCTGCGTTTTTCAAATGGTTCAAATGGCTCTAAGCACTATGGAACTTAACATCTAAGGTCATCAGTCCCCTAGAATTAGAACTACTTAAACCTAACTAACCTAAGGACATCACACATACCCATGCCCGAGGCAGGATTCGAATCTGCGGCCGTAGCAGCTGTGCGGTTCCGGACTGAAGCGCCTAGATCCGCTCGGCCGCCTCGACCGTCTCTGCGTTTTTGATGGGGGAATCGTCAACTGACATGTGTGAAATCTGGGCCTGTCTCGTGTCTCGGGTGGTGTTGTGGGATGCTTACCACTCTTACGAATGCTGTGAAATAGAGTGGGGCACACGTCGTGTTGTACCTATCCCATGATCAGTTTAGAGTGCATATGGGCCCGCCTCATTGCGTTACACCTATTTCCTGACCTGTTTCGAGTGCGTATGAAAACGGCTTGAGCGTTGCGCCAGTTTTTACTGGTGTTTTTTCGAGTGTGCTTAGTCACTCCTAAGTAGTGTATACTCAATTCGGATTCGTGAAAAGCTGAGGTGGCCACCGAGCCCGCCCTCGCTGCTGTGCGTTGGCTCATACTGTCGTGTTGTGAGAGCTATTGTCACCTCCCCGTTTAAATACGTGTGTGTGTGTGTGTGTGTGTGTGTGTGTGTGTGTGTGTGTGTGTGTGTGTGTGCAGCCTCATCGCGGAGCAAAGATAGTGGGTAATAGCGATTCGCAACCCAACAATGAAAACGAGACACGGGACTGAACTGCGTAATTCTCATGCATGTCAGTTACGTCTTATTGTAGCAATAGTTCCGTTTTATTGCTTGTGTTTCTTGGCACACGTCTGGACATTTATCCGGCTTTCCTAAACATCAATATCGCGATGTGACGTTGAGGGGGGTGGGGGTGGGGAGGGGGGCGGGCATTTCGCGCAACTAGGTTGTCGCAGGTCTGGCCACATGGACACATAAGTTAACGAAATTTTATTTCTCTTCATGCAGGTTGCACTGCCAGTATTCACTGTCTTTTCGTGTTGCCCCTTTGCTTTGTTACTGTGAAGCCGTGTGCCTGTCTTTAAAATGTTCACAGATCTCCCAGACGACGCCGCCACGTAGAAAGACTACGTTTTAGATTTACTGTTGCGTGTTGGGCTTCATAATCTAGTTTTGAATTTTAGATTTGGTTTCCATTTGTGTTTGCCACTGTGAATGCCTGAATGTTTAGGATGTGAAAGTTGTTGGAGGGTAGTTTTTAAGTAGTATTAGCGTCTAAGGGGTGCGAATTTACATATAAGATATTTAGTGCGGAGTACCCTTGTTTACCGTTAGATATTGGATTAATTTTTGTAATTTTTCATGTCTATTGCTAAGTTCCACATTTATGTATTGTGTTTTATCTATATATACGCTAGTAACCCGTGAATAAGTATTCAAATTTTTTGTCATTTTAGTATCATCTAGATTGGGAATATTCTAGGTTTTCTTTGTGAGTCGGAATCCGACTCATTACTGTATCTAATTACAAGATTTTGTAAAAGGTGTGGATAGTGTAGCAACTGGTTTCAGTGAGGACTGTACAGGCACTGTTCATGCAAGTACTAGAAGGTTGGACGAGAAGCCAGCCAGCACAGGACCTGGCTAAGGGCACTGAAGAGACGCGGGCAGTGTAACCTGCGGGACAAGCAAACAATGGCCGTCATACGCCACGGTCGCCTTCGCCTACACGTGATGTGAGAGAACTGACATTGGGGATCCCCAAGCTCTCCCCAAGCTCTCCGTAGGACGAGCATTTCAGCCAGTGGTCCGGCCCGACTAGCTGCTTGAGCTGAAGAAGGGGCACCTGGGGTGTGCCACTATCAACAAGGCTGCCCATGAATAATGCCAATGGAGGGGTGTCTCCATCGGCCGAGGGACGTACTGGAGCGCCTCATACATGGTGCCAGGCAAGTGGTCCACATGTGGGCATGGTTCGTGTGACTGCCCTCAGTCTATTCCAGCCACTGGCACATCATAGCTCTACGAGACGTGTCACCTGGTCCTCCTATCGGCGCACCAGCCAGAGGGAGACGTCAGATGTAACACATAGCGACAAACGGGGGCTCTCGTGTGCACCTGGTCCTCGTGTAGAAGTGGTCTCTGTGACTGCCCGCACCCTGCAGCGCCCAGTTCCATCAGCAGGGCATGATGCGCGTCTAGCGTCTTGCGTCATAGCCACCAACACCCACACCCGCCAACCCACAAATGTGCCTTGTCTGTGTGATCGCCCACAATTCTCACCAAGACCACTGCGCTGTCAGCCTGTGTTACGCAGTGTCTTCTGTAAAACAATTCTGTCGACACCTACTCGAGATAGATCGAGCTCAAGGACGTTACAATCCACAATTTCTCCCTCCAGCATTGTCATGTAACATATCTCATAAACCAAAGAAAAAAACGTGTTTCATCGTTGTTGTATGCACAAATGTTTAGTGACAGTTTCTGGTCATCATCTATTTCACTGATGAATATTTCACATTATAATTGTTTGTTTGCTTCCTATCCATAGATTGAAGTAGGTCACAATCTTGTTTTGGTAACCACTAAACCACAACTGGCTACAGTCGGTCGGTCGCTACTATAAGCATTCCTGGTTTTATGTTTTCATGTAACGTTACTATCAGATTTCATTTTTTTCTTCTTTCGTTTACCGTGGATAATTTATCTTCATATGTATCCTCACCAGTTTTTCGCCTACTGTTAGTCGCAAGTTGTGTAACATTTATGTTTCATGAATGAATCAGTGCGAGAGGACATTAGGTACGTCACTATGGCTGTCTCTTTCCTTAGGGATACTGAGTAAATGTGGTCACTTTTCACACAAGGAGGGATATCCTTTGTAAGAAATGTGTGTGTTTGCGCTGGGCACAATTGAACTATGCATTGATAACGAATTAAGTGTGGATGCTTGCCAGACTATTTGGTCCATGGAACTGACAATGGCAACACCTAGCAGTGCTCAACTTTGTTACACCTGGGCGTGAGGACGTGAGTGTGCTTATGGGTATCCCCGTGAATGAATGGATGTAACTTGAAATCTGAAAGTAAAATTGGCTGTGAGGTTGGCAATATTCGCCTCCATAATCTCTGCCCTCTTATGCTTCACCATGAGTACAGGCTGTTATGATCACTTAATATAGACATTTTCCTTGTGTTGTGTCAGACTATCCCTTGCCTGAAGTGAGCCACAAATGGCAAAAAATGATCTAGAGTGTGGGGTAATGAAATATGGCGGTGCCTTCCAAGCAGGCCACTGCTGTGTTAATACCAGTCAAGCACCTCCCCTCTCAATTTCTTTCGGTGATTATCATACAATTTCATCCGCATTTGATGTATTTAAATTTTCTCTGATTGTTATTAATCTGATGGACTGTTAGGGTTAGGGTAAACCACTGATTGATCTCACAGTACTTGCATGACTTGAGTAGCAGTAGTAGAATTAGGCTACAGAGACACCGCAGGGGGCCAAGATGGAGGGTGCGAATGCCAGGGCTGAATGCAAAATGACCCTTCTTTAGAAACTGGCGGCACTGGGCAACCTGGCTCTGGCCTAAACGCTTTATTAGAGAGTGGATGTGGTGTGGCAGTATGGTCTCCTTATCCCGTGTGTGAGTCCACGTAAAGTGGCGTCAGGAGGGTACCTAGCTCACTTCCTTATTACAAGAACAGCGTACCTTGTGGGACGAGATGATGAATTTCTCTGTATGTCGTGTTTCTTAGATGTCACAGGGCCACACAGAAACGGCGCCCGCTAAATTGTTTTATGGATGAGACGGAGCTTTTTACTAGGAAGCTTCCCTCATCTTGTCAAATGTGCCAGGGGTTTGGCTGCAGAGACTCCAGGCATTATATGCTGCTTTTTCGGATAACAGAATGTGTAGTGCACCGAAGTAATTGGTTGAGGAAGATCATGTCTCCTCGCTAGGAAACATGATTGGCAGGAAAACCACTTCTGGACCATAATGGGTTCATGCAAGAACTTAGGGGGGGGGGGGGGCGCAGCTGTTTATCAGAAGGTTTTGGTCAATGCAAAGGGGTCTTCCTTCCTGACCATTGCGCGGTACAGTCGCTAGAGCTCTTCCGACTCTACTGTGAGTGCAGTTAATTGTAAAGACATCCAGACACCCAGGCGAAACTTTATATTTTCACGGACGTCATACAATCAACGGTGGATGTTGAACCAATTCCACAGTACGAAGCTTCAGCAGCAACTACACGCAGACGAAAGCATGTCGGCTTTCAACGGCTATATCGGTAACATTGTGGAACTTCGACAGATTCAGAAGCGCCGGCCGTGGTGGCCGAGCGGTTCTAGGCGCTACAGTCCGGAACCACGCGACTGCTACGGTCGCAGGTTCGAATCCTGCCTCGGGCATGGATGTGTGTGATGTCCTTAGGTTAGTTAGGTTTAAGTAGTTCTAAGTTCTAGGGGACTTATGACCTCAGATGTTAAGTCCCATAGTGCTCAGAGCCATTTGAACCATTTTTGATTCAGAAGCGTATCAATCGTTTTCCCGATTGTCTTTTTTCATAACAGCCTTGTACTCGCAGTGGTCACTCCCAGTATCCATTGCATGCTTCACTGTATCCTAACACGAGAGACCAATCAATGAAACGATACAGCAGACTGTGCTTACCTAGACTTACATTCTTCAGTAGTGCAACAAGCTTAGTTATCGCAGATTTGGTCAGTGTATGTTGCCTATATTAGGGGCAGGTATGAAATCATGGGCAAACCTATTGTTTTCCCTTGAGTGACAGATACTTAACCTATTATTCTCATTTTATTGACAGGTACTTAACCTACTGTTCTGCTAAAAGGATCCTTCCTTTTGATTGACAGGTACTCAAACTACTTTTCTGCTAAAATGCTTCTTCCTTTTGACTGACAGGTCCTTAACCTACCGTTACCCCACCCTCTCCCTCTCACCCTACCCCCACACCCCTCCCTCAGGAAACCTCCACCCCAACCCCTCCCCCTCATTGCTGCAGGTACACTTTCAGGACTCGCATTCGGGAGGACGACGGTTCAATCCCGTCTCCAGCCATCCTGATTTAGGTTTTCCGTGATTTCCGTAAATCGTTTCAGGCAAATGCTGGGATGGTTCCTTTCAAAGGGCACGGCCGATTTCCTTCCTCATCCTTCCCTAACCCGAGCTGGCGCTCCGTCTCTAATGACCTCGTTGTCGACGGGACGTTAAACAACACTAACCTAACACTTTCGGGTCTGAGTTATCGGACCAGCCACTCTCACTATTATCAGTTTGATTCACTACTTCAGTAAATAGATCAATTGATTAACCTCTCCCCCTCTGGCAAACCCCCCCCCCCCAACCCCCATCCCAGAAACTGGTGGGAAAAAAATTGAGTTGAACGGACATTTGGAGGTAATTCTATTGCACTGTAGGGAATATTGTTTAAACAATTTAGACAATACATAGGATGTTGTTTAGTTATTTATGGCATTGTATAGATATAGTTTACTTATTGGGTTAAAGAATTTGTCTTGCTGTGTATGGAATATTGTTTGAACAATTTAGACAGTGTGTGGAATTTTATTTATTTAAACAATATGTGGGATTCAAGGCGGTGTATGAAATACAGATTATTTATTTATTTAAAGTATTTTTCAGGAGATTAGTCACTACCTCCACCCCCTCACCCCCATCCCCTCTCCCCCTGCCCTCCTTTATCTGCAAATTGGAGGCTCTGAGTTGGAGAGGAAGTATCTCACAAAGGGGAAATTCAAGGGTATATTGTTTTTTTAATAAAAAATTCAAATTTTTGGGACTTGGATTTCTCTTGCACAGCATTCTCTGCCATTTGAAAAGATGCATGTCTTCTGAGAAGTAATTACATCGATCTCATTTCTTTTCTTATTCGGTAGGCGGAAGGAACACTGTCATGAGACATACACCACACGTAATTACACACAGTTAAAAAAACTTTCGATCGCGAACCATTACCGCCCACCGCCTCCTGTCCACTGGACCGCACAGGACGCTTCCACACACACTCCCACGGGTCTGGCTGCACCGGTGGCCTCCCCTTAAGTATTGACGCGGCCGTTAGCAGCCAAACCACGCGAAGGTGTCAGTTCGGGTCCCGCAAGGATGAGGAAGTGGCATCCCTTTCATACATGACAACTGAGAAATACATGCCGAAATACATGTTCACCTAGGTAGTGTTGCTGGCGTCATAGCTCTCTACCTATGGATACTGACGTCACAGGTCGCGCTATAGTAATCTGTTCCAATGCTGCATTGGTCCTAACGATGCTAACAGGACGTGCGATCTGCGTCTAGCCATGCAAGCGTTTACCTACCCAGCTTGTTAAACTGATGTCATGTGACCATGTAAATAACAACCAAGTGCCCCTCTTAACGTGCTTTAGAAATTTGTTGCAGTGCTTTCTAGAATAATACCGTGTGCAGTCTCCCTAGTGATCCTAATGGGACAGTCAGTCCATTACTTACCAGTCCCATCTCGTAATTCGTTAAGTGTCACAGAAATAGTTAACTGTCTCTTTTGTAGGAGCTTCTGTGATGTCTCAGCTTGTCTGCACGGAAATTCTTGTCCTAACACGACCTGTTATCGAAAACAGTCTTGAATAAAACCGTATGCATTTTTCCTGATGGTCCCAATGGGACAGCCTGTCCGTCACTGAATTTACACATCAAACTGCTGCTGCTGCTGGTGTGGGAGCACCGTCTGCCATTTTTTTCTGCAGACGAGACTTTCAGTATACCCAAAATGCCGCAGAATACATGTGACACACGTGGTCCCGAAGGCAACTCAGCGCAAACTGCATATTAGTTCACTAATTACCCATCCAGGTGGAGCTGTGGGCCAAATCATCCTAAGTCGAAAGGTTTTTCTGACTCTCTGAACTGGTGGGCAATGGTTGCCATGCTTGCTTGCTGGTATGTTTCCAGCGGCCATCTCCAGACTCACAAGAATATTGCGAACCAGACACATACTTATCAGTGTAATTACAATTAAATATTAGGAGTGCTGCCACCGTCTGACACCAAGCAATGCACTGGATATGTCTTCTGTTTACAACTATGGTTCTCGAACGAGTCTCAGTATCTCTAGCACACGTAATTTTCCAAGTAAAATTTTCTTTTCATTCTCCTTTCGCCTATCGATGTGCTGAATCTATACCTCCCTCACTATAGGACACACAGTAGCGACCACCAGACACTCTCGAATATATCGCGAAGAATGTTGTACAAAGGCTGGCTCGGTTCCCCTCACTGTTGCTGGCCCCAACCTATTTGCTTGCTTGCTTGCTTTCTACACACATCTCCAGACTCTGGGAGTATAAGAACACATGTATTTTTATATGGGTGGGCAGAATATTACACCATTTACCCGATACTTCCCGATATGAAGCACATAGCAATTTCGCTTGCTTAGCAGTATCTCTTAAGCAACATAATTCCAAAGATATAGACTGGAAATTATTTCTCCAGAAACCCTAAACTTAGCGAGGTAGAGTGTGCTGTAAGCCACTGAGTAACTAGAAACTTATCCCATCTGCGAGGACCTATACTTGAAAACTGGAAATAAAATAGAGGAAATTGATATTTCCATTTCCAAATATCGATGTCGGTGATGTAACAGGCTCAAAATCATCCCTATGATATACAAAGTCGACTAACGTGTTTCTCATGTCTATAGGACCAGACAAATACAGTGAAACTGAAATAGATGGCGATCGTAGGAGTGTATATTATCACACCAGCAGTGTGGTAACACGTCGCCGATGGTGCACCCTCGTAATAAAATTACCGAATTTTGAAACTAATTCAGCTAACAAATGTGGCAGGAAACCGGTATTTCTAACTCCTTCATGTCACCGCTAGATATTTCTCCAGTATTTGAAATGCATTCTGCCTCGATGCCGTGTCAGAGGTTCTGCGATACATCCACTGAGTTATAGTCAATGATTGATAGAGTAGGATCACAAACAGTAGTAGATGGTGTGCTGATTGAAATCGTTAGAAATGTATACTAGCTTTTCAGAGAAGTCCTTTTCAGAGTTCTAATGCTACGCTGTCGGTAGAAAAGATGCCCATGATTTGGAATCAATTCTTTCCATTCAATCCCATACCTGCATTGTATCCAATGGAGAAGTCCTTTAATGATTACAGACACTAGTGAATCACACTTCTGGTCTCTCATATCTCGAAACGTGTCACACAGTACATCTTGCAACTGCCCCAAAGACCCTGCGCTACCATCCCTGCAACTTTGAGCACGTGATCGTACCAATGTAAGTCGCAACTGAGCAGGAAGTCAGAGAAGGCTATATCTACCACCTTTTTCAACCCGCGTAGAAATAGGCTAAGCTCAGTTACTGTGACAGGACTGTGTTTTGACCATGTTATCGTAGCGCCGCCAACTGTGCACGATGTGCAAGGTCAGTGATAAATGAGGCCTGCTCCTGCAACACAAGGTAGTATAAAAGAAAGTATGGGAACTGGTGAAAGGACGTGGATTTTCCTACTGCATTGTGGTGTTTCTCCAAACTACAAACAGGTGCTACAGATCCGCTTACCTCAGGGCTCATTCACATCTATCATACCAACATTCTATAATCGTTATTCTGTACCTTACAACAGAGAAAAATTGAGAACTATAAAAGCTCCACTAACTTCATCCCTTAGAGAACTAGATAAGATTTTTACCGCATCTCTCGCCCCCCCCCCCCCAACATATCAAAAACAAATACTGCGTGCATGTCAGCATCGAGCACACGTGACTATCCTATTAAATATACAGGTACTGATCCACTGCACAGACCAGTTAAAGATTCCATCACTGTACTGTTGGAGGATAGCTGTATCTCTCAGACTATGATGTAAGTCGCTATAGAGGTTCCCTGTGACCCTGTGTCGTTGTTGAAACATCGTTTTTCTGTGTTGTAACACACTTTTTACACTGCCATACATTTTGTTTTTTCCACCACGACTTCAAGGTTTGTGTCAGGTTCTAAACTGACATTAACACGTTCTGATCCACTGCCTCTCACAGAAAACTAGACATCGCACGGTGTAAATCACGTTGTTACTGCTGCTACCATAACACACCACACACACACTGGATGATTTTAAATGAAAGACACTTACAACATACGGAAACAGGAGTAGTTTGGTGGCGTTGTGGAGATTTTCCAAACTGCAGTCAGAAGGTGACTGACGACCTCTACATTTAAACTCATCAGTCACAGTGACGGAATAGCTGGTGGCCCTGCAATTCTATTTCGACTGATTCCTCATATTGCAGTCATGTACGCGATCCCTGTTTTGGTGCTAGCTGTCTCCAGAAGGTATTTCCGCTCCACCACAACTCTTTCTCCAACTCAAACAAGCGATGTCAGTCAATCATTATGTGGTACCCAACAGCTTGCAGTTGATGGATGGGATGGAAAAGACCCTGTCGTTGTACTATAATAATATGCATCACAGTTGATAGTGCGAACAATTTTAGCACTTTTACAGTAATTTCCACACCAACCAATAATGAGACAGCATGTTTCCCAATTTCAGTAACATAGCTAAACTGCCCCCTCTCTATTTAGCGAGTATCATTGCGACTGTAGAAAGATGACTGTGCAGTACTTCCATTCACTGTTAATTCTTAAACATATATATCAGCAAAGTTCACCAGACAGCGGTCTACATATTTCTAGCACCTCGAGCACAGTGAATAATTTGCTATCTATCTCTATGCATATGGGAGTCACAGAGCATTCTCGCAGTCTTAGGGTAAAATTATACACAGAGACGATTTCGCATTGTCTTTGACCAGCCTGCCCTGCAGCACTGTTATTGATTTAATCTACAGCTGACCAGAAGAAGACCGCTACATTCTGCGTCTCGTGATTGAATGGACCTTGCCACAAGATTTCATCAGATGCGTCCATGTCGAGGAGGTTAGCACTCCTTATCAGTGTATAGTAACAGATCTGAAAGTGTTGCGAATTAAAAGGAGACAGTTAAGGAGAACAAGAAACGGGAGATTTTTATGCATAATGGAGCTTCAGATGGATGGCATTCGAAGCATTTTACGTAAATCAACTACTCAATCAAATTTGAAGTATTGTCCTAGTGTCAGGGATCAGTACCAGGAGGGTAATGGTAAGAGAGAACATAAAACACACACACTCCTAAGGCTACACGGTTCAGCATATAATGTTAGATCGCTTGAGTTTCCGACCTATCAGTCGTGTCGACTACAGCGCTGTTAATATTGAAGTGTAAGAAATATACTTCTAGCTCATGTCATACATCCTTCTTTCAGGTTTCTCTACGAACACTACGGTATCAAACCGTAAAACCAGAAAACCACTTCCTTAAAACAGTGGGTCTGTCATACATGGCCGGCCGCGGTGGTCTCGCGGTTCTAGGCGCTCAGTCCGGAACCGAGCGACTGCTACGGTCACAGGTTCGAATCCTGCCTCGGGCATGGATGTGTGTGATGTCCTTAGGTTAGTTAGGTTTAAGTAGTTCTAAGTTCTAGGGGACTGATGACTGCAGCTGTTAAGTCCCATAGTGCTCAGAGCCATTTGAACCATTTTGTCATACATGCACAATACAGCTCTCCAGGGATGTATAGCGTCCTCTGTTGACATCCGATCACGGTTCAGAAATTATTCTAAGCCCACATCAATTCTATAGAAAATGATCGTTAGTAACGGAGAATCCCTTTTACAAGGAAACAGTTAAAAGCATAGCAGCGGCGTTTGACATGTGAAAGTACACGTCATGCCTCCACTAATTCTGTAAACAGCACATCTGTCAAGCAAATGTATACATGGGGATTGCAATGCCTCACAAACACCTATCGCTGACTTGGAATCATCTTAGATACGAAAGTGAAGTCTTGATGTTACGAGTATACCAAAGATGCGACAGGGGAATCGAGTACATCACATAAATCATAGTTCGTTTAGAGGAATGTGTCACGTTTCATCACACATGAGATGGAAGTCCTCTGATGACCGAGAGATTTACTGTTAACGATCGCAATTAAACACTGGTCTGAGACCCACACAGAACATGCAGTTGTATACGAGTCGAACGCAGGATATGTCACACAACTGATGCATCCTGACAGAAAATTGGGAAAAAATAGTCAAATGACCTGCAGCTACTTCGCCCCCCCCCCCTCTCTCTCTCTAACATTAAATCGTACCTCCTTACAACTCTATCTTAACCGACCACTCCATCCACTCTATTTCATACTTTAACGTAGATGCAAGTAAGTTTAGAGGCAGATGGCTCTCTGTTTTTCCAGGAAAGTATCAAAGACAACAGTCAACTCATGTGTATCACTATTACCTCAATAGACATACAGTAGAAAGTTGCCTCAACGAAGAAAATGACAGTTTCCCTGGCTCCCTTCGCTCCCATGTCGACGTTTCCTCGGATTCCTCTTGCTGTCACGTACTCATTCCCAAGTACAAGAATGCTTCTGCACCAGCCAGGAGACACACAAGTAGTTCCTCAATTTCCCCGCATTTTGATATTTATACGTGTTTTTTTGTTATTCTGCCGATTTTTATGTCAGTTCTACCCATGCGATCATGACTTAACATCTGGTTCCGTGTTCTAAAATTGGTTGTAAACGTAGTACAGCTGCCAACACATAGCGCAAATGCACTGATCAGGAGGCATAGTACAGTACTGTACTCGACTGTATCCAGTCGCCCCACCCTGCATATTTCACATTTGCAGGGCGTCTCCTCTGTTTTATGTATGTCTGTGTATGTGCAAGCCTTGGCGGTGCAATTCGTTTGTGCGGGTTGCCTACATCAGGGGTAGGTATCCACTCAGCGGCCAACTTATCGTTCTCCTTTGGTTGATCGGTACTTAGCCTAATGTTCTCCTGTGATTTAGTGGTACTTAACCTACTGATCTGCTAAAAGGATCCCTCCTTTGTTCCCCCACAATTACACCCTCAGGAAGCCTCCAACCCGCCTTACATCTTGCTGCTACAGGTACACTTTCAGGTCTGAGTTATTGGATGGCCCCTCTCACTCTTATCAATTTTTTTGACTACTTAATTAAAATGATCAATTAATTAACCTCTATCCCTCTGGTAAACAGCCCTCCCCTCCCATTTATTTATTTAGTTAAAGAATTTGTCTGGAAGTCGATTGCTGTGTATGGAATATTGTTTAAACAATTTAGACAATGTGTGGAATATTGTTTATTTAGACACTTTATGTGATTCAATGCAATATATGAAATACAGATTATTTATTTATTTAAGGAATTTTTCAGGGTATCGATCACTAACCCAACCAACTCATCTCCACCCACCTCTCCCCCTCCCCTCTCCCCCTCCCCACTCCATCTCCCCTCTCCCTTTCCCCTCCTTTACCTGGAAATTGGCGGCTCTGATGTGGAGAGGAAGTATCTCACGAAGAGGAAATCGAAGGTTATATTGTTTTTATACATAAAAATCAGTTTTCGGGGCTTTGATTTATCTTGCTCATCATTCTCTGTCATTTGGTGGAGCGTGCTGTAAACTTACCGCCAGACACTCATACAGGTACTGTGAAGACTGTTGTACAATGGCTGGGTCGGTTCGCCTTGGCAAAACGGTTCCAGCATCTAGCAGGTGAAAGACAGGTGGAAGACACTATTGCTGGTTCTCTAGACATGAGAAACACTCTAGTTGACTTTGTAAATTAAAGGGGTGATTCGGAACGTGTTACATCACCGTCATCGGTATTCACGAGTGGAAATATCAGTTTCCTCTATTTTTTTCGAGTTTTCATAGAAAGGTCTTCACAGACAGGATAAGTTTCTCGTTGTTCAGTGACTTAGAGCACACTCCACCTCGCTAAGGTTTCGCGTTTCTAGAGAAATAATCTCTAGTCTATAACTTCTGAACTATGTTGTTTGAATAATACCGATAAGCAAACGATATTGCTATGTCCTTGTTATCGAGAAGTATAGCGTAAATGGTATAATATTCTGGAAAACCTTGTGAGAATACTTGTGTTCTTGTAATCCCAGAGCCGGCCGCGGTGGTCTCGCGGTTCTAGGCGCGCAGTCCGGAACCGTGCGACTGCTACGGTCGCAGGTTCGAATCCTGCCTCGGGCATGGATGTGTGTGATGTCCTTAGGTTAGTTAGGTTTAAGTAGTTTTAAGTTCTAGGGGACTGATAACCACAGCAGTTGAGTCCCATAGTGCTCAGAGCCATTTTTGTAATCCCAGAGTCTGGAGATTGGCGTAGAAAGCAAGCAAGCTAGCAGGTCGAGACCACAAATGATGATGCCTTTGTGCCGAGAGGAACCAACCCAGCTTTTGTACAACAGTCTTTGCGGTGTATGTACGAGTGTCTGGCGGTCGAAAGCTTTATGAATGATGTAAAAGGGGCAATTTTGCATGGTGCAGGATACGAATTGTGTGTTTATGACATCGACACGGTTTGCGGTGATATATTGCCGGGTTGGAGATTGGTTTCATGCTCTAATATTCAAGCTCGCATACTCAGTGTCAGAGCAATCTAATTGAGTAAGAGTCTTTCCATATTTGACGATCTGTAGGCCTCTTTGCAGGGTTTAATTGCCGATGCAATATGGTGATGTGTACAAAATAGTTTTTTGCCACCGATAGTCTCGTCTGCAGAAAGAAAAAAGGGGAGACAGTGCTTCCACAATGGTGGCATCAGTAATTTGGCGGATAAATTCAGTAAGGGCCAATCAGAACGCTCCATTCATTCACAAGATATCCTTTGTGCTGTGCCTTAGGAGCCTCTACATAGTGGTGAGCACATTTGCGTTTCAGAGATGTTTTTGAAATCAGACATAAAGATTTCCAGGAAAGGGAACATGTGATGGACGGAGTGTCACGTTAGGACTATCAGGAGGAATGCATTCGGCGTTATTCGGCGCTATGTTCGTGAAAGGTTCTGGAAGGACAAGAATTTCCGTGCTAACAAGCTGAGACATCACGAAGGCTACAACAAAAGCGACGGTTAACTATTTCTTTGACACTTTACAATTCCGAGAGGGGGCAGATAAGTAATGGATGGGCTCCCCCATTAGGTTCGCGAGGGAGAAAGCAGTCGATGTTTTCGGTGCTATTTTTGTGAACAGGTCCTGCGAGTACAATAATTTCCATTCAGACAAGCTGACACATAACGGAAGCTACAACAAAAGCGATGGTTAACTATTTCTGTGACACTTTAAGAATTCTGAGACAGAACTGATAAGTAATGAATTGGCTGTCCCGTTAGGATTGCTAGGACAATGCACCCTGTGTTATTCTGGGAAGGATTGCAACAGATTTCTATAGCGCATTGAGGGGGAGGGGACTTCACTTTTATTTAAAAGGTAATGTGACATCAGTATAATATTGAGAACATTTCATGGCAATGGCTCAGCCACGCTGGGTAGGTAAGCGCGTGCATGGCTAGATGCAGCTTGCATGTCCTGTTAAGATCACTACGAGTAATGCATCATGTGCTGTTCTGGGAAACATGAGAACAGATTTCTCTAGTGCGACCAGTGATCTCAGTATCCACAGGCAGAGAGATATCACGCTAGCAACTGTGCCTAGGTGAACACGTATTTCGACAGGTATTTCTTAGGTCCCCATCCTTGCGAGACCTGAAATGACACCTACGCGTATTTCGGCAGCTGATGGTGGTGTTGTCACTTTGTGGGGAGCCACCAGTGGATCCGGACTTCTGGATGCATGTGTGGTAGCGTCCTGTGCGGACCTGTGGTCAGGGGACGGCGGGGGGTGCGTGCTTCGTGATCGAAAGATTTTTAACTGTGTAATTAGGTGCGAGGTGAATTTCATGGCGGTATTCCTTGCGTAATCATAACTAAAAAATAAGGAATGTCACCGATGTAGTTACTTCTCACAAGTCCTGTGTCCTTCCAAACGGCAGAGAATGATAAGCAAGGGAAATCCAAGCCCCGACAAACTCATTATAAAAATGAATATACCCTTGAATTTCCCCTTCGTGGGATACTTCCTGTCCTCCACAGGGCCGCTAATTTCCAAGTAAAGGAGGGGAGAGGGAGAGGGGAGGGGTCGAGGGGTGTAGGGATGTGGTGGCAGGGGTAGTGATCAATATCCTGAAAAATTCTTTAAAGAAATAAATAATCTGTACTTAATCCCATAAATCGTTTAAATAAACAATATTCCACACATTGTCTAAATTGTTTAAGCAATATTCCATACACAGCAGTTGATTTCGGGATAAATGCTTTAACTAAATAAATGAACTATCATCCATACACTACCATAAATATCTAAACATTATGGTATACAGTGACTAAATTGTTTAAACAATATTCCATAGCTGCACGGAGTTGCAGAGCTGTTAGAGGCACCCTGTCACTGCTTGCGCGACCCCTCCTGCCTGACGTTCGAGTCCTCCCTCAGGCATGGGTGTGTGTGTTGTTCCTACCATAGGTTAATTTAAGTTAGTTTAAGTAGTGTGTAAGTCTAGGGACCGATGACCTCTGCCGTTTGGTCCCTTAAGAACTCACACATATTTGAATTTTCCATACATTGCAATCAAATTCCCTCCAAATGACCGATCAATTGAGTCTTTTTTCTGCCTATATCCAGGAGGAGGAGTGGTAGTAGGGGTGTTTGCAAGACGGGGAGAGGTTAATTAATTGATCAACTTAATTAAGTAGGCAATAAAATTGATAAGAATGAAAGGGGCTATTCCAATAACTCAGACCCGAAAGTGTACCTGTAGCAGTGCGGTGCAGGAGGTGAGTTGGAGGTTTCCAGAGGGGATGAGGGGAATGGGATGGCGTGGGAGAGCAACACATTAAGGAAATGTCAATCAGAAGGAGGGATCGTTTTAGCAGATCAATAGGTTAAGTACCTGTGAATCAAAGGGGAACAATAGGTTAAGTAACTGTCAATCAAAGGAGAACAATAGATTTGCCCCTGATTGCATACCTCCCCTGATGTAAGCAACATGCACTAAAATATTGCATCACAAATGGCTGTGGTCTGCTACTTCCTTCCTCTCAGAGTACCAGTCTCATATACACATAAATTCCAATTTGGTTGCCCAGTCTATTGCCAACAACCTGAGTTCGTGTTAATGTTTGTATGTTTGTTCTCTCTTGACCTTGATATTAGTTAATAAATGTCTTTGTCATACTGCAGGTCCCTGTTATTAATTTTCAATGACTCCTACTCTGTTTCCCTTTAATGTCATATATTTGGTTGTGGTTTGAGGTAATTAAATTAATTTGATAACTTGTTAACCAACTCAGGGAATCCACTCGGGGTCCACTGTGTATTCTCAGATTTCCCTGCGCTATCGATGCAAGTGGCACCACTTGGGTGCGGTGGTTATGACTTTTTAGTCGTTAGGCAGATGTAGGTTTGCCACCACCATAGGCTTGCTTGCAACCCCGCTGTATCTAACTTCAGTCTCTCCATTTCCCTTATCACACTTTGTAACCTATGAACCCCACTCTGGGATCTAACACCCCACGCTCTAACCCGCAAATGCCAGTTTTGTTTATTCCAATGATAACTTTCTCTGGTCTAGCACCCAACAAGAGATTTGAATGGTAGTCCGTTTCTGCTACTGATTATATTATCCAAGATTATGCCATCATCATTTAACCAAACAGTAGTATTGTATAGCCTCCAGAAAAGTAAAAGCTGTAGTTTCCGCTTGCTTTCAGCGGTTGGCAGTACCTGCATAGAAAGGTCGTTTTGGGTTATAAGACCAGATCCTTCAATCAAGACCGTTGCTCCGGAAACTACTGAGAAAGCTGCTGCCCCAATGGTCCCTCCACAGACACCTTTCGATTGTGGTTGCATGTATGGTAAAGCAGTCTGTATCGTTCAGGCACATCCCATCTTGGCACTGTCTGTGATTAACGGAAATACAATCAGAGCACAAGCAATTCAACGTAATTTACGCTCTCTAAAGCGTTACACTGTAGTATGCAGAGATATACGTATGTTTATGGTGTCTGATAATTACTGTTGTCGTAGTCATCAGCCAAGTGATTAGTTACATGTAGATTCATATGTTGGTCTGTCCTGTGCGAGCCTGTTCATCTCTGCACAACCACAGCACTCAGCAACTATTTGAACCTGCTGCTTTACGAGCCCTCCTCAGTTTTTACCCTCAACCCTCTCCCCCCTCCCCTTAGCATGTTAACTGTTCTTTGGTGCTTAGTAATGTGTTCTGTCGATCCGTTTCTTATTATAGACAGCCTGTTCATCTCTGCACAACTAGAGCAACCAGCAACCATTTGAACCTGCTGTGAGTACTCTTGCCTTACATTCCCTCCCCAGTTGTTACCCTCCACACTCTCCTCCCTCTCCTTACCAAGTTAACTGTTCTTTGGTTTTTCGTTAAGTGTTGTGTTGACCCATTTCTTATTTTAGTCAGCTTATTGCCTAAATTTAGCTTTCCTCGATTCGATTCAGTACCTTTCCGTTAGTTATCCGACGTAACTACCTAATATTCTATAATAGCACAATTCAAAACTTTCACTCTTTACTTGTCTCTTCAAATAACCATCCACATTTTACTACATTACAAAACTGTGCCTTAAACTGTTAAACAAAAGACTTCATAGCACTTAACCCTTTCAACCCTGAGTTAATATATGTGTTTTAAAAAACAATATTTACTTTGAAATATGTTATCTAGAATGTATTTGAAAATATAATTTGAAGTTTTCCTACATTTTCCCCCACTCAGTTTTGAAAAACTGTTGCCATATGGCAATGTCGTACTCAGCGAAATGATTTTCAGGAGTTTGATTAAATCACTTATTTTTAAGAACTGATTACAAATACAAGATGTGCTTCTAATACAAGGAAGAATATCACTGTAACAGGGAGAATATACCTTTATATGGGTGACTTGACCGTTTCTAAGTTTTTCTTATACAACATAACATAATCATGCTGCCAAGGTAAGTTGCAGAAAACTTCATTTATTACTTGGAGTGGAAAGACATAAAGCAATTTTTTTAACTTGTTTGACATAGGAACACTTTACATTTTAAGCACGTCACTCGTATGAATTCTGTATGGCATGGCTTACAGCGGCCATTCTGGTGGCTTTGTCGTGGCCAGTGACCACCTTCATCATATATGACATGTCAATAGGCCTGGAGGCTGCCAACATCTACTATATATCTTCTGTAGATGGTCTTCTTCTTTTGCGACGAAAAACATTTCCTGCCATAATAAGACCAGAAGCAATATGAATGTGGAAATCCAGAAGAAAAAGATGAGATGTTGTGCATTGCTGATTCAAGTGACATCTGTAAAGCCACCACGAATTTACAACTGCAACGTTGAAGCACCAATAAACTACTCGCATATACCACTTTTTGGAATAGACATTTATGCTATGAAGTTCTATGAGCATGTCTACTAAATCCACTCCTCCCATGTGTTCATTATATTCCTTCACAATCAGTGTTCGATATATCTGAATTCACTTATTATCCTTTTTTACTACGTCTCTTGCATTAATCCTGTGGATTTGTACCTGCATATGTGGAAACCAGTGGCACAGCTTGATTGTCATACCAACTTACTGCTGCGATGCTGGATGATTCATCAATCCTACAATCCAGTGCCCTTCATCCTTTCTTTTTCAGCTCCTTTTCTTCTGCTATGGGGCTAAGTGACATTCCGTCTGAACGAATAGTCGCCACACATTAAATACATTTTTGTTTGAGAAGTTCTAAAGAGCTCATCCGTTATCAAAAAATATCTTGTAGTACTTTTCCTGTGGTAAATCTGAACAAAGCGTCAGAAAAATATCTCTTGAAACTCCTACACCATGCTCGACAATCGTGCCTTTACTCACATATTTTGCTAAGTCATATATTAGGCCTGATACTCCAGCTCGAGTAAACACTTTATATCACCATTTATGAAGTTTGTTTTTGAGATGCTGAACTAAAGAACTTCTTCCTTGAAAGGTATCTTCTGTTCATCAAGCTCTGTTTCTCTTCTGGAGGGAGTTGCAAGATATTGTTCCGTAAAGAATCTATCAGGGGCCTCACTCCGAATAGTTTGTCGTGCTTGGGATCACCTTTCGGTTTCTGGTTGTTGTTATTATTTAGATAGAAAAATTACCTTAGAGTTCCAAATCTATTCCTACTCATAACATCTGCAATTGGAGGAAGGCGACACTATTGTTACCAGTACATTTTATATTGTGGCATTGGAACTGCACCCACAAATAGTAAAATGTAAGTATATGTTTTATTTCATCAATGACAACCTCATCTTTGATGTGTGCGTCGTGATTTGTTTGAAGGTCAATGGAATCGCATATTTTATCATCAATGAACATCTAAAAATAATTCGTTGGAGTCAGGTCTTCATCAGATATTGGTGGAGGTATTTTGTCTTTCCATGTGGTATCTGACGGAACGAATTCAACTTTGTTCCAGGAACAGTTTTTCTTCTTTTTTCCGGATTGAGGTGCTTCCTGTAGCATAATGTATCCATAAACAATCAGTTATGTGCATTTTGAGGTAACACTATGTAAAACGTTTTCGTCCTGAAAAGATATAATACTTAACTTACTGGTGGAAGGGTGTACACCTTTACTTTCTATGTTTCTTGCGTGTGGTTTAGAGATGATTTCATGTTAAATACTAGAATCCTTCTCTTGCATGCGTATTTCAATATGATTACTTTGTGGATATTCTATCACACTGTCGGAGTCTGGTTGGATAATGTCAGACTTATTATTTTCTTCATCTGACGTAAAGGCTGAAGTATCACCGTCTGGAATCTGCAGCAGTTCTAATATTTCCTTATCAGTTAGATTTTTCTTGGGGGATGCCATTTTCAGAAAACTGTGAAACAGGAAGCAGTTTCTGAGATTATGTAAACGCAAGAAATGAATTCTCATAGTTTCCAAATAGCAACAGTCACATTTCAGTAAGTGTTCTGAGTATAGATCGTTGCAACTGTTATAATTTTACAGTTAATGATACATTGCAGTTTCAAAAATATTATGGAAAACTTACCTTATAAATATTCGAGGAAAGAGGAGTACAAAAGCGCAACAACTAATAGTGCACAACAGCTGATCGAAACATCAGAATGGCAGCTCATACCAAAGAATACTTTTAAGACCCATAGGTGGGCACTCTGCTGCCATCTGTTGCTGGTTTCTCAAAACACATATTTATGGCCATATGGCAACTACAGGATAAAGATTTGGGGTGGAAACATCCAAGAATGGCCCATAACAAAGTAGTATTGCCACATGGCTACACTGGGGATGAAAGGGTTAACTGCATATTCAACGTGTATGTATTTATGTTTCAGAAAAGCCTTTCTTGCTGTTGCTATTCTGCATATTGCACCCTTTCCACTCTTGCCATCGTTAGCTGTTTTGATCCACAACTAGCAAAATTTGTCTTCTCAAAATCTTGTTTTCTTAATGTCACTCTATTTGAAACATCTGATATAGTTCGACTACATTCCATTGCAGTTGCTTTCATTTTTTCCGTTCATGTTATGACATATTCTATACAAGTTAACTATTCTCTTCTTTACCTGTTTTCACGCTTACATCACCAAACCAAAACCAAATGGATTTTCGTCAACAGAGGACAATTTTCTTCTATTACCATCATCATCATCGTCACACATTTATCATCCACTGCTGGGTAAATGCTTCCCCTGAATATTTCCGTGTAAAACAGTCTCCAGTTACATCTGCACTGGTTTTCTAACGTCATCTATCAACTTCCTGTTACGTCATGGTATTTCTCTTTCTTCATACTCAAACAGAAATTCATTGGCCTACAGTCATTCATTTTTATACTAATTCCAAAAAGGCTTATCTCTGGAAAAAGTGGCATTTTGTCTGGAGAAAAATCTGTCAAAGCATTGGCTGAAGTTAACCCGCATACCACTTCAGTAGTTCTGATGGTGGTCGTTGGTGGCCTGTACACATAAACAGAGTAAACCGTTTGTCATTGCAGCAATGAAAATATTAAATGTAGAAACATGTTTCATTCCTCAATAAGCAACCTTCCGGCTCTGGAATGGTTATCTCATTTATTGTCCATGTCTCACTGCCTTGGCTGAAAATGGTAATATACACTAGCATCGAATGCTATTTCATTCGTCTAATGTACTCTAAGTCATTTTTACGTTTCTACTTATTTCATTTACTACCCATTCAGTCATTGTCTTTATGTACTTAAATATAAGAATTTGTTTACATTTCCCATGTACTCTTTTGAAACATTCTTTTCGGTTTTGTGTAGCATCATGAAAATATATCATAAATAGGTTTTTCGCTGGAAATATCTCTGAATATCGGTTTGCTGGCTTCCTTCTTCGTCAGCTGTGGAAAATGGTTGGACTCCAAAAACTTACTTTTTTGTATTCACGCCTTCAATAGTATTCTGTGCCACAAATTGTGAGCAGTATAGTCGGTGAATATTTCGTGGGTGTACACCGACAGTTTCATCCTTTTCCGCTCTATGCACTTCATTTTATGCTCCAGTCCACTTCTTTCTCTCTCCCCAATACATTGATATTTCACGTTCGACGTAAGTTCTGCAATGGTGTTCACATACTTAGGACAGCTTCGTGGAGCCAGACGGAGCGTAGATGTTAATGACGCGCGTGTCGGTAACAGCCATGCCCCTTCCACAGGGAAGGATTGTCGTGTCCTTGAGTGGGATTCCTTCGAGTATGTAGAAAGCCACTCCACGCCCTGATTGATCACATGTGGAGATGTATGAGTCATAGCCGTAGACTAGTGGTAGTGTGGCAACGTGTACTTCCTGAAGAAGGGCGACGTCGATGTCAGAGGCCCGAAACATGTCACATAGGAGTTGCAGCTTGGGTGCAGTGCCGATCATGTTGATGTTCAGTGGGGCAAACCGGTACGTTGGTTTCAGTGGTGGTGGACGTGCATCTACCATCGCCAAGGGAAGTATGAGGAGGGCACCGACAGGAAGTCCCGTCCCATCAGCTGAAGTGCCTCACTTTTGATTTTAACAGGCAGCCTTGTCTGGCGGAGGCAATTCATCCGGAGGAGGGGGCGTATCTTCCTCAACGTCGTCGTCCCATGCTCCAGTGCCGTGGGTCTGTCCAACGTCCATGGGAATTGCGCCGTGGTGAGAGAGATCTGGAGTGGTCGGCGGGGAGACAGGCGTCTCAACCTGCGCACCGATCGTTACATTGTGCGTGGTGACCTCCATGGTGGTCCCGTCCTGCGAAACGTCGTGTTCGTCGTAAAAGTTGTCCGCCGACCTCTGCGTGGAAATGTCGGCTGGTTGGGTGTCGTCTTCGTCGTTGCGGATGGCGACGCTTTGAGAGCCCGTGGGCGAACGGCGACAGCGTTTGCGCCTACGTGGCGAGCGTTGTTTGCGCACGTGTTCCTCAGTGTCGGACGACGGCAAGGAGGAGCGTCGACCTGGTTCGAAGGCGTCGGTGGGTACAATGAAATTGTCAGACAGGTGTTGTGAAGAAGTACTGTTCTCCGCAGCGTCCGGTGCGGGACCCGGTTCGGCGGCAAGGTTGTCAGGTGGGACATCCGCACTGTCCATAGGTGACTGGGACGGTGGGACGTGCCGATCGGAAGAACCGGGCGACGGACTGGACGAAACTGTAGACGTGGCAAGAGCCGGTGCGTAAGTGACCGTTAGGGCGGTCATCATGGGTGTGACGGACGCTTCCGACAACGGCAGCTGCGCGACATGTCGTTGAATGCATTCAGACCGTAGGTGACCCTCTTTCCCGCAACCGGAACAGGTCCGAGGTTGGCCGTCATACATTATAATGGTACGGCAGCCTCCGATACGTAGATAGGAGGGCACGTGTTTCTGCAACTCGATGCAGACCTGTCTAACACCGTTTAAAACGGGATAGGTTTGAAATTGTACCCATCGTTCGGCAACATGTTCCAGAACGTTGCCATAGGGACGGAGCTCCTCGATGACGATTTCTGCAGGTAGTTCGAACGGCAGTTCGAAGACCCGTATCGTCCGTGTCCCGAGACCTGCGTGACCGACGGTAACGGGTCCGACGTTGCCGTCGGAATGACAGAAGCGCAGTCCACGTTTTGCCTCTTGAAGCACCTTGTCGCACGCCGCATTGTTGATCATTTTGACGTAGACGGTACTGCTAACTATTGACAAGTGGATACCAATTAGATCCGTTGGTGGTATTTTAACTTCATCGCGAATAAATCGTTCTACCTCCAGGGCCATGGGTCGCGCGATGTCGGAACAAAAGTTGAAACGTGATGTCTTCTTCCGATAGTTGTGCGCCATGGTGGTCTAGAAGGGAAAACGTCACTTACAGCGGCCGACGTAAACACAAATACGGCAGTCTACATCCTGCATGACTTCATGTCACATTTATATTAATATGGTTCAAATGTCTCTGAGCACTATGGGAGTTAACATCTATAGTCATCATTCCCCTAGAACTTAGAACTACTTAAACCTAAGTAACCTAAGGACATCACACAACAACCAGTCATCACGAGGCAGAGAAAATCCCTGACCCCGCCGGGAATCGAACCCGGGAACACGGGCGTGGGAAGGGAGAACGCTACCGCACCACCACGAGCTGCGGACTTATATTAATAAATTTATAGGGCACCTTTACATCGACTCTACAAAATAAAGGGCAAAAGCGTCTAAATGTACCTATCATTATCATGTGCCCACTCTCTCTCGTCTTTTGTTATGTATGAGGCGGAACTATGGGCCTTATGGAAAAAGGGTGACCCGGCTGAGTCACGCAATTTGACTCTTAGTCTTTGATCACGTAAGCTGACGTGAGGATCAATGAACTATACTTGACGGGATGTATCTGGAACATCTTATTTGATTATAAAGTTAGTAGACAGGAATATAATTAAATACTTAGCTTTAATTCGGCTTCTGCTGTGAACGTCGATCTTGACATTGTATAATAATATTTACAAGTGCAGTTATAGACTGAATTGCGAATACTTCTTTACAATTCTGATTGCTTCACACATAGATATCAATGCATAAACTGTATGTGGCGTCTGGCTAGGTCGTAGCTACTGACTTAGCTGAAGGCTGTGCTAACTAGCGTCTCTGCAAATGCGATCTCTGAAGCTATAACAAGTGAACCATTCCTATTCAAGTCGGCTGTAGAACTGGGCAGTGCGCTAGCTTGTCTCGTAAGCCCAGCCGAGTGGCGGCGCACGGTCTGCTGACGTCGAGAGTGGCGACTCGCGGGCCCGATGTGTACTGACGGACCGTGGCCGATTTGAGGCCTACGACCTAGCAAGTGTGGTGCCTTGCGGTGACACCACAACTGTCCTGGCATTACATATATTATTTACACGCAAATTTTACAGTTCATTAATTACTGATGTTACTTATTGATTTTTAAGCTCAATTCTACCATTTTCTTTAAAGGTCTATCGTCATCTCGGCAGGATGTGACACCACCGCACATGAAGAATCGGCGAAAAACAACGCTCATATCGCGGTGGAATATTACATGGATGCCATCCCTGTCATGTCACACGTTGCACTGTGACATATGTCGTGACAGCGGAAGCTCCTCCTTT
This sequence comes from Schistocerca americana, assembly GCF_021461395.2. Classification (NCBI taxonomy): domain Eukaryota; kingdom Metazoa; phylum Arthropoda; class Insecta; order Orthoptera; family Acrididae; genus Schistocerca; species Schistocerca americana. The sequence continues at coordinate 316,050,970 of NC_060125.1, forward strand.
TCAACACAGTGTCTATTTCAGACTCAGTTTGCCACAAATTTGTGTCTGCCATGTTAACTAAGCGGACCACTAAATTGGCATAGAGTGCATCAGTACCTTGCAAAGATAACTCCCAGCAATGTGTGGTACGAGTTAGAGCTGACACACTTTATTTGTGAAGTGTTCAGCAACAGTAAATGGACGGCTCTTAGCTGCACTGTCGACTATTGTAAGCCTGTTGCGCTTACAATGCCTACCGGAATAGACTGTTGACTAAGCCTTGCGATGCGCTCATTATAATCAGGTATTCCGTAGGCGGCACATCCTGTCCAGTTAAGAGGATGGTTCAGTATGGCAATATGACTTCTAGAGACGTATGTACAGTGCTGCTGTTCCGTGCGTACTGAGATGGTAGACTTCATCTCACATTGTGTGGAATGACATGGAGCATGGTCGTAAAATAAATTTGACTCTCAGGTGCTCACATGCATTACGTCTTAGCGAGTCCCATAAGATGGTTGCTGGTGTGTGCCTCTCTGAAGCAAAAAGAAGTCCCATTACCACAATAAACGTTGACAAATATATACGCTTTTTCTTCCGATATAATGACACGTGTCGCGCAAATTAATCGACACAAAAATTGAGTAACTGAAGTGAGTAATGTATCATCCATTAAGCGCAGTCAGGCTTCCTTCGTATTCGTTATCTTCTGGTAATACGTAAACTGGACTTGTATCTGAAGTTATGTCCTAATTTTCACTGTAATCTACCATGGTTGTTTCTCAACTTCATTAGTAAAGGTGGCTTTCAACTTTATTTATTTAATGCTAAACCGTTCCTGTTATTGTGGTGTTCAGTCCGTAGGTATTTCCTGCAGCTTGTACACTTGTCTACTGGTTGCAAATCTTTTCATTTTTTACTGACTGCTGCAGCATGGACCAGTTTGATGATGATGAGGTCCTATACTCGATGCGGAAGTCCGGCACCGCCGACTAGGCAAGGTCGTAGCACAGGTGGTTTGCCATTGCCTTCCCCCGACCATAATGGGCATGAATGAAGATGATGAGGACGACGCATGAAACCCAGTCATCTCGAGGCAAGGAAAATCACTGACACCGTCGGGACTCGAACCCGGGACACCGTGCGCGGGAAGCGAGAAAGCTACCGCAATACCACGAGCTACGGACCTGTACCAGTGTAAGCTTTCGTAATTTAATCCTGTACAGCTCCATCCATTAATACATTTACCGACACGTTATGCCCACGGTGTGTCTTACCAATATAATACGTCTTTTAAGTCAAACTGTGCCGTAAATTTCTATTCTCCTCTTTTCTGTTCAGTAATTCTCTATTCGACAACGACGTTCAAAATCTAATTCCTTACACTTGAATGTACATTCGATATTAAAGTATTTCTTTCTCCAAGTAGAGGTTCTTATCCCTTAGTTACTCTGTACTTACTTTTACTTCTATTATCAGTTATATAGCACCCAAAACAGCAAAACGGCTGTAATAAATCAAATGTTTGATTTGCTATTCTAACTTCGTCAGTATCACTTGACTTTAATAGACCACACTGCGTTGCCCGTATTTTACTTTGTTCATGTTCACCTGAAAACCCCTTTAAAAGTCATCATCCATTCCATTTCACTGATCTTTCAGTGTCTTGCCTCTGACAGAATTATAATGTCACTGTCAAATATTACGTTTTTATTTCTTCATCCCGGAAATTACTTTTCCCAGCCACAACCTGGTTTGAGTTTAAGTTTACTCTACGAAAGTAAAAAAAATTTACTTGGCATAAAGAATCAGTAATGCGAATGTTGGGGGAACACTAACGAATGAGAGCACCATAAGGCAGTCTTTCTCTTTAAGAACGTTGGGACTCAAGTTATTAGATTATGCTAGATTCATTTCCTTAGTTGGCAATATCTTATACACGGATCATGTACCCAGCACCACTTTTCTTCCCAGTAACACTTCAAATGCATGCTTAGCCAAATTCACTCTTTGGGCATTTTAATCACATCACTGCCCAGACTTGACTGGGTTGTAAGTTTCACTGTTCTCTCATTATCCTTATTTCACTTGATTTCACTGCATTTATAAGTCTTTTAACTGGCCGTGCTGGTCTAGCAGGAAAATCACAAAACTCCTGCCCTCGTGGTTCAGGTACGAGACGAGATTTCTCCTCGTTCCTGGCACTCTAAAATGCCACAGTGCCACTCATCCTACTATCAAACTCAGTACTGAGTGCAACTTTGTCGTATGATGACATGGTTGGGGACCGTGGCTGTAAAGTGAAAACGAATGTTGATGGTGTTGAGACAGCAACCAACCACAAAATTATTTTAAGTTTCTTTGATCAAAGGGAACCATTACCGGTTTCAAATCATTACAACCACGCGACCGCTCGGTCGCAGGTTCGAATCCTGCCTCGGGCATGGATGTGTGTGATGTCCTTATGTTAGTTAGGTTTAAGTGGTTCTAAGTTCTAGGGGACTGATGACCTCAGCAGTTAAGTCCCATGGTGCTCAGAGCCAAATCATTACAGTTCATCGTCAGACGTCTCTCATGCTTTCATTAGATCGTGTGGTGCATTTTTTATTGATTAGTGGTCCTACATAATTGTAGGCACGCCACACAGAATTTTACGTCACAGATTTGCACTATGGTGTGACTTACGTGAAATGTCTGTCTGGAGTACTTTTTCTCATAGTTTTCGTCCAACAAATTATGTTTGTAGTTTTCACCACATGCTTATCGTTGCACACATAAATTTGTATCACTGAGCACTTTTGATTTGTCACAGAATACATTTCCACCACATTCTTATCGTTGCACACAATGTGGTGGAAATGTATTCTGTGACAAATCTGAAGTGCTCATTGCTGGGGTGCAGGGCCCTGCCCATAAAACTCTCAACGTTCCATATTGGGAAGAGATCCGGCGACCCCGATGGCCATGGTAGGATTTGGCAAACACGAAGACGAGCAGGTCAAATCTCGCCGTGGGTGGGCGGCCATTATCTTGCTGAAATGTAAGCTCAGAATGCCTTGTTACGATGGACAACAAAACGGGACTTAGGATATATCTCTTGTACCGTTGTGCTGTAAGGGCGTCCAGGATGAAAACAAAAGGGTCCTGCCATGAAAAGAAACGGCACCCCGTCCACCATTCGTTGTTTTCGGAACGATTGGCGGGTGACAGCTAGGTTGTCATCACACCAGTGTCTGGCACATTTCCAGACACGTCTCCGCTGCTCCTCGGGGCTCAGGTCGAAGCGGTACTCATCACTGAAGACAATTATATTCCAGACCGAAGACGAGACGCCCCTGGCTTAGTTGTATACCAACCCGACTGTCGTTCGCCGTGTGATCTGGCAGCAAGGAGTGATGGTCTGGAAGCCATTCCATTTCATAGCAGTGACACTTTGGTTATCTCCGCGTCATAGCTGCAGCACAGCTTTACGTCGACGATATTCTACAGCTTGCTTTCTATCCTTCATGGCAAGCCATACTGGTCTTACATTTCAGCATGACAATGCCCGCCCGCATACGACGAGAGTTTCTACTGCTTGTCTTTCGTGCGTGCCACACGCTACCGTGGCCAGCAAGATCGTCGGATCTCCTACAATTGAGAACGTTTGGAGCATTATGGGCAGGACCCTCCAACCACCACCGAATTTTTTTGACGATCTACCGCAGCCAGCTGAACACAATGTGACCCGTCATCTATCAGGAGAACATCCAGCAATTGTATCAATCAATTCCAAGCCGAAAAATTGCTTGCATAATGGCCAGATGTGGACCAGTATGTGATGGACTTCATCAATTTGTTGACTAAATCATCTGTTTTTCTGAAACAGTGATCATTTGTTTGTCTATACGTATAATTCACATCTATCCATCTTCGTTCGTTTCAAAGAACTCCTTCGAAGTGCGACGGCCTTATCTCTCGGAATGTGTGTAGAAAGTGGCTGATTATTACGGACTTCTTCCATATACTACAATGCCTTATATTATAAACCGAAGACGTCAATGTCTGCATTAGTTAGTCAGTTAACTTCTTTGTACATCTTTTCTATATTTTACGAACGAAAGCGTGAATTGCATCAACTTATCCAGTTTTGTACAGTTACAGAATACCCTCTACTTTTCGAGATATAGAGCACTGAACAGAGACCTATCAATCATTTTAACGTGTATCACGGTGTTGCAATGGCACTGATGCAGCAGGATGAAGGTAAGAGAAATAAAGACGCTGGGTTAATTTTCGCAACTGTCCCATCCGTCGAGATGAGCGACGTAGTCAAACTATGAAAATATGCTTGATTGGGAACATGAACTCGACAACCTCTGAAATACAAATGACAGCGATGAAGCACTGTGAATAGCACTACGGTCTTGCCATAAAATTACTGTTGCGTTCTCAAATCGTTCACCGTCTTCATCTTTTCACTCAGAGTTAGCTTCAACTAATTATGGAGTAAATTTGAGCCATCAGCGCTTTGATGTTGTTAAGTAACGGCTGGTCACTAAATGGCTACTGGCAACGGTATAATCAAGGAAGACACTTTTAAGTAAAGCTAATTAATTAAATCAATAACATTTCGCTGTAATTAATCGTCTGAAAGACTGCGAAAACTTCCTAATTAAGTAGCTAGCGTGCACCGAGCTTCAGAAGACATCAAACACTTTGGTTGTTCAGCTTGAGAACAGACTGGTTTGAAAGGTAAAACTCAGAGGCAAAATGAGGCGTACCGTTAAGTTCGCCAGTATGGTACCATACATGTAGGGACTTTATGTAGAATTTTAGCATTTGTTTGTCCATTGTGGCTCTTCAAACAAGAATGATAATCAAAGTTCAGTATTCGCGAGCCTACTGAAAATTTATACACTCACTGCAGGATAAATCATTGCAGAACTGGCATCAAAATGGCTACATTTATCCTTTGTTAACGTTATTTCTGTGATGAAAGAGAACGTAGAACGTAAACGTTTTCTTTACAGCAATTAAGTTAGATATGTGTACGCTAACACGCAATGAAACCATTTTTAAAGACAGTTGTCCTCTTACAGCTTAAGCGAACATTTATGTTTTTTCCAGATTTGTTGCCTCTCCTCCTAAGTGTGACACTTTTTGTACAAGAACACCAGCAGAAATTTATTTTTATTTCTCAGAAGAAAGATAAACGTAGATTAATCAATTGCTCAATCACTGGACGCTTAAAGCGTTCTGCCAGTTGTGGCCGTTTATTACACTCGTACTTTATTATAAGCTCTCCTCTAATTAATGGGTGATCATGGTGACATTTGCACCATAGCGAAATACGATGTAACAGAAATAAGGCTGAACACAAATGGTTTACAAATCGAGAATCCTAAATGAGGAAGAACGTGAACGAAAGTTCCGTCATGCTGTTAGTGAGTGATGCTATTGCACGTAGTCATTATGAGCAAATTTTAGCGAAAAGCTCGAAGACATGATGCTTAGTATAGGACTATTTAATTATTTATTTGCTTAAACTAACCGTGAAGTCACGTTGCTCTGCCCTGTTCGAATAATACAAACTGTAATTGTACAAATATTAAAATATGCATTCACACAATCATTACTCAGACAGAAGAGGGCTTTTCAGAGATTATGGCTGATTTGTGCGGCGTTTATCTTTGGTAGAGGAGCTCTCGAATATTATTGCATATAGCAACTGATTTAATGTAACGCTTACTGTAATTTATTGTTTAGATCTGATAATTGAATATAGTACTTAATATTTGTTTCATTACACGTTAAAATTCATCCTCAGTTATACGGCGTCTTGACTTGGCGAACGGTTCTGTGTTCATTAAATGCACATACAGGGCAACAGTTACTGAACTATATGAAATAAAATTGTCATAACTTCTTAGCGGTTTGCGTTGCGACGTTCAAACTGCACGTTTGGCCGCAGGACATGATGGAAATTAGTACGCGCATTTATGGTTTTTTTTAGCGAGGAAATCCTGTTTCATTTGGATGGGTTCGTTATTAAGCAAAATTGGAGCGTTTGGGTGACTGACAATCCACATTTCGTGTTGGAGAATTCTCTTCTCCCTCAACGGATGACTGATGGTGTGCAACGTCCAGTCACGGAATAATGTGTGAGATATTCTTGGATGGCACGGTGACTACCGCACGGTACGTGAAGATTTTGGAACATGATCTCATCCCCATTATCCTAAGTGACCCCGATATCGACAAAACACGGTTCATGCAAGACGGATCTCGACCCGACTAAACTGTTTCATGCCCTGGAGGAGCACTTTGGGGGCCACTAGCATGGGCCACTCTCTTGGGCCTCGGTTGGCTGCCACATTCTCCTGATCTGATCACAAGCGACTCCTTTTTGTGATGCTATATTAAGGTCAAGGCCTACAGCAAGAACCCCAAAATCATTGATGAGATGAAAACAGCCATTCAGAAGGTCATCGACAGTATCGATGTCTCGAAACATCAGCGTTTCACGAAGAATTTCGTTATTTGTTTGCGCCACATCATCGCCAATAATGGCGGGCATATCGAACACGTCACACTCTAAATCTGAATATCTGTAGTGACGTTTACATGTTGAATAAAGTGTGTGTATGCCGTTGTTTCAGTTAGAAAGTCTTTATTTCATATAGTTCAATAACTGCACCCTTTAAATAGTCCTGTACTAACCATTTCTTCAGGGAGTAAATGTTTTCGAAGTCCCATAAAATAAGTTTTCATTTGAAGAGATATCCACGGTTGAGCAAAGGCTTCAGAACGGAACTTACACACAAATATACTGTGAAACGTGCTTAACAAGAGAGATGAATTATTATATATTATTTATTTAAGAAATTAAATAATTATTTCCAGAAGTGTGGCTCACTCCCTAGTATTTATCCAGGCACAGACCCATCAGCCTTAATAATAAAAGAAAATTTAAACTGGCCACTTCATGTCAAAACCATTATCGTATATACTATATTGTGTTTCTGTGTTGCATGAATGAAACGAATATAGTTAAGGAGCCATTACCTTCGAAAAAATTCTAAGAACAAAACTGGAGAGAAATTTAACGGAAATTATGATGAAACATGGAATCAGCATCGTAAAATAGAACCCAAGGTAAGATACTACATTTATACTTTAGTATGCTAGTTCAAGCGCATTCCATAAATGTAGTTTGCTACGTAGCTTCCATAAAAAAATTCCGAAATTGAGGCGATAACTTTTGCTCAAATTGGCCGGCCGGAGTGGCTGTGCGGTTCTAGGCGCTACAGTCTGGAGCCGAGCGACCGCTCCGGTCGCAGATTCGAATCCTGCCTCGGGCATGGATGTGTGTGATGTCCTTAGGTTAGTTAGATTTAATTAGTTCTAAGTTCTAGGCGACTGATGACCTCAGAAGTTAGTAGCATAGTGCTTAGTGCCATTTTTTGCTCAAATTCGGCAATTGCAGTTTATTTTACCGAACAATCTACTACAACAATAGACTTACACTATTTCAAGGAATAATTGAATTATGTCTTCTAGTATGCACAATGGCAAGCAGCCATCATAGCTAATTATTTTCCGACCAACTGCTGTTATTGCTCAGTGAAACCATCATTGCTGCTATACTGAGTCTGACGAAGTTGATTTTGACCAATTTAGTTTCCCACGGGCATTGGTCATTACATGCAGACAGTTTGCGAAAATGGAACACGATAGATGGCAGACCCTAAAAGAATCTGACTTGGGCACTGAACTCAGTATTGACAATAACTCTTAATGTTGACACAGACGTTAACTAACCATTAGTATCTAAAATGCCTACTGACGTTAATTTTGTTAAAATGCCGACCACTAGTCAATAACTGCAAGCCATCTCTGAACCAGTTCTTGACTGTGACGTCATTTTAAAGAGCGTGGCGGGGACAGAGCAATTTCGGTCGGTCAATACTCCTAATTTGCTTAATATTATGATCCAACAAATGACCGAAAATAAAAAAAAGACAGTGACATACGTATGAGGTCAATGCAAAATCGTATGAGCAAAAATATGCAAAATCACATGACGATAAATAAAACATACACTGATTAGAGCTAGTGTGTTAGGATAGGACAGGATACGGTTACAATTATGGATGAGGCCGTTATCAGTTACTCTCGATTGCACAACAAATATGTAAGCTTTGTTTTAAAATTTTAATTTCCATAAATAATCTCGTAAAAACACAATTGACTGAATTATGGTTGAAGGCCTTACCACAGAAAAAAATTTCACAATTCTGGGGCCGAAGGCCACCAACAATAACCTCAAAAAGAAAACTTACTGTAACACGCCTGAAGGCTTTATCACCAAAGAAGTGAATCATCACAATCTAAGAAATCAGTACAAGCGGTTCTCAGAAAGTGTTCCAAGGGTCGGCCTGGGAAGATGACTCAAACATAAGGTAAGGTGAGACAGGCAGCCAAGAGCTGTACTCACTGTACTCACGTAAAAGGATGGCAACTCAAACTAGGGGCAGCTTAAGCGCCAACTGACCGACTAACCAATGCCCCTAACATCCTTTAGTAAAGGGCGAAGACACAGACAGCACTACGTCTTCAGAAAACACCTAAAGCCGAAGGAAACACTAGAAGCAAGGAAGTCCTGCCCAGAAAATATGCACAATACAAGCGGCTGTCGAACCACACGTCATGCCGGACAGGATCAACACGGCGAGGAAAGGTACACTGCCGGTACCCTAACCTCCACGGCAGTAACTGGGGCGTTAGAGCCCACAAGGCAGAAAATACCGTTGATGCACCTCACTAATAAGAATAATACTAAATTCAATTATGAATAACAAACAGACAAAGACGGGTGCAATATTTAACCTCCTCGAAACATTTCACTCGCTGCCGCCAGGCTCAGCGGCCCAGGGAGCAACAACCCACCAACCAAAGGCGAGATCTCAAAATAGCCGAAGTTGCATTACCAGTTAACTCTTCAGTCAAATGTCCAGGGCTCGGGGTGCAACGAAGTCGTCACTCGAAGCTACGCCTCCTCGATCCTTCAGTGCCCCCCCCTCCCCCCCCTTCCCCCTGCGGGTTCGGGGGTAAGAATAGGCCTGCGGTATTCCTGCCTGTCGTAAGAGGCGACTAAAAGGAGTCTCAACTGTTTCGGCCTTTAATGTGATGGCCCCCTAAGGGTTTTGATCACTCCATTTCAAAATCCCGGCACACCCGATATTGTCAAGGAGTTGGACTTCCACCGAGCTTCCGGCCACATCAGCTACCCCCTGCGGGTTCGGGGGTTAGAATAGGCCCTCGGTATTCCTGCCTGTCGTAAGAGGCGACTAGAAGGAGTTTCTAAAGATTCAGCCTTATGTGATGGTCCCCTCTCGGGTTTGACCTTCATGTTTCTAAATTCTTCTGAAGAGCGAGCCAATTGGTGAAGGGCGCCTTACATGGTGCACTGTATCCGTCGTGCGTTGAGACCTTTAGCCGGCTTTCTCATTGTTGCAATGCTGTCCCTCTCGTTTTCCATCTCTTGGGCTAAGGTACGTCCCTGGGTGCAATTATCATGCTGCACTGTGCAGTGTTGCTTTTTGCTGCGACGACGACATTGGACGTTTTTGCATCTAAGAGCCAGCACGTTAGCCAGTCCGTTGTGGTGGGGCCGCCATGTACCCTGTTGGTTGTAGCCCCCTGACAACACACGGATCGCTCTGCAGAACCAGCCATTCCCTGTTCTTCTGGGTCCCCTCGGCGGAGGACTGTGCCTTGGTGGTCGCCTGAGATCGCTGAGGCCATTGAAGATCGCCGATGGGCGCTCCAGCGTCACAAGCGACATCCCTCAATAGAACACCTCATCGCCTTTAAACGGCTGCGTGCGCGGGCCCGCCGCCCTATTCGCCAACGCAAGCAGAAGTGCTGGAACCGGTATGTCCCCACCTTTGGGCTCCATATCTCTCTGTCGTAGGTTTGTGCCAAGATTAGGCGCCTCTCTGGCTATCGGACCCCTGTCGGCATCCCTGCACTCTCACTGAATGGAGCTGTTTGTACTGACTCCGACGTAATCGCAAACCGCTTGGCAGAGCATTTTGCTCTGAGTTCCGCATCTGCGAATTATCCACTGGCCTACCGCTCCATTAAAGAGCGGGTGGAATGTCGGAGACTTTCATTTCATACCCGACATCCTGAATCCTACAATGTTCCATTCAGTGAGTAGGAACTCCACAGTGCCCTAGCCGCTTGCCCTGAAACAGTTCCCGGGCCAGATCGCATCCACTGTCAGCTACTGAAACACCTTTCAGTGGACCGCCAGCGACGCCTCCTCGACCTTTACAACCGTATTTCGGTCGAGGATGAGTTAAGCATTGTTATCCCCGTTTTGAAACCTGGCAAGAACCCATTGGGGGTGGACAGCTACCGCCCCATTAGCCTCACCATCGTTCTTTGCAAGTTGCTTGAACGCATGGTGACCCGCGGTTGAGTTCGGTACTCGAGTCTCGGGGCCTTCTGGCACCGTCTCAGGTTGGGTTCCGTAAAGGCCGCTCCACCGCCGACAATCTGGTGAGCCTGGATTCAGCCATCCGTACGGCCTTTGCCCGCCGTCAGCACCTTGTCGCTGTCTTTTTCGACATGCGGAAGGCGTACGATACGACATGGCGCCATCACATCCTCTCTATGCTTCATGGTTGGGGTCTTCGGTGTCCACCGCCGATTTTCATACGACATTTTCTGTCGTATCGTACCTTCCGAGTGCAAGTCGCCGCCTCCGATAGTTCTTCCCGAGTTCAGGAGAGTGGGGTACCACAGGGCTCTGTCCTAAGTGTCTGCCTGTTTATAATTGCAATTAACGGGCTCGCTGCGCCGGTGGGAACGTCTGTCTCAGCTTCCTTCTAGACTGACGACCTCTGCCTGTACTATAGCTCCATAGGCATTGCAACTGCTGAACGTCAGCTGCAACGCACTACCGGCAAGGCGCAGTCTTGGGCTGTAGCGCATGGCTTCCAGTTTTCGGCTGCCAAGCCTTCGTTATGCATTTCTGCCGGCGACGAACAGTTCACCCTGAGCCGCAGCTTTATCTTGCTGGTGAACTTCTTAGTGTGGTGGAGACACATCTGTTCTTGGATGTGGCTTTTGATGCCCGGTTGACTTGTCTCACACATATTCGGCAGCTTAAACAGATATGTTGGAGGCATCTTAATGCTCTGCGATGCTTGAGCCACACCAGCTGGGGCGCCGACCGAATTACCCTCTTACGGCTCTACCAGGCGTTAATCCGGTCCCGTCTGGATTATGGAAGCCTGGCTTATGGTTCAGCTTCCCCATCTGCGTTGCGGATGCTGGATCCAATCCTTCATAGCGAGATCCGACTTGCCACTGGTGCTTTCCGGACCAGCCCTCTGGACAGCATACTTGTGGGGGCAGGTGTCACTCCCTGCGGTTACGGCGCCAACGTTTACTGGCCGCTTGTTGTACGCATGTTAGTACCTCGCCCGGGCATCCTAATTATCGTCTCCTGTTCCCTCAGTTGGTCGTCCCAGAACGTCGGCTCCAGTCGGGTTGTACGATCGCGGTCCGCATCGGAGAGCTTCTCTTCGGGCTTGGGGTTTTCCCTCTTACACCTCCTTCTGGGCCCCTCTGCGTACACCCCCGTGTTGTGTGCCCCGCCCTTTCCTTCGGCTCGAATTGGCACAGGGCCCGAAGGACTCAGTCCCTCCCGAGGCCTTCCGCCGCCGCTTTCTTTCCAGCCTTGCCACGTATCAGGGCTCTGACGTTGTTTACACTGACCGTTCGATGGTTGCTGGTCGTGTCGGTTATGCTCTGTCTCTAGGGGACCACTACGAACAACATTCATTGCTTGCTGGCTGCAGCGTTTCCACTGCTGAGCTGGTCGCCATCTTTCGTCCCCTAGAGTATATCCGTTCCTGCTCATGTGAGTCCTTCATTATCTGTAGCGACTCCCTGATCGGTTTACGAGCTATCGACCTGTGTTTCCCTCGCTCTCGTGTCGTGCTAGCTATCCAGGAGCCCCTCAATACTCTTGCCCATTGCGGCCGCTCTGTGGTCTTCGTGTGGACCCCAGATCATGTTGGGATACCAGGCAATGAGCATGTAGCCCGCCTGGCCAAAGAGGCCACCAGTAAACCATCTCTGGACGTTGGCCTCCCGGAGACTGATTTTCGAGGATTCTTACGCCGCAAAGTTTTCGCGCTTTGGGACGCTGAATGGTGCAACCTGACCATAGAAAACAAACTCCGTCCTATCAAGGAGACGACGGATGTGCGGCGGTCGTCCATGCTAGCAACTCGCAGGGACTCAGTAGTCCTTTGTAGACTCCACATTGGCCACACCCGATTGACACACGGCCACTTACTGCGCCATGAGGACCCGCCTCTATGTCGCTGCGGGTCGACTTTGACGTGGTCCACATTTTGTTGGCCTGCCCCCTTTTAACTGCGCTCAGGCAGACGTTTGCGCTGCCTAATACGCTCCCTGCCCTTTTAAAGAATGACACTGCTAAGGCAGGCTTAGTTTTGCGTTTTATTCGGGCAGGGGGCTTTTATCACTTAATCTAAGTGTTTTTGCCCTTTTTGTATTGATTCTGACCATTGGCCTACGATTTCAGTCTGAGTTTTTAGTGTGTTTGTCGGTCGTTGGCTTTTCCGTTTTTGTCTCTATGGTCGGCCAACCACTGTCACACTCTGTGTGATTTTAATTCCTTTTTTCTGGTCTCTGTCGAAGTCTTTCTTGTCCTGTGTCGTCTGTCGTCTTTTCCATTGTCGTTTTCATTCTGTGTGGGTATTTTTAAGTTTTGGAAAAAGGGGCCGATGACCGTAGCAGTCTAGTCCCATTGATCCCAAAAACCAACCAACCAACCAACCAACCAATTGGCTGTGGCAGCACGCCGTCAGCGGCCCCGTCTTGCCCTGGCACTGCACGGACCTGCTTGCTGCTGCGCCCCAACCGAACTGATGTCCGCTCGCATCTCCTCTCCTAATCCAGTACTCAGACCGCATGAAAATAACTGGTCGTTCAAAACCACAAGATACACATGGATCCAGGAAAGCAATTGCACCAACAACTCACAATACTAAAACCAGTCACTGTGAAACAATACGGACGAATTATAAGTCGGCACAAACACAGAGATACCAGAAGCGGTCGGAAGACCAAATGCACGTCGTCCACTGCGACGACCGACCGAACGACCAACCAACGGTCGTCGCCATACATGGTATAGCTCCCAGTACCCATCGTCGACTGACAACTTATTTCCATGGGGGCACTTTGACGGGCGGACACACACACACACACACACACACACACACACACACACACACAGGTGAAAGTTTTACTACTCGAATATCATGGTCCATTCAACTAAAACTCGCTGAATACGGTGCTTGACGTGGTCGTGCACTCTCGCAACCACGTCCTTCCGTCGGACAGTGCGCATGTGTCGCCAGCGATCAGGCAAGTACTGGCTTTCTTGACCTCACTGCTGCTTCCATCCCTACTCAACTCGCTCGTCATAGGACGACCCGGAAATATAGACGCCGCTCCAAAGATGGTGCCACAGTACGCGCTATCGATAAGCGCTGCTACTGCCACTCATAGAGAGACAAGGTGAGCAAACGTAGTGGCGCCAGCGAACACACTAAGAGAACGTGAAGCCACTAACGCTGTTAGAAGATTGCAAGCTATGAACGCGAGCCGCACATGGCTCAAATGATGCGCACATGGACGCACTACGAGCAGACATACAAAAAGATATGACTGTACTGAAAACGTGACATGAAGATATTAAGACCGATTTGTGACGCTAAAAGCCAGTGACGACACTTAATGCGGAAGGATAGTCAAAATAAACGTAAGACTGAGCGGAAAAGTGGCTGAACCTGGTCAAGACATTTCCGAACTAAATTTACAACAGGATGAAACTACCAAGCACATGAAAAACATTCAGAGTGAAGTCAAACATTTAAACACCATGATGCGAAGGTGTTGCGGCTCATATGAAGTCCTGCCCGTCAGTACACAAAACACTAACCGAGCGGGTTACACAAACTGCAGACAAGGTAAACACGTTGACCAAACAGTTAGCAGACGAGCTACATTTAGTCACAGACAACTATTCCGCAAACACAAATGATGAACTTTACAATTGAATTGACGAGAAGAAATAATATTTCAGTCAACGCAGAGATGAAAAATTACCGAGAGTTGTGGCTGACACTGGACTGAATTTGTTACAAATAATAAACACATCACCTTGCAAAGTAGCGCAGTACAGCTCAAATGATTCAAATGGCTCTGAGCACTATGGGACTTAACAGCGGAGGTCATCAGTCCCCTAGAACTTAGAATTACTTAAACCTAACTAACCTAAGGAATTAACACACATCCATTCCCGAGGCATTATTCGAACCTGAGACCGTAGCGGTGACGCGGTTCCAGACTGAAGCGCCTAGAACCGCTCGGCCACTCCGGCCGGCACAGCACAGCAAAAACAGTTTGATGAGTATGTGCAACCGGATTGTACTAACGGTCACAGTCATTAAAATCGATCGAGTACAATACCTGTATACACCACACACATTTACATTTTACATTTACATTTACATTTATACTCCGCAAGCCACCCAACGGTGTGTGGCGGCGGGCACATAAGGTGCCACTGTCATTACCTCCCTTTTCTGTTCCAGTCACGTATGGTTCGCGGGAAGAACGACTGCCTGAAAGCCTCCATGCGCGCTCGAATCTCTCTAATTTTACATTCGTGATCTCCTCGTGAGGTTTAAGTAGGGGGAAGCAATATATTCGATACCTCATCCAGAAACGCACCCTCTCGAAACCTGGACAGCAAGCTACACCGCGATGCAGAGCGCCTCTCTTGCAGAGTCTGCCACTTGAGTTGGCTAAATATCTCCGTAACGCTGTCACGGTTACCAAATAACCCTGTGACGAAACGCGCGGCTCTTCTTTGGATCATCTCTAACTCCTCCGTCAACGCGATCTGGTACGGATCCCACATTGATGAGCAATACTCAAGTATAGGTCGAACGAGTGTTTTGTAAGCCACCACATTCTAAGGACTCTCCCAATGAATCTTAACCTGGTACCCGCCTTAACAACAATTAATCTTTTATGATCATTCCACTTCAAATAGTTCAGTTCCGTACGCATACTGTCAGATATTTTACAGAAGTAACTGCTACCAGTGTTTGTTCCGCTATCATATAATCATACAATAAAGGATCCTTCTTTCTGTATATTCGCAATACATTACATTTGTCTATGTTAAGGGTCAGTTGCCACTCCCTGCACCAAGTGCCTATCCGCTGCAGATCTTTCTGCATTTCACTACAATTTTCTAATGCTGCAACTTCTCTGTATACTACAGCATCATCCGCAAAAAGCCGCGTGGAACTCCGACACTATCTACTAGGTCATTTCTATATATTCTGAAAAGCAATGGTCCCATAACACGCCCCTGTGGCACGCCAGAGGTTACTTTAACGTCTGTAGATGTCTCTCCATTGATAACAACATGCTGTGTTCTATTTGCTAAAACCTCTTCAATCCAGCCACACAGCTGGTCTGATATTCCGTAGGCTCTTACTTTGTTTATCAGGCGACAGTGCGGAACTGTATCGAACGCCTTCCGGAAGTCAAGAAAAGTAACATCTACCTGGGAGCCTGTATCTAATATTTTCTGGGTCTCATGAACAAATAAAGCGAGTTGGGTCTCGCACGATCGCTGTTTCCGGAATCTATGTTGATTCCTACAGCGTAGATTCTGGGTTTCCAAAAACGACATGATACGCGAGCAAAAAAAAAAGTTCTAAAATTCTACAACAGATCGACGTTAGAGATATAGGTCTATAGTTTTGCGCATCTGCTCGACGACCCCTCTTGAAGACTGGGACTACCTGTGCTCTTTTCCAATCATTTGGAACCTTCCGTTCCTCTAGAGACTTGGGGTACACGGCTGTTAGAAGGGGGCAAGTTCTTTCGCGTACTCTGTGTAGAATCGAATTGGTATCCCGTCAGGTCCAGTGAACTTTCCTCTGTTGAGTGATTCCAGTTGCTTTTCTATTCCTCGGACACTTATTGTCAACACTACACTGTCAACGAAACACGCCAACATACACATGGCCAAATCACAATCGCGATATCAAAGGACAATATGTTCCGTATCATTCATCAGTTCAGCATTATAATAAATCACCAAGTCACAATCGTGATATGCATGGTCAATATGTTCCCTTGCGTCCAGCAGGTGACGTAAACAGGTATTACAGTACTATAGAAGGATAAACCCTAATGAAACATCGTCAGTTGCAACCGCTATTTCCTGAAAAACGTATTGTAGGCCCTGTGGTTTTTCTCAAGGCATTCAGAAACGCGTGGCCGGAAAACAATTTTATATGTAGTAGGTTACATCCAGGGAGAAACACCTGCTTTGGCATACAACGAACCCGACCGATGGGTAACTTACGAACAATTAGGAAAAGCTTTCTTGGCCAATTTTTGGTGTCAAACTGTTACAGAGCGTGTCAGAAAGCACATCATGCAACCAGGACCTCGCTATGCCAGATATGATAACTTACGAAGAGGTCATGTAAACTTCGCGAAGCTAGACTACCATTTTATATCAAAGAGAAACAACTGCACATTCCCGACAACGATGCGGAATATTGGGTGACAGTGCTGACTGGATTCAGTTGATCTGCTATTTGAAGATCAAGGGTGCGGTCTGCAAAACACCAACCACAATGTTGACATGAGTGGTATGCAGGGCACGCAGGTTAGTCAACATAATCGTGGCGCAGCAGACCCACAGCCTGCTTCCGCAAACCAGTACTTACCAAAACTAGCAGACATATTCTAACATGAATGATAATCATAACATCACATATGCAAAAGGCGGTAACCCAAAGAAATGGCGCCGTTACATTAATGGTAACAATAGGGACGGAACAACTGGAACTGGAATACGAACAAAAACAACCAACAGCAAAACCGGTACACTAATTATGGAAATGCGTACCAAAACACTGGACCAACACCACAATAAAACAACAGCATATGTCTGTGGCAAGTGCCGCCACAACTAATGCTAAACCAAACGAAGATTTTGGCAACTAATCATGAAGTAAGTCAAGACGTTCAGGCACAAAAACCACAACTGACTGGAAAGTGGAATCGGCAGTAACAGAACGTGATTATAATCGAAGCATCAGGGGAAACTCCATCTCTAACTGCACCGAAAACTACGCCGACAAACTAACGACAGTCACCTCTGAGCGCTAGGCCGTCGTTGAGGAAAGTTTTGTGGGGGGGCGACTTCGGTAAAGAATCATTGTTTAATACATCCACAAAAGAACAACACAACGACGATATTCCAAATAATTTTAAGAAACAGCCACTATTGTTTATGAGCTATAATCACGATGAGAATTCATCCAGTTAACGATTGGAGGAAAAGAATTTATAAAAACAAGTCGTATGTCGTTCATCGGCCAATGAAATAGTTTTGCCTACAATTATTAGTATCGTTGGTGGCACTCCACCAAAAATGTCTTAGATACAGCATCATAATAAAATCATAGAATGTGAACCAATGCCCGAGTTTCTTGCACGAAAATATAAGATTTAGGCTGCCGTAGGTAACAGGTCTAGTAAAGTTACAAAAGTAGTTTTTAGGACCATTATGGCAGGTATCGGGACAGTACAACGGCCATTCCTCGTGGTTCAAAATATAGTTGCTAATCGGACTTAGATATGTTACGTGAGAGGGGCAGTAGTATTGACTTCTCGAAACGTAAGTGTTTCATTAGATATGGGGTTCACTATCGATTTAGATACCGAGATATTGATTTAAATACCAGGACGCTAAAACACGACAAGTATTGCACTGGATATAAAATTAAATTAATAAACTAAGGCGACGAAACATACACAGACACTTTTATCAGATGAAGAGTGTAATGATTTAAGAACATTGATTAGTCGAAGTTAGAAGAAACAATTGCTCTTACCAATGAGTAATGACGAACGCAATGAACTTTTTGAACTAATGTCTAAGTATCTACAGATTTTTACAGAACGATCGGGTGTCATTAAGGCGTAGGCCTACATTTGCAAAATTGAGGTGAAGCCTCGTTAGGTTTTCTTTCATTAGTCATACAATGTACTTTTATATCAGCGACATGTTGTGTGATGTGAAATCAGATGTAGCAGTGTAAGATTATACAACCTTCTAAATCTCCCCACAGCAGTACATCACTTGTTGTAGTGAAGCCAAATGGAAACATTAGTCTGGTGTTAAATGCCCGAGCAATAATGGGATTATATTACCAGTGGACACAAAGCCCGAGAACTTGGAGAAACGACAAAATGGCTCTGATCTCTATGGGACTTAACTGCTGAGGCCATCAGACCCCTAGAACTTAGAACGTCTTAAACCTAACTAACCTAAGCACATCACACACATCCATGTCCGAGGCAGGATTCGAACCTGCGACCGTAGCGGTGGCGCGGTTCTAGAACCGCTCTGCCACCTAGGCTGGCGGAAAAGCAACAGCAGAAAATTTGTTGATGTTAAGTGCTTTTCCACCATTGACATAACAAATTCGTTTTGGTAATCACTCCTGATTCCAGGTAAAATACAGCATTTTGTATGTCCATTCCGCGTTTCTATCTTTTTGATTGAATGTCAGTTCTGGTGTATTCGTAACTGCTTTGGATATAGTGCTTGGAGACGATTTAGTAGAAAGTGTGACACATTACGTAGATGACATTTTGATCGCCACAATGACGTGAACAGATCATCACAAAAACTTGATAAAATTGTATACATATTGCCACAAGCTGGTGTAACAGAAAACCGAAAGAAATAAAAATTTGCATGTACTGAGATAAGGTATCTAGGGCACATAATAAATGCATGTGGCATACACCCTTATCCGCGTAATTTAGATGCTGATAAAAATTTTCCTATTGCATATACTAACAAATAGTTGAAGTCGTTTCTAGGACTGTTCATTCTTCCGGCGTTTCCTGCCACAACAATTACTAAACAGTAAACACCTTCTAGCTTTACTTAAGACAAATCCTGTATGGATCTGAACAGAGCAGTCCTAGTAAGATTTTTAAAACATAAAACTTGTATAACGTAATTCAAAAGTTTTTAACAATTAAGATTTTAGTCTAGATTTTTGTATTAGATGTGACGTGTCATGCAGTGAAATAGGTTCTTGCCAATTTCAGTTGGTTAAAGACAGAGAACACGAACAAACGAGTATCATTAGATTTGCAAGCCGGACCTTAAGCGAATGTGGAAGAACATTTCAACAACTGAAAGACAAACTCTTTCAGTTGCCTGGACTTTTAAGAAATTTGGGTTTTACGTATAGGGAAAGCACACTGAAATCTATACTGAACACCAAAACCCGACATTGTCTAGGTCTGTAAGTTAGTCCATCCCAGAATATCACGCTGGGCTTTGTTGTTACAGAATTGGCGCCATTGCTTATATTAAGGTAAAAGACAACATCACTGCCGACGATTTGTCTCGTTTTCCACAAGGTTTGAATGACACTAACACTGATCTACAAATGAGAAAGACTGCAGAATACATTTAATGCACGATATACAGTATTACCAGTGCTACATTGATTGGTGAAGGAACATGGCAGATTTACAGAAGTCTGATCGGCGCTGGGACAAGGTAGTAGTAGGGAGATCGGGGGCACGAGTGCAGTTTTGATATCAAATCGATATGCAAATTAAATACGCCCACCCCCTACACCCCCAGATCTTGGCATGTGTTTCTCTCAGTCTTCACGTGGGTCCCTACACCTTGTTCCCTCCTCATCCCTTCCCTCCCTCTCCCTCCCTCTCATGTACCCTACTGGATCGAAATTTCGAATTTTTGCGGGAATTTCAAAAATGGTGAGAATTTAGAATTTTGGCGGGAATTTCATTGTCCTAGGCGTGCGCTCGCTTTCCACCCCAGCCCCAACCCGGGAACTGGCGCGAAATTAGAAGCAGCAGTGCCCTTTCCAGGACTCGAACACCAGTCTCCGTTTCCAGGACTCGAACACCGGTCCTCCTGAAAGGAAAGCCCAAGCCCCCCCACTTCCCCCCCCCCCTCCCCTATCCCAAAACACAAAACAATAACACCACGAGAGGTGTTTGAAATTTGCAGTAACCAATAGGAATGCAGCATCCAATCATATCTGGGATGTAAGGCGGGCGCAGCAGCTCTGCAGCCTCAGTTGCAGTCAGTCAGCATTAAGCACCAGCCAAGATCGTCCAGCGCCAAGCAGCCGCAGCAGTAACAGAACAGGCAGAAACCGCAGAAGTGTAAGTACCCCCTGCTTAATGCCTGTGTTTACTACTGTGAGAGAGAGATGAGTCTTTGTGCTTCTGTCACCACCTGCTCGTCAGTGGAAGCAATGTACTCCAGCCTGTCTGTGACAGCGATGTGTCCCAGCCTGTCAGGTCCCGCACCAGCCACGGTATCCTGGGATCCTTTTGCGTACCTGGTCAGCCTCATGGAGCAGGAAATCAGCTGTTATTGTCGGTTGAAGAAACCTACTTAGCCCCTGGATCTCTGAAGTGCACCTACGGTCCTAATTAGCATGACGCAGGCTGGTACTGGATTCCATCATACGCAACATCGCACAATATTTCAATGAAACTGCATGGACTTAGTGAAGATTTAGTGAATGAGAATATACCAGTTAAGCCCTCTGCACCACTACTGTTCACTTCACTGTATAATTTAACCACTATTGGTTCGAAGCCCTTACATATTGGTGTAGAAGCAGTCACAGAGAGAGAGTGACATATTGTGACAGAAATCGAGAATGCAGCTAAAATGGTGAAAGTTCGGTTTACAAAGGTAGAACAGAATGAGCTGTGATGTGCAAAAGCCTGCATCAAGCAGCAGTTGATCGTCGAGTATCATCCGAGCTGTCCTCCTCTGGACATTTACTGTGCTGCTCTAACTCTATCCATTCAACAATGAACAATAACTCTGCACTCTTTGTGAAATCAGGTGGCACATCCATATACCCACAGCACTCCGTTACTAAATCTTGTTCAGTCTACAGAAGGTGCTATCAATTGCGTTGGAAAGACTGAACACATGTTCGCCATGTGTTACAGCTGTGTATAGGGACATTGCAAAGTATCTAAGTATGAACTGTGTGCATGTAGATTACTTCGAACGGGTGGTGAATATGGTGCCAGCACAGACTAATATATCGCCAGTACGTTTGAGAGAAATATGTGCTGACTTCCGTGCTTACAAGAAAACTTTATTTTCTACATTCTGTACTGGCGTCAAGACAGAGAAAGAACCAGTTGATGTAGTGCATCCTCTGTATGATTACTGAATAAAAATTTATATAGCCATGTATGTGTTTTTTATTTCTTACCCCTCATTATATTGCAAACACTAACGCTGCTGCCATCAATATTTTCACTGCAACCACGCAACAGCAGAAAATTATGTCATTTAACTAAATTCTTCCTATAAGCCTATTGCACGCCAGTACCTAACATAGTCGGTTTTATGGAAGGGCATAGTGTTCTTTATTTTCGATGAAAACGCATTGTACGTCAGTACGTAATGTAGTAGGTACCATGGTCGAGTGGGTGAAACATTAAGACTTAGTTGTAAGCGTCTGGAGCTCTGACGGTGTGCAAGAAGACCGGAAGAATAATGGCGCAGTCCTTCCTGAGAACAACATGCAATAATTGTAGGTTCATCCAGCTGCATCAAGACAAGTGTTCTCATGTCACTGCCAACACATCCATAATGAGTCCAATTTGAACATTTATGTGTATTTTCCGAAAACTTGTTTCAGTCCAGATACCAACTATAACAGGAGAAGCTGTAGAATGTAGATGGTGTGACAACACGTCATTCAATGGGCGCAGTGAAACCCCTCCACCTGAAAAAGTAAAGCCAAATTTAGTGTTAATATTTGACGATAATGTCGTGGAAAACAAAGATCAAATTGGGCGATATTACGGTCTCGGTCGCTGTTTGACTGTTGATGGAATTGCATCAGACATATTCCAGAATCCCAAAACAGCTGGTGAGGGATAAAAGAAAGCTAATAATAGCGTTCAAACACGATATTCTTAAATTAAAACACATTTACCAGAATCATGTAGGAACCGGTATGTCGTTCAATGATTTTGTAAGGATTTGTGCAGATTGCTAGAATTACTCACAGTATGAGTTTCTCATTCCTGATAAAACAAGAAAACTGAATGATGGTAGGTATAGACGGGGAGAGAGAGAGAGAGAGAGAGAGAGAGAGAGAGAGAGAGAGAGAGACATGCAAAGATGTGAGTACATCGGTATATGTATCACCATGGATAAATTCGCATGCATGCCGGCAGGTCACTTTGCTAGGATAGGTGTGCATAGACCAGACACTCGCTTGTACATGGACGCGAAAATTCAAACTCTCGAACATAAAGTTGAAGACGTGCGCAAGGAACTAGAGACGTATTGTAATACCCTTCTGGGACTGAACAATGCATTGAATGATCTGGATAATGCAATCGAAAGGAAAGTAAATGACATAACTTAAGAGGAAAATGCCGCTGTTGAAAAGGGGACACTGTAATAACGAGTTAACAATAATGAAAAGAAAGTAGGCAACTTGACTGAAGGTAAAATAGCTCTTACCGAGAAGGGGAGCAGCATAAGAAGAAGAAGGGCGATATATAAACCCTCTCGTTGCACGGTAGTCCGATTAATATACAAAGAGATGTCGACTAAGCATAAAGTCATAGAGGCACGGAAGGCCGTCCGCGAGAAGTTACGGTTGCTGAAGTTAGGGCATTTGAAGCTGGAGCAGACACTGAGAGAAACCTTCTAACCAGTTACTGAATCTCCCGATGATCTCTAAACGAAATTCCACTACGACAATGATGACGCTACTGGCGATTTTAATAACCTCACAGCGACGCTAGGGTAGACAAAACGTTTGGTGTCAGCGGTGAAAAGCCATACATCTTGTGCACACAGCCTATAACTTCGATGAAAAAAACTAGGCAGACTGGCGATAAAAAATTTCAAAGAAAACTTACTCAACCTTATTTTCCTATGACCTATTGAGATCGTAAATTATTCGCCAAACATATGGAACTGTGTGGTCATATTTTGCTTTTGATTGATCTGCACAAGAATACAAAAATTCGAAGCAGTGTGAAATACAAATCCATTATAAAAGTTACATTGTAAGGTGAAAAAAATAGCAGTGGCATGCAGCGCAAGAGAGTCAGCAATCGAATCCCGCAGTATATATATACAGGGTGGCTCTGAGCACTATGCGACTCAACTTCTGAGGTCATCAGTCACCTAGAACTTAGAACTAATTAAACCTAACTAACCTAAGGACATCACAGACATCCACGCCCGAGGCAGGATTCGAACCTGCGACCGCAGCGGTCACGCGGTTCCAGACTGAAGCGCCTTTAACCGCACGGCCACACCGGCCGGCTATACAGGGTGGTAAATTGATATTGACCAGGCCAAATATCTCACGAAATAAGCGTCAAACGAAAAAACTACAAAGAATGTAGCTTGTATAGCTTGAAGGGGAAAAACAGATGGCGCTATGGTTGGCCCACTAGATGGTGCTGCCATACGTCAAACGGGTCTCAACTGCGTTTTTTTAAATAGGAACCCCCATTTCTTATTACATATTCGTGCAGTACGTAAAGAAATATGAATGTTTTAGTGGGACCACTTTTTTCGCTTTGTGACAGATGGCGCTGTAATAGTCATAAATATATAGCTCACAATTTTAGACGAACAGTAGGTAACAGGTAGGTTTTTTAAATTAAAATACAGAACGTGGTACGTTTGAACATTTTATTTCGGTCGTTCCAATGAGATACACGTACCTTTGTCAACTTATCATTTCTGAAAACGCATGCTGTTACAGCGTGATTACCTGTATATACCACATTAATGCAATAAATGCTCAAAATCATGTCCGTCAACCTCAATGCATTTGGCAATACGTCTGACGACATTCGTGTCAACAGAGAGTAGTTCACCTTCCGTAATGTTCGCACATGTACTGACAATGCGCTGACGCATGTTGTCAGGCGTTGTCGGTGGATCACGATAGCAAATATCCTTCAACTTTCCCCACAGAAAGAAATCCGGGGACGTCAGATCCGGTGAACGTGCGGGCCAAGTTATCCACCTGTCATGAAATATGCTATTCAATACCGCTTCAATCGCACGCGAGCTATGTGCCGGACATCCATCATGATGGAAGTACATCGCCATTCTGTCATGCAGTGATCGGTAGAACATTGCATAAGAAATCAGCATACATTGCGCCATTTAGATTGCCATCGATAAAATGGGGGCCAATTATCCTTCCTCCTAGAATGCCGCACCATACATTAACCCGCCAAAGACGCTGATGTTCCACTTGTTGCAGCCATCGTGGATTTTCCGTTGCCTAATAGTGCATATTATGCCGGTTTACGTTACCGCTGTTGGTGAATGAGGCTTCGTCGCTAAATAGAACGTATGCAAAAAATCTGTCATAGTCCCGTAATTTCTCTTGTGCGAGTGGCAGAGCTGTACACGACGTTCAAAGTAGCCGCTATGCAATTTCTGGTGCATAGAAATATGGTACGGGTGCAATCGATGTTGATGTAGCATTATGAACACCGACGTTTTTGAGATTCGGGATTCTCGCACAATTTGTCTGCTACTGATGTGCGGATTAGCCGCGACAGCAGCTACAACACCTACTTGGGCATCATCATTTGTTACAGGTCATGGTTGACGTTTCACGTGTGGCTGAACACTTCCTGTTTCCTTAAATAACGTAACTATCCGGCGAACGGTCCGGACACTTGGATGATGTCGTCCAGGATACCGAGCAGCATACGAAGCACACGCCCCATGGACATTTTGATCACAATAGCCATACGTCAACACGATGTCTACCTTTTCCGCAATTGGTAAACGGTCTATTTTAACACGGGCAATGTATCACGAAGCAAAAACCGTCCGCACTGGCGGAATGTTATGTGACACCACGTACTTATACGTTTTTTGACTATTTCAGCTCCATCTATCACAAAGCGAAAAAAGTGGTCCAACTTATACATTCATATTTCTTTACGTACTACACGAATATGTAATAAAAATGGGTGCTCCTATTTAAAAAAAAAATACAAGTTGATATCTGTTTGACCTATGGCAGCCCCACCTAGCGGGCCAACCATAGCGCCATTTGGTTTCCCCCTTCAAGCTAGACAAGTTACGCTCTTTGTAGTTTTTTCGTTTGATGCTTATTTCGTGAGATATTCGGCCCTGTCACTATCAATGGACCACCCTGTATACATATTACGACGGCCACAATGAGCTAATAGACCGGCTACGACTGCTCATGACATCAGCTGCCGCTGGTAATACAGAACATTCGAATACGGAATACATTACCGAAGACTATGTAGAAATCAGAAGAACGTGTAACTGTGATTCTACATGTAGCTGGAGGACGTGGAATCAACTCGGTAGAATATCTTAAAAAATAGATACAAATAATGTTTACTATTCCGACTCATTCGGTGATCAGCAACCCCGAGAAGAATGACAACGATACTTCACAGGCAGAATAAATGTGTTTTACAATTTTTGACCAAGACTTCAATACATTCCTGTGTGGTTCCTCCTGACGTTTACGAATGATATATGAGGACGGAACTAACCATCCACTCACCAGTTGCTGTTTAGATGCCATGCCGTATATTCTGACTTTAACGGAACGAACGTCTGTATAAATTTCCTTTTTTTACGTCTATGTTTACTGTTCCACAGTCCTGCTGACAAGATGACTCTTGCATGTACTGTTATTTTTATATATTTGACGATGCTGGTGTTGCACTGCGTTAGGACATATTTTATAAAACAGATCTGAAGATGGTTATTACATACCGAAACCGGTAGTCTCAGGACAAAAAAATTGTGACCTTAGACATAAAGTAAAGGAAATTTATTTTATATTCGGGTCACTGTTTTATTTGCGACCATGTCGCAGCTTGAGAAGATAGTCTTTATTATGTGAGAATTGGTTCCCTCCAATAGATTTAAGTATTAGCGATTGGAGTATCGCGCTAATTGTAATGGCCACATACATCATCCCAAATATCGGAGATGCTAACAATAAGCTGCATCTGGAAGTTAATGGAAAAAATGAAATTGTAGAAAAATCCTGGTGTATACGATAGTGACGAGTTAAAGGAAGTTTTAAAACAGTATGTAAAAGCGACTGAGCTCCGTGCAAACATCAGTACACTTAAATCTGAAATAAGGCCGTTGAATGCATCGGCTGACTTTAAGCATAAAGGTTCAATAGATCCAAGACAGTTTCACGAAAGGACAGGTTTTGAAAACGGATCCCAATAATAATACAAATCTAATCAGGCAGTGGATATTATTCCTGTAAGTAAAATTGTGTTGAGTGTAACAAACAAAGAACTCACACCTCAACGATAGATTGATTTATTCAATTTATAGATCCTTCTCGTCAGTTAGATCATGTTATAAGATTGTTGGGACTCTACCAACGATATACACATTCCACTGACAGTTCAGATATTGGAGTATCTCGAGCTGCGTACTGTGGATTACAATGACCAACTTGTTGAATTTCGTGGTGAGGAAATCATTATAGATCTAAGACAAGGTGGACGTAAGGTATAAAACCAGCGCACACAGCGCACAGCGCAATACATCGCAGCACAATCGCAAGGTGATAACAAGTGCGAACTACGAGGTTCTTAAATAAGAAGTCCTGAAACCTGGCAATGACATATTCGCTCAATATATCTCACCCACTGGAATATGATCAGCGAATCATACACCAGGAATACTCGTCGCATAAGCCTTATGCCTTAACGACATTCAACAAGGGCGATGAAATTAGGATTGTCATCCGGCACAAAGACACTTTAACTCTTCCATGTAAGAGTTTCATGTATTTTGATGAATCATTTCAGAAAAAGGATGGTAGTCAAGCAGTGGGATCAAAGTTTACAAGTAATACAATTTGAACTTAATGAGGCAGAGACTGATAGTACATGTAATGCTCGCATAGAGTCAAGGCTTCAAATGTACGTCTCATCATCACCCTCAGATCTGAATGGTTTAGAAAATGCGGAATGGTTCATTGAGGAGCCTGTGGACACAACAGCAGAAGAGTACCGGCCATTTACTGCATGCATACGTCGAAAAATGCTTATGGGGTACTTTGGTGACATGCAGCGAATTATTATGAATGCTAAACAGGAGTTTATTCAGGTACGGAGTGTAACGGATAAAATTTCAGACACTCACGGAACTCAAGAGGAGAATCAGATCATCCTCAATAAAATTATGTCGAAAATGCCGCACATCACTGTGGCAGACAAGGAGTGTTCGAAAGTTTCAAAATTTCTGAATACCGGTACATAGGCCTATCTGCCATTACCTTTCCGCTCATGGGTGGTTTTTGAGCACCCAGTGCTACCGACAGCTAGCAGACAAACATGGGCTATTAAAACCCCCGTGCAGTTGGAAACACCGAGCTTAATCTTACTTACATTTCCGACCAATAGGAGAGGGAATTTAGCAAATGATTCTGCCGTATGTAATGTAACTAACGCCAGAGTTACTTGAATTCAGAATTCTATTCGCATGACACTTTAATGCTACAGTGGGATCAGAATATATACAGTCTAGCATTTGACATGTGGGCAAGATTCCGTGCTTCTTACTGTGAAGTGATGAACAGGAAGGATGCCTACTCAGTCCATGAGAATTCAAGGAGGGGCATGAATCATCGTAATAGACGGGTCTAAGCAGAATGAGATAATTAGAAGACGTATTAATCGAATTTGAATCGTCATCAAATATCCCAAAACACACTGCCGCGTATGCTCTTGTTCTACATGACCATGTGATTACCTATTGCCCACTTACTGGTGTCCTGCAGCGTGCTGTATAAATGACCAAGTGCTGTAGCATACACAGGCATTTCACAATGACAACTCGCAGTGTGAACAACGTTGCCGACATTCAAGGTTTCAATGACGATGAGTGTAGACAATTAATGTTTAAAGATGTTGCACTCATAGCATACAAAGAAGATGCTCTATAATAAAGACATTCTTAGCAATAACTGCATCACCGAGGCCATTCAAGGATGTGAACTGTGCTAAGATACGGAGGAGTTCGAAGTGGCTGACACTTTTCTTTCACGGACTCCACTGGGACGATCCTGTTATGCCTTATAAAGAAACAATCACGTTACTTCGAATATTTGATCATCTTCAGTCCATCATCTACGTCAAAGACGATGATGTATGGAAATAGTGTTGTGTCTTCTGATGAAAATATAAAATTAATTTTAATTTGGATTAAAGAAAATAAGTGAATTTCTTAACTCACATTCTGTATTTTTCTTTCTTTCTATCTAGCTCCTGCTTAGATCGTATGTAGCTTTGTCCAGATCCTATGTCTGTAGCTTGGTTCAAGCACAGGAGATATAATTTCAGTCATGTTTACCATATGTCTTTGGAAGCGAGCACAATCATGGGCCGCTTGTGCCAAGAAACATATGCGTAGCACGATATTGCGAAATCCCATGGAATCTTTACATATATTTTGCTTTCCTCCATCTTAAACGTCACGTCACCCATCTATCAAACTAATACCTTGTCCATCTTGCCCAGCCTTTATATACATTTGTAAGGGTAGGTATTTGTGAAATAACAACAAAGACGTATGGTAACGAATAACAATTTTTTATTCAGACATAAATATTCACTGTCTTAATACAGCTTTACATCCACAAATTTTGTTGTTTTCACAATATAGGAAGTAATACAGACGGGAAATCTGAAACCAAAAAGGTATTCTAAAAGCAGTAAACCTTGTCCACTGAGACAATCAACCAAAACGAACTGTACTTGTGCAAACAAATGTGATAGTTCTAAGATTATTTCACTTGTTATATATGAAAGTGCAAGTCTTCTTCTGAATATTCTATGTATTCTCTTGCCACTTTGATGATTTTCGCATACGCACAAACGGAACGAATTATAACCTGTCCACTGGACTGTGAAGTAACGGTTCTTAGACACACGTGAGAATATATGACTACGCAAGTCGCGGCAGTAACTACCCGGCGCACTCACCACATTAAAATTTGTGTACCTTGCATTATAAGCCAGCATAACTTTTATATATAGAATAAGATGTGCTTTGTGGCGAATTGCTCGCCTCGCAATTCAGGGGGCAGTTTAAGGGCAAATCTGCGATAAGAGCGTAGTTTATGTTGAAACGAAATAAGCAAATAAATAAATAATCAATAAAAAATTAAGTGATATGAACTGTTGTATCACTATAGGATACAACCGCAGACACAAATGTAGGATTACGTCCCTCAATT
This sequence comes from Schistocerca americana, assembly GCF_021461395.2. Taxonomy (NCBI): domain Eukaryota; kingdom Metazoa; phylum Arthropoda; class Insecta; order Orthoptera; family Acrididae; genus Schistocerca; species Schistocerca americana. The sequence continues at coordinate 316,080,438 of NC_060125.1, forward strand.
GTTTTTGTGGAGGGGACAGAACCTTTTTGTTGTAGACGATGGCCAAGATTATTAGATTTACGCGGCACACGACCATTATCATTTATATTTTATAGAGTAGCAATCATACTAAATGCACTCGCATACTGTTTCACACAGCAACGGATTTAATGTTAAGCCTCAATGTAAATTTACTGCTTATTTATTATAATTGAATATAGTAATATAATTTAATACGTGTTTCATTTTATATTAAAAGTCATCATCAGCTATTACGAAATGTTCTGTGTTCATTAAATGCACATAAATAGTCAAGTACAAACCATGTCGCCGTTGAGTACATGTCATCGAAGTCCGATGAAAGAAGTTTTCATTTGAAGATACATCCACGGTCGAGTAAAAGAATCAGAATGTACTTTACACACTAATCCAATGTGAAGCGTGCAAAAGAAATAAATGAATTAACAAAAATTTCTTATTTAAGAAACTCTTTAATAATTTTAACAAGTTTCCCTGAATCCATAGGATTTATCCATGAACAAACCTGTCAGATTTAAAAATAAAAGAAAACTTAAAATCCCATTGGCTGTTGCAAATTGCAGCAAACATTCAGCGAAGTGTGAGATATCGAATCGCTTTGCCGACTTCGGTGTGCAGCAAGACTTCTGTACGACACCTCGGTGTACACAGAATTGGTTATATTTTGTTATTTGATACCCATTCTGGTGATACAATTTTAACGGCCGTTAGTGTAATCCTTTAACTGTGTTAAAGACCAATTGAGATCTGTAATATACTGCAGCTAGTGATAGCGAATACTCTGTTCAAGATTACAAGAGGCAGACGTATATTTGGAAAAGGCCGAGTGAAGATTTCAGTTAGATGACGTCATTGTCAGACAGAGATTCCGAAATGAGATACTGGACTGTAAGGATCACCTGGAAGCAGATGTAGACTCAGATCAGACTTTAGTAGTGATGAAGATTAGGCTGAAGTTTAAGAGATTAGTCAGGAAGAATCAAGATACCAAGAAGAGGGATGCGGTATTACTAAGGCTGTAGATACAGCAGTACGTAATGGCGCAATAGGGATTACCATTGAAGGGGAATGGACATCCATAGAAACGGTAGTAACAGAAGATGGAAAGAAAAAGAAGGGGAATGGACATCCATAGAAACGGTAGTAACAGAAGATGGAAAGAAAAGATACAAAGACATAACCGCGAAGAAACCATGGGCAACAAAAGAAATACTTGAGCTGATCGATGAAGGAAGGAAGTACAAAAACGTTCAGGGAAATTGATGAATACAGAAATACAATTCTCTAAGAAATGAAATAAATAGGAAGTGCGCGGTATCAAAGACAAATTAGCTGCATGTAAAATTCGAAGATTTCGAAAAACAAAGAACTGTTGATAGAACTGACTCAACATATAGGAATGTCAAAACAATCTTCAGTGAAATGAAAAGCAAGCGTGGTAACATAAACAGTGCAACAGGAATCCCACTGGCAAATGCTGAAGAGAGAGCAGTTAGGTGGGAAGGCTACATTAAACTCCTCTATAAGGGCGAAAATATGTCACAGAAGGAGAAACAGGAAGAGGTAGGTGTTTCAGTACTAGAATCAGAATTTCAGAGAGATGGCGACGACTTAAGATCAAATAAGGCAGAAGGGATAGATAACATTCCACCAAAACTTCTAAAATCAGTGGGAGAAGTGGCAACAAAACGGCATTCGCTTTGGTTTGTAGACTGTACGAGTCTGACGACATAACATCTGACTTTCTAGACATGTTATCAACGAAATTCGGCAGACTGCAACAGCTGACAAGTGCGACAATTATCGCACAATCAGCTAAACAGCTCATGCATCCAAGTTGGTGACAAGAATATTATACAGAAGAATGGAAAAGAAAATTGAAGATGTGTTAGATGACTATCAGTTTGACTTTAGGAAAGATAAAGACACCAGAGAGGCAATTCTGACTTTTCGGTTGATAACACTAGTTAACAAATTTAAACCTTTTTTCAGTATCTGATCTGTAAATGTGTGGATTTGCCTAATTTTTGGGGAGCATAATACAATCGTAAAATCAGATTTTCTCCATGACGTCACATTTTCTAGATACACTGCAGAAAAAAAATAGTAATAGCGAAACTTGACACAATGAAGTCAAACAAAACTACACATTCAGAACGTTTGAAATCAGTATTACTTTGTATGTGATTAAAAGTACCCGGACGTCTGGCTGAAAATGACTTACAAGTTAGTGGCGTCCTCCATCGGTAATTCTGGAATTCAATATGGTGTAGGCCCACACTTAGCCTTGATGACAGCTTCCACTCTCGAAAGCTTACGTTAAATCAGGTGCTGCAAGATTTCTTGGGCAATGGCAGCCCTTTATTCACGTAGTGCTGCACTTAGGAGAGATATCGATGTCGGTGGGTGAGGCCTGGCACGAAATGGGCTTTCCAAATATCCCAAAGGTTTTCTGTAGGATTCAGGTAAGGACTCTGTGCAGGTCAGTCCATTATAGGGATTTTGTTATCGTGTAACCACTCCGTCACAAGGCGTGCATCATGAACAAGTTCTCGATCATGTTGAAAGATGCAATCGCCAACCCCGAATTGGTCTTCAACAGTGGGAACTAAGAAGGTGCTTAAAACATCAATGTAGGGCTGTACTGTGATAGTGCCATGCAAAATAACAAAGGCAACAAGGCCCCTCCAACGAAAACACGACCACACCATAATACCGCCGCCTCCGAATGTTATTGTTGGCTCTACATACGCTAGCAGACGACGCTCACCGGGCATTCGCCATATCCACATCCATCCATCGGATCGGCACATTGTGCACCGTGTTTCGTCACTCAACACATCGTGTTTGCACTGTTCAGTCGTCCAATGTTTACACTCCTTACACAAAGCGAGGCGTCGTTTGGCATTTACCGGTGTGATGTGTGGCTTATGAGTAGTCGCTCGACCATGAAATCCAAGTTTTCTCTCCAGGCAAATGTCGGGATGATTCCTTTCAAAGGGCACGGCCGACTTCCTTCCCCGTCCTTCCCTAATCCGATGAGACCGATGACCTCGCTTTTTTGTCTCCTTCCCCAAACCAACCAACCAACCAACCAAGTTTTCTCCACTCCCGCCTAACTGTCATAGTATGTGCAGTGGATCCTGATGTAGTTTGGAATTCCAGTGTGATGGTCTGGATAGATGTGAGCCTATTACAGATTACGACCCTCTTCAACTGTCGGCGGTCTCAGTCAGTCAACAGACAAGGACGGCCTATACGCTTTTATGCTGTACGTGTCCGTTCACGTTTCCGCTTCACTATCAGATCGGGAACAGTGGAGCTAGGAATGTTTAGAAGTGTGGAAATCTCGCGTACCGGGGTATAATACAAGTGACACCCAATCACCTGGCCACGTTCGAAGTCCGTGTGTTCCGCGGAGCACCCCATTCTGCTCTCTCACGATGTCTAATGACTACTGAGGTCGCTGATACGGAGTACTTGCCAGTAGGTGGCTGTTCGTTGAACCTAATCTGAAAAACGTATTTCCTGGGGGTGCGCGGATACTTATGTTCACATAGTGTATATATGGGTATGATACCAATAAAAGGTCCAACTTAGTTCACAAGATATTTTCACCTTTAATTATCTTTAGTTTTTGAAAAATGCGATGACGGAGCTCTTCTTTAGTTTGCCGTTTCATCACTCGTTCTATAAGGATCCCAACAGTAGTCACCCTTAATCGAAGGGTTCCAATTACCTTGGTAACGGTTTTCCTTGGGAAGAATGTCTTGGTAAAAGCGTTCACCATGCTCATCGCTTACGGCTCCCTAAATTTCCGGGAATAAATCAAGGTGAGGATGTAAAAAGTGAATTTTAAGCGAAATTCTACACCCTAGGTTCTTATAGGTGTCCAACAGACCATTCATAATGGTAACATAGTTGCTTGTATATTATGTTACCTAAAAAGCCCTTCACCACTGCTTTAAAAGAAGACCAAGCAGTCAATTGGATATCTGTGAGTTTGGAATCAAAGAGTGGATCTTTCAGCAATTTTCTCATTTGTGGTCCAACATATGTACCCTCTTTCAGATTTACCTCACTTAATTTGGCAAACTTTTCTATTAAGTGATTGAAGGCTTCACTTCGTTTATCCAGAGCTTTTACGAAGATCTTGATAAGGCCCAGCCTGATATGAAGGAGAGGCAAAACGATTTTATTGGGCTTAACCAATGGGATATTGTTCACATTTACGTTTTCAGGAACATATGTCTTCCTTATAGGCCATTCGTTGACTATACTGTAGTTCTCGGTGTCACCGCTGTCCCAAATGCACAAAAATCAGCAGTATTTCGTGAATCCAGCCTGTAAACCCGTAAGGAGTGCAACAACTTCTAAAACACAGCAAACTGTCATTTACGATTCTTATATTTGATTGCCTCTAGCAGCAAAGCCATGGTTTCGTAAGTTTCTTTCATGTCTACTGCGTAATCCAAAGGTACCGATGGAAATGAATTATACTGCTTTCAAGCTGGTTTTACTGGAGTCAATAGTAGTCGCCACACCTGTGGATAATGCTGTACACCTAGCTGCATCATCACTCCATTGACAGCTCTACATAAACACATTGAATTTTGCATATCGAAATATTGTGCGAAGGAAGCACCTCTTGATCTGAAACGGGAAATTTTTGTCCCTGGGGCTAGAGGGTTCCGTTGTTTCATTCTTGACCCGAAGAGTTCAACTTGCTGTTTCGAAAGTCGTTAATAGCGAACCATATCGTTCAGTTCCTTTTGATTTAAGAGCTGAGGCGAAGTGTCATGATATTAAAAGCAGTACTCTTCTATATGTTCAATACTTTCTGATTCAGATGACATGGTGTCTGGTTCCATGGATTTCAAGTTACAGATAGTAACAGGCAACCCCTCATCATGGGGCACAGGAAAATGCACTCAAGATATACTGAGATACTTCATTTTATGTCTAGTTTTGTTTGAATGGCACGAAATATTTTTAAGACAGAAGTAACAGTCTGAATAATGGTCACTAGGCTCACACCTCACCATCGGAACATCAAATGCCATGGCTCAGAGTTTTCCTTTCAACCATTCGGTTAAGGTTGTAGTACAAGTTATGCAGGCAATATGAGGTCCAAAACTTTTATCTTGATCACCAACAGGACGATCAAAACACAATTTATATGCCTTCTTAACCAAATCAGTGGTTGGTTTTCTTTGGGCGTCTGGAATGAATTTCCCACACACGTAAGAAAAGTTGCCGGGGTGGCTTAGACAGTAACGAGATTTACTAGTTGCCATTTTTCTTAGTGTAAGTATTAAAAACAAAAGGTTTGCACAATATTTCACATGAAACAGTCACTGAGGATCTCTTTCACACCATTGGATTACCAAACCACTCATTTACTGACGATTTGTAGATCTTCTAGCTCTCCTCTGCAAATCAAAAACAAATATTTAAACATCACAGCAAAGGAGCAGCACAAAGTGAAATACTGAATACGAAAAATAAAAGGAATTAAACCTAAAAATTGTACGTGCTAGAACATTTTGAAAGTTATATTCGGATTCTACACATCAAAATACATTGTAGTTGATGTATCACATCGCAAATGCAAAGTGGCTGTTAACTAGTGTAATGGAAGCAAGACTACAAAAAAATGAAGAAAGTCTTATAGGATTTTTCGATCTGGAAAAAGCTTTCGACAATGTAAAATGGTGCAAAATGTTCGAAATTTTGAGAGAAATACAGGTAATGTATAGGGAGAGACGAGTGATATACAGTATGTACAAATTCCAAGACGGAATAGTAAGAGTAGATGACCAAAAACGAAGTTCTCGGATTAATAAATGGTTTAAGACAGAGATGTAATCTATTGTTCCCAGTATTCATTTTTCTTTGTGGTAAGTTCCTATGGGACCAAACTGCTGAAGTAATCAGTCAATAGGCTTAAACACTACTTAATCTAATCTAAACTAAATTACGCTAAGTACAACACACACACACTCATGCCCAAGGGAAAACTCGAAACTCCTACGGGGGGAGCCCCGCGATCCGTGCAAAGGCGCCTCACGCCGCACGGCTACCCCGCGCAGCACCTACTGTTCAATCTGTACATCGAAGAAGCAATGATGGAAATAAAAGAAAGGTTCATGAAAGGAATTAAAAGTTGAGGTGAAAGGGAATCAACTATACGATTCACTGATGGCATTGCTATCCTGAGTGAAACTGAAGAATTATTGCATGATTTGCTGAATGGAATGAAGAATCTAATGCGTACAGAAGCAATGATGGAAATAAAAGAAAGGTTTAAGAGTAGAATTAAAAGTGAAGGTGAAAGGGTATCAACTATACTATTCACTGATGACATTGCCATCCTGAGTGAAACTGAAGAAGAATTACATGATTTGCTGAATGGAATGAAGAATCTGATGCGTACAGAGTGTGACTGAGAGTGAATAAAAAAAAGACGAAATTGATGAGAAGTAGTGGAAATAAGAACAACGACAAACTTAACATGAGGATTGATGGTCACGAAGTAGATGAAATTAAGGAGTTCTGCAACATAGGGAGTAAAAAGGAGAAGGGACAGGATGATAGGACATCTGTTAAGACACCAAGGAACGATTTCCATGGTACTATAGGGAGCAAAGAGGACATAAAAAGCAGACTACCAATGGCAAGAAGGGCATTCTTGGCCAAGAGAAGTCTACTTGTGTCAAATATGAGCCTTAATTTGAGGAATAAATTTCCGAGAATGTACGTTTTGAGCAGAGCAATGTATGGTAATGAAACCTGGACTGTGGGAAAAAAGGAACAGAAGAGAATCTGAGTATTTGAGTTGTGGTGCTACAGATGAATACTGGTTCAAATGATTCAAATGGCTCTGAGCACTATGGGACTAAACATCTATGGTCATCAGTCCCCTAGAACTACTTAAACCTAACTAAGCTAAGGACATCACACCACCCCCAGTCATCACGAGGCAGAGAAAATCCCTGACCCTGCCGGGAATCGAACCCGGGAACCCGGGCGTGGGAAGCGAGAACGCTACCGCACGACAACGAGCTGCGGACAATAAATATTGAAAATTAGGTGGATTGATAAGGTGAGGAATGAGGAGATTCTCCACAGAATCGGAGAAGAAGGGAATGTGTGGGAAACACTGCCAAGGAGAAGGGACAGGATGATAGGACATCTGTTAGGACACCAAGGAATGATTTCCATGGTACTAGAGGGAGCTGTAGTGAGGAAAACGCTACAGAGGAGGACAGAGTCTGGAATACAGCCAGCAAATAATTGAGGACGCAGTTTGTAAGTGCTACTCTGAGATGAAGAGGTTGGCGCAGCAGAGGTATTCGTTGCAGACCGCAAAAAAAAAAAAAAAGAAAAAAAACACCCAGAAGACACACACAAGAAAAAAGAAAGTCGCCTACTTCCAGGACACGGAGAGGCAGGCTGGTTCCCTGTCCAATGCGCCCGGCGGATTAGTGCGGGCCAGTGTGCCTAGCAGCCTGAATGTGGTACTTATAGTAAGTTATGCCAAAGTTTAACAGCTCTAATATTCGGCATTTTTTAGCTGAACAGAGTCTTGGAAGTAACAGCTCTTAGAATAATAACCGCATTTTTCTGTACGACTTAGTCAATAGCCATCGGTTCGCTTTCTCTCATTTCTTATCTGTGTACCTCAAAAACAAAATCCCTTTAAGTGGGGACGTAAATGAAATATAATTTCGAAGTAGGCGTTGCACAAACATTAATGTGAGCATCGCCTATGTTGGACGTCAACGTGCAACAACACTCATAAATGGCAGGCGATAGCACTGCGAATGAGGAGGGGGGGAGGTGTCTATAAAGCTTGTCGGGAAAGGGGGTGAGACCTAATGACGAAATGCATCACTGACGCCATCCAGGCTATCATGGCCACCATTCCGCAGCAGATTTCTGCGGCAGTTCAAGTTGCCTTACAGGCTATTCCAAAGCCAACCTCCACCACTGAATATGGTAGCTACATTTTGACTAATTGTGTGCACGAGGAACGCCAATGGAATCCGCACTCAAGTAGGCGAGTTTCGCTAATTCCTGCAAGACGAAAAAATCGACGTGTGCCTTGTCACCGAGACACACCTGAAAGCTGATATCCACATACGAGTCGCCAACTACTGCTGCTTCCGGGCGGACCGGCAGACTGCTGGTAGAGGAACAGCAGTCTACGTAAGAAACTCCCTGATGTATCTTCAACTGCCACTCCCAGGACCTGGCACAATAGTAGCCGCATCGGTTGCAGTCCAAACATAAGGAGGCGGCATACAATTCATCGCAGTCTACAGGCCCCCGCGTGGCCATCTAGAAGAAGCAGACTCCGAGGCGTTACTGTCACAACAGGGAAACCTTTTTGTTGTCGGTGACTTTAACGTAAAAAACACCAACTGGAATAGCAGCATCACGAATATCAGTGGACGCCGTCTCCTACGAGTCGCAGAAAGCAACCATACCATCACTGTGTGACCATACGACCCGACATGCTTTCCAAGCAGCGGCCACAGCGTTGTACGGGATATAGCCATCATTAAGGGATTCCCCAACGATGTTGCTGTCACCACCAGAGGGGCCCATACCTCAGATCATGAACCGGTCATCTTTGATGTACACCTTGTCGGCATCAATAAATCGCCAAGACACCACCTCGATATCTGAGAAATCAGCTGGGAAACATACCTCCAACTACTCGAAAGAGACCTTCCGGACACACCAGACTTGGAGACACAGGAGCAGAAGCCACCCTACTATAAATGACATCCAAAGCCCTGGAGGCCGCAATAGAAGCCACGCCACCGAGACGACCTACGCGACCAAAACCTCACCAACTGCCTCCACCCATCACAGCAGCCATCAAAGAAAAAAAAACCGCGCATTCAGAGAATGGCAGGCAATGCGCAACCCAGCCACAGAGCGCCGAGTAAACCGACTGCAACAACAAATAAGAGTAGCAGTAGAAAAACACAAGAACCAAGTTTGGGCAGATAAGATCGTGCTGCTACTGCTACAAGACCAATCAGCAAGAAGATGACGAAGTCTCTACTAACGAAGGGACTGAAGTTACCCCCACTACAAGTGGGCAACAATACTGTCAGCGAATCAGACGGCAAAGCTAATGCCCTGGCAGAAGCATTCGCAAAATATTTCTCGCCGATGAACGACCCTTCCGGCGCAGCCCACATTGGCCTACTTACCGAGCGCCTTGCAAGATTCCTCGCCAGCCGAGCTGAAGACGACAGCATCCAACCGATTTCCACAGCGGAAGTAACAAAACAGCTCGAAGAACTAAATGTAAAAAAAGGATAACAACCATGCCTCCTAACAAATGAGCTGCTAAAGCAACTACCACCCACCGCAGCACCACTAATAGCTGCGGCTTTCAACGAGACCTTGGCAACAGGCGACTTCCCCCTCACATGGAAACATGCTTAGGAATGGATCCTCGATCGCCAGCAAGCTACAGACCAATCAATCTCTTACCTGCTATATCGAAACTCTTTGAACGTCTGTATATTAAGAGACTTCAGCAGCATGTGGAAGCAGAGCACCTGGTACCAGACGTCCAGTACGGCTCTTGCCGCGGCCACTCCACCACCCAGTAGCTACTACGCCTAGTTGAGGAAGCATTCGGCGCCACGGAAAGGAAGGAATTCTTCAGTTCTGTATTTCTGGATGTCTCACGCGCCTTTGATTGCACGAGGGCCTGCTGTATAAACTTCTAGACAGGGGTCCCCTTGTCACACGCTACACTCCTGAAAAGCTACCTCGAAAACCAGACATTTCATGTCGGCATTCAAGATGGTACCAGACTTATCAAATGGCCAGAACACACCTGTATATGCCGATGACACGACCATCTACTCCCGAAGTACGAATGCTGCACACCCCCAGGCAAGACTGCAACAAGCGTGTACTACGATGAGCGAATGAGCAACGAAATGGCGATTGCCCTTCAATGCCACGAAGACGCAGTCAATAGCTATTTGCAGAAGACCTTTTACACCTAACATCCAGCTCATTGAGATACAGGGCACTCCAGTCCCATGGTCAAAATCAGAGAAATACCCGTGTGTGACCCTCGTCGTGCATTTTACATGGCGTCGTCACACAGAAAACATCCGAGAGAAAGCCAGGAGAAGAATGGTAGTGCTTTACCCACTACTAAACCCGTCATCAACACTACCATTAGGACTGGGATATTGTACCTCACATTGGTTCGGCCAATCCTAGACTACGCCACTGTTGTGTGGGGCAATGCTGCTCCAATCCACATACAACGACTACAAAGAATTCAAAACAGTGCTCACTCCAACTGCCACACCAGTTCCGAACGAACGAGTTTCACCAGCTCGCAGGGGTGCCCTACCTGAGGGACCGATTCAGAACCACTGCCAATGCCTTCTACATAAGAACGCAAAACTCAGAAAACAACCTTGTACGAGAACATGGACACAGGGTCCACTACCAGGCCACCACTAGATGGCCAGACAACCTACGAGAGTAACAAGACCATACACCTCGTGTATATATATTTAAGAAAAAAAGAATGTGTGTATGAATGTGTTTACCGTAAGATGTATAAATGTGTGCAATGTATACAGGGTGTTACAAAAAGGTACGGCCAAACTTTCAGAAAACATTCCTCACACACAAATAAAGAAAAGATGTTATGTGGACATGTGTCCGGAAACGCTTATTTTCCATGTTAGAGCTTATTTTAGTTTCATCAGTATGTACTGCACTTCCTCGATTCACCGCCAGTTGGCCCAATTGAAGGAAGGTAATGTTGACTTCGGTGCTTGTGTTGACATGGGACTAATTGCTTTACAGTAGTAGCATCAAGCACATCAGTACGTAGCATCAACAGGTTAGTGTTCATCACGAACCTGGTTTTGCAGTCAGTGCAATGTTTACAAATGCGGATTTGGCAGATGCCCATTTGATGTATGGTTTAGCACGGGGCAATAGCCGTGGCGCGGTACGTTTGTATCGAGTCAGACTTCCAAAACGAAGGTGTCCCGACAGGAAGACGTTCGAAGCAATTGATCGGCGTCTTAGGGGGCAAGAAACATTCCAGCCTATGACTCGCGACTGGGGAAGGCCGAGAACGACGAGGACACGTGCAATGGACGAGGCATTTCTTCGTGCAGTTGACGATAACCCTAACGTCAGCGTCAGAGAAGTTGCTGCTGTACAAGGTAACGTTGACCACGTCACCGTATGGAGAGTGCTACGGGAGAACCAGTTGTTTCCGTGCCATGTACAGCGTGTGCAGGCACTCTCAGCAGCTGATTGGCCTCCACGAGTATACTTCTGCGAATGGTTCATCTAACAATGTGTCAATCCTCATTTCAGTGAAAATGTTCTCTTTACGGATGAGGCTTCATTCCAACGAGATCAAATTGTAAATTTTCACAATCAACATGTGTGGGCTGACGAGAATCCGCACGCAATTCTGCGATCACGTCATCAACACAGATTTTCTGTGAAAGTTTGGCCAGGCATTATCGTTGATGTCTTGATTGAGCCCCATGTTCTTCCACCTTCGCTCAGTGGAGCACGTTATCATGATTTCATACGGTATACTCTACCTGTGCTGCTAAAACATGTGCCTTTACAAGTATGACACAACATGTGGTTCATGCACGATGGAGCTCCTGCACATTTCAGTCGAAGTGTTCGTACGCTTCCCAACAACAGATTCGGTGACCGATGGATTGGTAGAGGCGGACCAATTCCATGGCCTCCACGCTCTCCTGACCTCAACCCTCTTGACTTTCATTTATGGGGGCATTTGAAAGCTCTTGTCTACGCAACCCCGGTACCAAATGTAGAGACTCTTCGTGCTCGTTTGTGGACGGCTGTGATACAATACGCCACTCTCCAGGGCTGCATCAGCGCGTCAGGGATTCCATGCGACGGAGGGTGGATGCATGTATCCTCGCTAACGGAGGACATTTAGAACATTTCCTGTAACAAAGTGTTTGAAGTCACGCTGGTACGTTCTGTTGCTGTGTGTTTCCATTCCATGATTAATGTGATTTGAAGAGAAGTAATAAAATGAGCTCTAACATGGAAAGAAAGTGTTTCGGGACATATGTCCACACAACATATTTTCTTTCTTTGTGTGTGAGGAATGTTTCCTGAAAGTATTGCTGCACCTTTTTGTAACACCCTGTATATCGTGTGAATGTGTGAGCGAATGAAGAAAAAACATCCAGCCAGTGACTTGAAATCATTTTAATGCAGGAAAAAATAAACCCACCAAAAAGCCAATGTTTTATTTCCAATATGTGTTATTATTGAAGGCGTAGACACAAGGCTTGTAATTCTATCTTTAAGACTGGGCAACCCAAGATGCCCCAACTTCTGCAGCACGGGTGGGACGCAAATAGGAGTCCAGTCGTTGACGTAATGCTGAAAAGGCGCCATTTATCTCACGTCCCAAAGGGCGTAATAATTCGCTTTAGGAAAAACTTGGAACCGTGACAGGATGGCGCTATCCAAAACTGGTGCCGAGGCGTATGTGGTGCACCACACGTCATAGATGACAAAGGCGAAAGACGGCAACTGTTGAGCAACGTAAATGCCCACGAGAGCCGAGGGGGTACCTACAGTGTCTCAATATCTCCTCTACTACTCATAGTTGCTGCGAGACGCCTCCGCAACAAGCGCCTCTCTCGTGCACCCTTGCTGACCTGTATTCACCTGCTATGTAGGCTGCCAGTTGCCCGGCAATAGCGCAACTAGACGTCCACTGAGTGGCGAATGGTGGCTTTTTCAGATGAATCAGGTTTTATACTCTGTCGGGGAATTGGCAAGTACGGCGTGAAACCTCTGAACTCACACATTCGGAAACAATCGTCGGAAGGCAGGAGGAGGGAGCGTTATGGTCTACTGAATGTCTTCGTGGCATTTCCTGAGTGATCTCGTCATTCTGGAAGGAACAGTGGACTAACTCAAGCATTGATCACCCCTACATAGATAAAACAATGGAGGAACACTACATTAGAGAATTATTATCATAAAAGTAATAATTCCACCCAACCTTTTCCCACTAACATGTCCATAAAACTCTTCCCAAAACAAATAAATAAAAACTGAAATCAGTTGAGCACCAAAACTTTCAACCACTCTATAACAGCTGTTACATTCATATTCGACATTCTACAACTCACACCAAATAACCACCAACACGCGCACCCCACTATCTCTCTCTCTCTCTCTCTCTCTCTATTTATATATCTCTCGCTCTCTCTCCTCTGGCACACACACACACAAACACACACACACACACACACACACACACACACATATATATATATATATATATATATATATATATATATATATATATATATATATACTATGCGATCAAAAGTACAAAAGTATCTGGACAACTGGCTGAAAGTGACTTACAAGCTCGTGGCGCCCTCCATGGTAATAGTGTAGTTCAATACCTCGTTGGCCGACCCCTTAGCCTTGATGACAGCTTCCACACTCGCAGGCATACATTCAGTCAGGTGCTGGAAGGTTTCCTGTGGAATGGCAGCCCGTTCTTCACGAAGTATGCGTTCCAAAATATCCCAAATGTGTTTTATACGGTACAGGGCAGGACTCTGTGCAGACAGCCTGCAGCGGTAGCCGAGTGGTTCTAGATGCTCCAACTTGAAACCGCGCGGCCGCTAAGGTCGCAGGTTCGAATCCTGCCTCGGTTATTGATGTGTGTGATGTCCTTAGGTTAGTTAGGTTTAAGAAGTTCTAAGTTCTAGGGGACTGATAACGTCAGATGTTAAGTCACATAGTGCTCAGTGCTGTTGAGGCAAGTCAGTTACAGGGATGTTATTGTCGTATAACCACCTCACTACGGATCGTACATTATGAACACGTGCTTGATCGTGTTGAAAGGTGCAATCACTCTCCCGGAATTGTTCTTCAAAAGTGGGAAGCAAGAAGGTGGTTAAAACATAAATGTAGGTCTGTGCTGTGACAGTGCCACGCAAAGCAACATGGGGTGAAAGCACCCCTCCATGAAAAACACGTCGACACTATAACACCTGTAACATTCTGGGTGTAGTATGTTTGTTCTGAGACGTGTCTCCCTACCACTTTCGCGCAACGACTCTCTGAGCGTGTGTTTTTAGGGAATTGACTAGTTTGAACCTGCGATCTGTTGCTGGTAAGGAGACGCCACACCACACATGACATGTTCGGAAGAGTTCAATGTGACTAGCGATGATATAATCAAATACTTCATGATTTCAGCGTCAGCTCCACTGCACTCCCTGTAAAATAATCTTAATACTAACTAAATTTAGTGGAAAGGGCTCAAGGCTTTCCTATTTTATTTAGCTGGTAAAATAACGTCGAAAAAGCAGTTAAGTTTACCATTGGAACTTTTATTCTACTCACAAAACATTGTTAATAAATTGTACTATTGATAAAAGGAAATATTTTAATAAAAACAAACTGTGTTCAACAAAAAATGTGAACGAATATTCCCTGAATGGGTTTCCAAGTTCTATAATGGATCGAAGGAGGACCTATGCCGTATCACATATATAATCTAGGTTTAAATTAAGTTTCAAAATAGAGAAAACTATCAAAAATGGTCTACAGTGACCCTCAATTATCTTTAATTACTTATTTAACTTGTCCTATATTACAGTGGGTGATGTGGCTACTCAATAATTATATAACAGAAAAATCATCCCGTTTCAGATTTTAACTTCAAGTAGCAAATATGAATACCATGAAGTTTAATTGACGATCGACACTAGTATTACATGAAAAGGGGATGTAGCAGATGAGACTTCTGCAGTTCTGAGTGAAGCCTTATTGTGCTCTCATGCGGCATCGCGTGCTTTGCTGGTGGTGAGGCAGCGACAGTGGCGGCGGGCGGCGCAGCTCCAGACCCCTCGCTGTTTTGGTAGCAACTCTCTCGAACTTATCCTTACTATTGTTTACCGAAGTTGGTTTAAGAAAAAAAGGTATCTGGCTGTGTTTTCAACTGACCAACTTGCAGCTGGTGAGGCCCTTTTAGTGTTATCGTAAGATCTATACTGTTCTTTTGGAGGGCTCTATCTTTTAACATGGCCTGGGGGATGGACCTCTTGGCAGCCGGCGATGCGGGTGTCACATTGTCCCGCTCTTATAGTAGGGCCTTCTAGCCTACACGGCTCTGCTCTCGGCTTCTGCTCTCGTTTCTCCCCTCGGAACTGCGTCTGTTTCACGGTGGGAAGGGATGACATGCATTTTGACGTTCTTGTGTTTGTCTGTGGTATTCCATTTGCTCACTCGTTGATCGTATTACTTTGGTTAATTTAATGTCAGGATTTATTCGGAGCTATGTGATATATTGCCGGATTTGCTATCATGTCAGGGCTTTCATGGAAGGTATTGGATATGCCTGACACCTTACACACCACCGCCTCAGAGTTTTACAGTTCTCGCTACACACGCTGGCACATGACATTCAGTGGGAATTCGCCATACCCATTCCCTGCCATCGGATCGCCACATTGTGTACCGTGATTCGGCACTCCACACAACGTTTTTCCACTGTTCAATCGTCCAATGTTTTCGTTCCTTATACCAAGCGAGGCGTCATTTGGCATTTTCCTGTGTGATGTGTGGCTTATGAAGAGCCACTTGACCATGAAATCCAAGTTTTCTCACCTCTCGCCTAACTGTCATAGTATTGGCAGTGGATCCTGATGCAGTCTGGAACTCCTGTGTGGTGGTCTGGATAGATATCTGCGTATTACACATTACGACCCTCTTCAACTGCGGGCAGTCTCCGTCAGTCAACCGCCAGGGTTAGTCTATACTCTTTTATACTGTACGTGTCCGTTCACGTTTCTATTTCACTATCAAATCGGAAACAGCGGAGCTAGGGATGTTTAGAAGTGTGGAAATCTCGCGTACAGACGTATGACACAAGAGATACCCGATCACCTGACCACGTTCGAAGTCTGTGAGATCCGCAGAGCGCCCCATTCTGCTCTCTCATAATGTCTAATGACTAATGAGGTCGCTGATATGGAGTACCTGGCAGTAGGTGGCATCACAATGCACTCAAAATGAGAAACGTATGTTTTTGGGGGTGTCCGGATACTTTTGATCACATAGCATATACGAGGGTTGGAACTTTAATAGTGACAACCTTTTTTACAGCTTGTACGAAATAGATAATTGTTTCAATGTTTTACTAACCTTCAAAGTAGTCACCAACATTGTGTATAACCCGTAGCCAGCGATGTGGAAGTCGTAGGGTACTCTTCACATTGCCACTTTTGTTGACTGTTGGAGCGGCGCAGTCTATTGCCCGACGAATTTGTAGCGGTTCTGAAACGAATTCCGTGAAGTGTTCAATTTAGAAATCGAGTTCAACTTACGAGGGCTTAAGTCAGGGTAGTGCAGTAGGTGGTATAGCACTTAGCTGCCCCATCAGTCAAACAAATCAATAACAGCTTTCACTGTACATACTTGAGCATTGTCCTGGAAAATGATGGTTAGGTCCTGCATAAAGTGTCATCGCTTCTGTCTCTAAGCTGGTTGTAGGATCTGTTCCAAAAATGATCAGCATAGAGACAGAAGGGATGACCTCTTCTGCAGGACCTGACCATTATTTTGCAGGGCAATGCTCCAGCACGTACAGTGCAGGCTGTTATTGATTTGTTTGACTGATGGAGCTGCTAAGTACAATACTACCCAATTCACTCCCTTGACTTAAGCCCTCGTAAGTTAAACTCGATTTCTGAACTGAAGGAAACACTTCATAGCATTCGCTTCAGAACTGCTACGAAATCGTCAGGCAATAGACCGTGCCTCTCGAACTGTCAACACAACTGGCACTGCTAGGAGTATCCTACGACTTCCACATTGCTGGCAACGTGTTATACACAATGTTGGTGACTAATTTGAAAGTCAGTAAAACTTTGAAACAAGTATCTAATTTGTACGAGTTGTAAATCAATAGTGCCCACTATTAAAGTTCCAACTCTATATATAACAGAAAAGAATAGACATAAGTTTGCATCATATACTTCGTTAGGTTGACAACATGTACGTGAAGAAACCAAACAGGATGAGACACATAGTAAACTCAAAGTAGTTACGTTTTGAAGCCAGAATTTTCAATGAAATATTTATAAGGAATGACAGAAGACTGACTATCGTGGGTCACTACAACAAGGGCAAACGAGGTGAAGAGTGGGAAGAAAAAAGTTCGGAACTTAAAAATATGCTGATATTTCGTAAATTGATCTAAAGTGCGACCTTGATAATGTGATCAAATGGGGCGGAACGCAGATACTAACTAAAAACGCGAAGAACTGTAGGTAATCACTTATTTACATGAAAAACGAGACTTAAACTGTTTTATAATCTACAAATAACACATTTTAAAGCAAAGCTGGGAGGAATAAAATACAGTGCAGCAAGACCAGGCGTTTCATATTTACAAAACAAATATTCTCCACTCCCTTCGTATACCCACTCATAATAGGCACAATAGGACACATGACAATACCATGTTGGCTTCATAGCAACAGTTATTTGATTTTGAAGTCTTAAATGAACAGTCAGCATCAGAGTTCTTACACAAAATACGTACATTACTCACTATGTGTATCACCATCATCGAATAACTCCTGATTGTTCGAAAGAACATGTTCCGATATGACTGCGCTCGACAACAACTCAATATCGCTCAACCTATCTTCGTTATTGAGCTTCTGGGTGGTGAGTTTATATGTTCAAAAGATGTAGTCCGGTGAGACTTAATATCATTTCCATTACTCACGTTATTAGCGTGCCTACAGTTTAATAAAATACGCAGACGCTTCTTTCAAATTTTTCGTTGTAGTGATGAAAAAGAGAACAAAATACAACAAGAAAATTACCCAAACAACACAAGCAAACACAAGTAGTCACAGTTCTTATACAAATATTACTATTATTTATGATTTAAAGGAGACTATCCAAGAGTCGCTGATGATATACAAGTTTGCTTGAACGAAGTGCTCAGAAACTCTGATTATGTAATTAATATGAAAAGTAACACTCAAGAAATTCTTCCTCATGGCAGTGGTATGGTGAACACTTTAAGCGTTTAGTTTTTCTTACACTTAAGATGTGATTTTGATTACGAAATTTCAGGTAAGTACGAGATGCATCCAGAAAGTATGTCCTGATGATAGCTAAACAAAAGAAAAACATCACTAAGCAAGAAATATTTACTGGAATTTTCTTATAGATTCACTGGATAATTCTAAATATAGTCACCACCACTGTTGAGACATCTATCGAAACGATGCGCCATCAATTATAAGCCCGTGCTTCAGGTGTCTGCCACCAATATCCGGGGCCACGAAGTCACTTAAGTTTGCACCTCAGCGTTGTTGAGGATATGTCTTCCTACCACAAAGCGCTTCATGAAACGAAGGAGATGAAAGTCACTTGGGGTGAGTATGGGGCTGTAGGGTAGGTGGTCGAAAATCTCCCTTCCAAACCGTACAGGATCTTGCATTGTCATGCACAAGCGTGATGCCTCTTTTCAACACCCCGTATCTCCTAATTCTCGATCATCCTCCTCAGATTTTTGGATGTTTGACAATACCGACCAGCATTTACAGTATCCTGTGGCGGTGAAGACTCACACAAGAGGACAGCATATGATCCCAGAAGAGAGTGCAAATGATTCATTTTGACAAGGACTGTCTGCTTGACTTTGGTCTTCAGCGTTGGACCACTATGCCACCAGTGCATGAATTGCTGTTTTGTGTCCGGTTTGGCATGCAACACCCATGTTTCATTTCACTGACGATACAGTCGACAAAGTCGTTACCTCTCATCTGTCAGTTGCCTTAGCATCCATCTTCTACATATTTTATGAAAAGCCAGGGACAGTTTCGTGCATCAGTGAGAGGCCTCTGGGGGAACAAATGAAAGAGTTCTTAAATTGCAAAGCGTCGGTTCTGGTTGGTTGGTTGATTTGGGGGACGGGGCCAAACAGAAAGGTCATTGGTCCCATCAGATTAGGAAAGAATGGAGAAGGAAGTAAGTCGCCTTTCAAAGCACCCATCCCAGCATTTACCAGAAGCTATTTAGGGAAATCACGAAAAACCTTTCTTAGGATGCCGATACGTGTGTTTGGACGGCCTCGTTCCGAATGCGTGTCCGGTATGCTAACCACTGCTCCACCTCACTCGGTGAGTGGATTCTTGTAAATTGCATGGTGCACACTTTATATCTCTTCTGGTTTCGACAGGGGCTGACGCCCGCTTTTGTCTTCGTCATGAATAATCGTTTGTCCTTCTGTGAATTGCTTGCACAATTGTCTGACCATACAGACGTTCATAATCTCGTGTCCATACACGTGGCATAGGTAGTCGTGGATCTGTCCAGGAGAGTGCTTCTGACCTTAGAAAAATCGAAAAACTGTCCAAATCCCGCATTTGGTGGGAGACAGTATCAGAGTGGGCATTTTGTCCTAGTACTGTGTGGTAAACCCTGCCGACACCAGACTGAAACTGCACTGCATTATTCCCACATGCCACCTTCCTACCCCTGCGCAATCGAATTCCTATCCCGCTGCTCCTGTCAACTCTTGACCTGATAGGGACTAACTTTCTGGATGAATTTCTTGCTGTGAATGTGTTTTACTAGCGGATAAGAACTAAACCGGAAAATGTCATTTTGTCGCATTTTCCTATACGGCTCATCTTAAAATACACGTCGTTCAGCATCATATCGAAAGTTTACTGTCCACATCACACTGCTGTTACTGTAACAGCAACACAATTAAAATGCCAGCCAACACCAGGTAGACGACGAGGGCACTCACGGACGCAACGGCTCGAATTTTGTTGCTGCCGGAGAAGACAATAATAGCCGTGTGCTTGGGTGCTCCCCCCGAGTTGGCAGAACTGCCAGGTCTTTCTCGCATGGCTGCAGCTTCATGCTGTCCCCGAATTACAAGAGGAGCTCTCCCTGCAGCATCTGCTGCTAATATTTAAGCTGAGAAGTCGACCTGACATAAGGCAAACATTGTAGACTTCTCGCAGGTATTGTGTCCACCCCTGAGTCGTTCGTTAAAATATCTGAAACGCTCTCGCGGTGACTAGCTGTTGGAAAAAGTTTTTGCTTCGTATTGTTCTGTACGTAGAATTTCGCCTGGCCTTTACAAGCCTGGGCTTTTCACGGAAGCTTCAACAACATTCCAGGTGTTCGCTGGAGTACGGTTCAGGTTCCCCTGCACGTCGATGTTTCTAGGTCCCTCTCTCTCTCTCTCTCTCTCTCTCTCTCTCTGTGTGTGTGCGTGTGTGTGTGTGTGTGTGTGTGTGTGTGCGTGTGTATGCGTGTGTGCGTGTATGTCTGTGTGTGTGTGTGTGTGTGTGTGTGTGTGTGTGTGTGTGTGTGTGTGTGCGTGTGTGTGTCTGAAAGGCTCGAAGTCTCAACCTTTCTGGCATTTTTGCGTTCTCGCGTCTATATGAATTATGACATACGCAAATGTTCATTATTTATTTGACTGTTTCTACAGACAGACTAAACAGTCGCTAATATAAACACCACAGTGGTTGATGATTAATTCTTGGCTTCTTATGGAATGTTCGCTAATGGCTTTAGAGGAGCGATTGAACCATGTTAGATTACGCAAAGCTGTATGATTCAAATTTCATAAGCTCCTTGCAGTTTTAATTTTTTTCTGTCAGTTATCTTTCTTTCTTCCCTTTCCCTTGCAGTTTCGTCCTCGACCGCCCTTTCCATGTGTCGAGATTCTGTGTAAATGAGTTTTCGTGTAAAGCTTTCAACGGTTTCTTGTGGGCTTTTTCTGTGAAATGTTTAATAATGCTTTCACCAGTAGCTTAATTCAGCATGTACATCAGTGTGTCGATTTGATAATAATGGTAATAATAACAATAATAGGAACCAGGCTTAACGTTAGCCTGGAGGTATAATACGATCAGGGCATTACCACTATTTGATGTAGCGACAACAGAGCGAACTTCCTGACAGTTAGTCAATGTAAAGGATCAGCAGAAAAGATGGTAACTGCTCTTGCAGCTACGACTAAAAGTGTGGAAATACCACGAAATTGCGACGAGCAAGGTACGTTGTGACAGTTTGTGGGTCGTCATATGTGGATCAGCTGTCTCACTCACCGAGAGAAGTCTAAGCTACCTAAACTGCAACACAATTTTACAAACCCGTGCATCCCGTAGATTCATAAATGAAACAATAATCACTTCATGGTAGTATTTGATGTTTCTAATACACGCTGAAAGTTTCTTTAAAAATAAGATTATTGTTCGTTTTACTTATTGTTTATGTTTATTGATTTTGCATGGACTTTGCTAGCTTGAATTGTCGGAAAGACGGGCTGCAAAGTTCAGTCTATTGCAAACAGTTAATCAAAACAGAGGTTAACCTGAGTGATTTCCAAGAAAGTTTACTGAGTAGCCTAATAAAGAAAAACAGATTCTTCCTAATCTTCCTTCAAAAATCGTAAAACTCTGTTATATACTTCTTTACTTCTCTGACATGAAATCTGATAACACCGCAGACGCGCAGTGTCGCAGATGACTTTGCTCGCTGTCTGGCAAACAAAGTACGAGGGACTGCTGTCAGTGTATCCAAGTTATAAGGGAAGTTGATAGCGACCAAATACCAGCATACCCACATACCAACACTCCTGTCTTTTTTTTAAAAAAAAAAACAAACCGCTCGACGCAACAAGAAGGAATTAACCGAATAGGGCAGAAATTGGCAGATGTGATATATACAAACAAACAAAAACATGATTACAAATTTAGAAAAACTTAATGATTTGTTAAATATAAAGAGCATCACAAATGGAGCATGTCAGTAACTCGTTGGTCCACCTCTGGCCTTATGCTAGCATTTCATTTGGTCTCAAGAAACGAGACTCATCACTGAAGACATTTCGATGATGATGATGATGATGATGATTAATTTTTTATGGCGCACAATAACGAGGTTACCAGCTCCCGTTCCCAAAATAAGTATGGACGAGCGCAGTCAAGATCTTTTAAAGAAGGATGAATTCAGAGCTGATCTTTACGAGAATTATAAATGCTCAAATTTCAAGATTAGACACAGCATATCAAAACAGGTAGATAAAACTAAAAGTAAAATACCAGTACAAAACAGGTAAAAATAATTAACTGTGGCTGGGTTACCTCTTACAAATAATGGGTCACCAAACCACTTTACAGCACATTAAAATCTCAACCCAAAAATTTTGGGAAGAAGTCCAGACATCACCAAAAAACGTAAAACTCTAGCCACACTCGCCTCATTATTAGTTAAAATAGCGGGCAGGTCTCGTGGGAAATTTAAATCTTCCCTCAAACCCGCATATAAAACACACTCAGTTAAAATATGTCGTATCGACAGCTGTGTTCCACATGTCTGACACGTTGGTAGCTCCTCACGACGCAACAGAAAACCATGTGTGAATGGACAATGTCCTACTCGAAGCCGTGTAAGGGCTACTTCCTCAGCTCGTCGTTGTCGGAAGGAGATGAGCCACGGTCGGATAGAATCCTTCACCGCTCGCAACTTATTATCCCTCACTTCCAGCCACTGAGCCTCCCACCAACGCAGGACCTTCCGAGTCACGTATGATGTTATTGCCTGCAGGGGGACAGAACAGCGAGAAGGTGGGATGGAGCAAGCCTCCTTGGCAGCCGCGTCTGCAAGTTCATTTCCAGGAATCCCTATGTGCCCTGGAACCCAGCAGAAAATTACATCCTTACCCTGATTTTGCAAGAGCGGCAGTGTGTCCTGCACTTCGTGCACCATCCGATCTGCTGGGTACATCTGCTCAAGAGCGTGTAGAGCACTTTGCGAATCGGAGCAGATTATGAATTTTTTGTCATGGTGTCGTCGCATATGCTCTAATGCTTTCAGAATGCTAAACAGTTCTGCATAGTAAACTGAAAACAGCTCTGGGAGCCCTATTCTACGGACAGTATCGAGAAACACAGCAGAGCAGCCCATAAAATCCCTCTGTTTAGACCCATCCGTGTAAACAATATTAAAATCTGAATGGCGGTCTAAAATCTCAGTAAATTTAATTTTAAAAAGGTGGTCCGGGGTACAATACTTCTTGTAAGCAGCCAGATCAAGAAGTAATCTCGGCCGTTGTAATAGCCAGGGAGATCACCTACTCCATCCCTGGTTGAGGGCATTAATGCCCTCCAGGTGTACTGACTCGAGACTCCCCTTTGCACGGATGCCAAACGACTTTGTTGCCTTCGGACGGTGGCGGAAGAGACGTTTCAGTACCGGCTGTGAAAAGATGTAGGACGCCAACGAAATAGGAGTGGACTTGGCCCTGTATGCTTGCCGTACCACGAGGAGGAGACGTCAAATGGACAGCGGAGGCTCTCCAGCCTCGACACATAGACTAGCAACTGGACTCGTGCGATGAGCACCCGTTGAAAGCCTAATACCCTCATGGTGAATCACATCCAACATTTTGAGGTACGAAGGTCTTGCAGATCCATAAGCTT
Organism: Schistocerca americana; assembly: GCF_021461395.2. Classification (NCBI taxonomy): domain Eukaryota; kingdom Metazoa; phylum Arthropoda; class Insecta; order Orthoptera; family Acrididae; genus Schistocerca; species Schistocerca americana. Next base: position 316,104,035 of record NC_060125.1, read on the forward strand.
GACATCGCACAAAGGCCTTATAAAGTTGGAGCAGACGTGCCCCGTCAGCGCTCCAGGACCTATGACTGACACATTTAAGGACGTTTAAAGCCTTGAAACAGCGGACTTTTAGATCCTTTAGGTGTGGCAACCATGTGAGCTCCTCATCAAAAAGAAGTCCGAGATATTTTACTTTTTCCTTAAAGGTGAGAACAGTGTCTCCTAGTATTAAATCAGGGAGATTAAAAAGAGAACGGGAACGGTTAAAATCTACACAAACAGTCTTCTCCAAAGAGAATTTAAAACCTGTGGTCTTAGACCATTCCTCCAATCGCAGGATCGTCATATGAAATTCGCGTGTAGAAGTTGTAAGGGAGGAAGACGCAGAGAAAATGGAGAAATCGTCTACAGACAAGGAGCACTGTACGGGCCGTCGTACTGTGGACGCAATACTATTGATTGCAATTGCGAAAGCTTTCACACTGAGGACACTTCCTTGAGGGACAGAATTCTCGTGCCTAAAACTGTCAGACAGGACATTCCCAACCTTATACCTAAAATACCTGTTCGACAGAAAGTATCTGATGACTGTGGGTAAACGCCCACGGAAACCCCACTCATAAAGCTGCCACAAAATGTTATGCCTCCAGGTAGTACCGTTCTCTTTTTCCAGGTCGAAGAAAAGATGTAGGACGCCAACGAAATAGGAGTGGACTTGGCCCTGTATGCTTGCCGTACCACGAGGAGGAGACGTCAAATGGACAGTGGAGGAAAGCATCTTGTATCGCTGTTTCGAGTAGGATCAGGTTATCTAGGGAGGAATGATACCTCCTGAACCCACACTGGCAGCATCTTGTATCGCTGTTTCGAGTAGGATCAGGTTATCTAGGGAGGAATGATACCTCCTGAACCCACACTGGCAGCGGGTAAGTAAGGATCTGGATTCGAGAACACACGCCAGGCGCCTATTGACCATACGTTCAAATGTCTTTCCTACGCAGTTTGCGAGACTAACGCTTCGATAACTACTGGGATTGGTCCGATCCTTCCCTAGTTTTAAAAGTGGAATTAAAATCGATTCTTTGCACGAACTAGGAAAGTCACCTGTCTTCCAAATTACATTAAAAAGTTGGAGGACTTGCTTTGACCGCAGATCCAACTGCTGCAGCATGCTATACGATATCAGGTCTTGACCAGGTGCAGTATCACGAGATTCTGACAGTGCAGAGTCCAACTCCTACAAAGAGAAAGTCAGGTGGTACTCCTCATTGTTGTTTGAACGGAAATCAAAACCAGCCCTCTCCTGTGTACCCCGATAGCAATGAAATTCTGGGTGCTGGGTAGAAACGGCCGTAATAGTTTGAAATGATTCTGCCATTTCCCGGGCGATGTCTCTTGGAGATGTTAGGAGACACCCCCGATCACGTATACTGCTATTGGCGGTAGAGAGAATCGCCTTGAGATCCTCCTAATGGCTTCCCATACATTGCTTGAAGATGTGGACCTATTTATGGAGTTTAGGAACTCTCCCCAAGACCTCCGTTTACTCTCTCTAACGATTCTTCTCGCCCGCGCCTGTGCTAATCGGCAAGTTGCCAGATTCAAATCAATAGGGCACCGATGGAATCTTCTCAAAGCCGCCCTTCTGTCTCTGATTGCGGCACCACAGTCGTCATTCCACCAAGCGACAAGCTGCCTCACAGGTGTTCCCTATGACTTTGGTATGGATACATTAGCGGCATGGTGCATCACTGCCGTAATGTGATCCGCCCAATCCTGGACGCCTTCACACTGTTGAATAACAGCCAATTGCCTGTAGAGCGTCCAATATCCCTTCCTGAACAATCATTTCGGCGGCTTTTCGACACGACCTTTTTCAGCTGGCAGATGGAGCCAGATAGGATAATGGTCGCTGCCATGAAGGTCGTCGTCTACAACCCACTGAGCAATGTCCGCAAGCACAGGCGAACAAATAAAGAGGTCTATGGCTTAGGACGAACCTGAAGCGGTGGTAAAATTCTTGGCCTGACCCGTGTTCAGCAGTATGATGTAGGAATTCCTGATCAACTGCTCAATCATCTGGCCTCTGGGGCAGGTTTTGTTAGAACCCCATAATGCATTATGAGCATTAAATTCTCCTAAAATGAAAAAGGGACGGGGTAGCTTATCAATGAGCTGTGCGAGGGGTTCACTGTCAATGAGCTCATCGGGTGGTAAATACAAGGAGCACACTGTGACATTAACATGGGCAGGATCTGAGCTGCAACCGCTTGTAGCGTTGTGGTTAAGGGCACATGTGAGGAGTGGAATGTGGCCTTAACGAACACAGCCACCCCACCCTGCGCTCTATTACCAGTCAGGTCGTCTTTCCTGGACATGTGATAACCTGTAAGTACAGGGGTGTCATACTCATTAAAATGTGTCTCTTGCAAAGAGATGCAAAAGGGGTTTTCTTGTACTAACAGCCGCAATTCCTCAAAGCGAGTTCTGACTCCATTCAGATTCCACTGAAGTATGGGAGCCATATCAGTGGTTCGGCTTAGATTTCCCCCTGTCTTTGCGCCGAGCTGGTGAGACACTTGTGGAGCGAGTGGCAGCGGAGGGGCTGCCAGGTTCTGGTGAATAGGTGTCAAACTCCATGATGATTTCCTCCTCATCAGTCAGGGATACCATGACGACATACGATGGTGCCTGTGGCAGGTTTGACGCCAAACGTCGTGCCCCTTTCCCTGGTCTCTTTTTCTAGGTGGAAGTCGGGGATGGGGGAAGTGGAGAGGCACTCGGTGTCTGGGGTGCCTTCGAAGTCTTCACTGTAACTTTCTCTGCAATAGCGTTTGGTTCAGTCGGAGCAGCCTGAATAGCCATATCTTTATTGGTTGTGCTCTGGCAGGTACAAACGCAGGTACAGGTATCGGTTGTGGATACTGCTATGCTGGACATGGTCTGCGTCAAAACGTCTACTTTTGACACACTTTTGTGCACCAAGGAGGCATAGTCAGGGGTTTTTGTCGCCTTATACTCTTTTTTGGTTTCCACATAAGGTATCCTCTTTGTCACCTTTCCTCCGCAAAGATGGGGCAGTCTCTGATCCAGACTGGATGGCTCCCAGAGTAATTGATACACAGTGCTGGAGCTGGGCAGTTAGACCTAGCTTCATGAGCTGCCTTGCCACATACACAGCACGTCGGTTCACCACCACAACTCATCGTTGTATGGCCAAATCATTGACATTTGAAACATCTCATAGGGTTCGGTATATAAGAGCTAACCCTAAGTCGGAGGAAACCAGCCATAACGTATTCAGGCAAGACAGGCGAGTTGAAAGTCACAATGAAGGTGGCAGATTTCTCAACAACTCCGTTATTCCTACGTGTCCGTTATTCCACGTCAACAATCCCCTGAGTTGCCAATTCTTGCTTCAGCTCTTGTACCTCGATATCCATTAAATCACGGGAGGTGACAACGCCTTTACTAGAGTTGAGGGAATTGTGCAACTCCACAGTAATATCATACTTACCTAACTTGGTTGACTTTCGAAACAGCTCCACTTGCCTTGCCCTAGTAGTCTCAACTAACAGGGTATCAATCCTCAGGCGTTTGATAGATTTCAGTGTACCTGCGAGTCTTTCTAAACCTTTATGTATATAGAAAGGAGACACTTTTTCAAATGAGCCCTCCTTCCTCTTAATCACGATGAAAACATCGTCATTTATGACTCCATGAGCCCTGTTACTCAGTTCTATCTGCTTATCTGGAGGACTAGCCTTCCTCGTGCGCTTTACTGACTGCGAAGTTGCTGAAGGGAAATACGTGGTTGCCATGTGCGTCCCACGAGCAGCTAGGGAACTAAACGTCCGTCCAGACAGAGCCCCGCATGCCTGGGTAAGCCTTATACAACTGAGGTGCGGCAGCTTCCTCAGAGGTCGCCCGCTAGCGGCTGTTCCACCGCAACAGCCATGCATCTTATCAGCGCCCAGCACACCTTAAGATTGAAGGTTTTTTTATAGAGGCATATGTATCGTCCTCGCGATCCAGGCAATCAAGCCAAGATCCCCGGTCCCTGCGACACACAACGTTCCACCGTTGCGCCACACGGTGGTCGCTGAAGCATACCCAGAGGTTACTGTGTCAGAGGACTGGCGGCGCACACCAGTCCACAGCTCGGGGACCCCGGGTTCGCCTAGCCCGTACCCAGCAAATGAATGCTGAGTCCCCCGGGGGGGAAGACATTTCGACTCCAGTCGATGAGACTGCAGGCCGAAGACGCGTCTGGAGACGCCTCGGACAGCGATGGGACGCCAACGTAAATGTCGCATAGCAACCTGTAGCCTGCAGTAGGGCCTGAAAACCAGGCCTGGAGGTCTGGAGTGCCGTTTCTTTTAATAGCATGACTCATATGATAGTCATCCGCGGCAACTCTTCAGCACAGCCGTTCTTCGACGAGATTTTACGACCAGTTTTGTTGCCCTTCATGGGAAGCCGTTCTGGGTTTACTTTTCAGAAAGATAATACCCGCCCGCTCACGGCGATTGTTTCTATTGCATGCCCTCGTGCTTGCAAAATCCTACCTTGGCCAACAACGCTGATCTCTCCCAAATTGAGAATGTTTGTAGCATCCCATCGCGGGACTTTGACGAGCTAACACGCCAATTGGACATAATTTGTATCAGTATCCTTCAAGAGGACATCCAATAGCCTTGTCCATCTAGCCCTATATCTGCTTCCGTAAGGGCCACTGACGTACCAACGCGTTATTGGCTTGCTCGATTTTTGGAGCACTTTATCTTGAATAAATTATTCAATATTACTGATATTTTAGTCATTTTTCTGTCTGTACATGCATATCGCAGCTACCGATTTCCGTTACATTCGGGTAATTCCTTAATGGAGCCCCGGCTTTTTATTTTTCATTTTTATCCCAGATTTATTAACCAATTATGAGTGCAGTAACTCAGATAAAAATGTGGATCTTATAAGTTCTGTGGAAACATACGATATTGTTAGAACTCAAACTAGATTCAGCGGCAAACTTCGTTTCATCAGATTACTGCAGAATACAGAGTCAAATATAACACTGTCCTTCTTTATGTCACTAGGACGAAATAGGCACGTATATTGGATCATCCGATTTCTCGCTGTATTTTCTCTTCCAGAATGATGTATGTAAATGAGTAGTAAACTCTACTACGGAACGTGTAGTTCATCTTCATTTGCCCACGTCAGAGTTTGTATAAATTTAAAATACTGGTGACATATGAAGCTATAATATAATTTTAGAGATGGGATAAACAAAATTTTTACTTCCATAATGTCTTGCATTTCTTCATACAGAACTGAAATTGTATTTTTTTTTTTTGAATAACGTAGTTAAATACAATCCTTATTGCGACTACATTATGCTTTTATTTTCATTTTACTTCATTTAATATAGCTCTCGTTTAAAGACTAAGAAGTGTTTCTGGAGACAAAGACGATGTGAATGGCAGACGATGAAAGCAATACAGAGTTCGATATTTAAATGCAAGGTCCCCCATCATTGTTTTAAAGTATCGCTCTACCCCGCATGGCGTATATTCGAATAATTTCGGATATGCAACTAGAAGCTACATCTTAGAATAATGCATAGCTCATTCAAAATACTGAATAGGATATCTTCGATACACAGGAACCTACCACATACCGACAATACGTCGTGTATCTGATTCACTTTATCATATTACCAGCTCTATTTTTAAGAATATTAATGGTAAACTTTATTTCATTCTCGAGTATTTCTCATTTTTTCAAGTCTTCTTCTGTCTACTACTTTAACATTAGTCTAGAGCATAAACAATTTATATCTCACCATAAAGTCTCTCAATAAGTGTTAGGGTGATTTTTCTTTGACGTTCTAGGACAAAAATTACTGGTAGTAGCAAAGACTATGTCTCTGCTCTCAGTATCAACACAGAGATACGTAAAATACATTCAGCATTATTTTAAAGATGTTACTACAAATTTTCGGCAAGTGATGCTCTGTCAAATTTGTTTAATTTCGTTAAATGAAGTTTTACAATGCTTGTTTCAGAATGTGAAGTATTAAGCAGAGTTGCCAAACAGGATGGAACGATGATCGAAACTAAAAGAAATATGTGATACACAGTGAGCCTGAATGTATGTGAAACCACTGAGTTTGGTACCGAAGGAAAATGCTCCCAAATCTAATGCCATTATCATCGCGATCGCATGCACCACGGCTGAAATAAATAAATAGTTCACGTCTGGCGACACAGCTCATTACTCATTGCTAACAATGGCGACGAGCAAAGACTTCAACAATAGTAAATGGCTGGAGGTGACATGAACCGTTGCGTAGCATCAGTCTGAGGAATTCAACAGTCGAGTAAAGAGCCATTCGGAGCTTTCTGACAGTTGTTTGATCCTGTGAAGACTCTTACCGTCCGAGGTAAGTGTCAACTGTCTTTAATTTCTTTGTCTACTTGAACTGCCAGTGATTTTTCATAATATGAAGGCTGAGACATAAAAAGTGTGCGATAACAGACGCAGTCTTTTGTATAGGCCTACTGTGGCGCTCTATGGGATTTTCGGAAGAAACAGGTTCTCGGCAGTCGGAAAGGTGAACATGCGTTAAGGGAAGGCAGCTATAATGCAGATAAATACGGATCCACAAAATTTTCAGTTATTTACTAATGACTGGAGAATTTGTAGGAATATAATTTCTTTTACACCTGTATTGCTATAGAGGGAATGCCATGTTCTGTGGTACGCTACGGAACGAACAGGTAGCATTCACACAGCTGTCATTTGTACTCAGATGATACATGTGAAAGATCTCCGATGTAACTGTGTGCGCATAACTGGAATCAACAGACTTAGAACGCGGAATAGTGGATAGAACTAGACACATGGGGCATTGCATTTCGGATATCGTTGGGGAAATTAATATTCCGAATTCTCGAGTGTCAAGAGTGTGCCGACATACCAAATTTCAGGGAATTACCTCTCATCGCGGAGAACGCATTGGCCGGCGATCTTCACGCAACGAAAGAAAGCGGCATAGTCTGTGTAGAGTTGTCAGTGCTAACAGCCAAGCAACAATGCGTGAAATAACCGTAGAAATCGATGTGGTACGTACGACGAAATATCCGTTAGGTTGGTATGGCGAAATGTGTCGTTAACAGGCTACGGCAGTAGAAGACCGTCGCGAATGCCTTTGCTAACAGGCGCCGTCTACATCGCCTCTCCTGGGCTCGTCACCATATCGATTAGACGCTAGGCTACTGAGAAACAGTGACGTGGTCAGATGAGTCCGAATTTCAGTAGATTAGAGCTGCATCTACATCCGCATGATTACTCTGCTAGTCACACTAAAGTGCATGGCAGTGGGTTCAATGAACCACCTTGAGGCCGGCCGGAGTGGCCGTGCGGTTCTACGCGCAACAGTCTGGAGCCGGGCGACCGCTACGGTCGCAGGTCCGAATCCTGCCTCGGGCATGGATGTGTGTGATGTCCTTAGGTTAGTTAGGTTTATTTAGTACTAAGTTCAAGGCGACTGATGACCTCAGAAGTTAAGTCGCATAGCACTCAGAGCCATTTTGAACCTCCTTCAAGCTGTCACACTACCGTTCCACTCTCGAACAGCGCGCGGGAAAAACGAGCACTTAATTTTTTTGTGCGGGCCCTGATTTCCCTTATTTAATCGTGATCATAACTACCTATGTAGCTGAGTGCCAAAAAATGGCTTTCACGATTGTAAGAGAAAACTGGTGACTGAAAGTTCATGAGAAAACCCCGTCGCAACGAAAAACGCCTTTGCTTTAATGATTACCACTCCAATTTACGTGTCATGTCTGTGGCACTATCTCCCCAACTTCGCGATGGTTAAAAACGAGCTGCCCTTCTTCGTACTTTGTCGATGTCATCCGCCAGTTCCATCTGAAGCGGATCCCATACCGCACAGCAATACTGCAGAATAGGGCGTACTAGTGTAGTGTAAGCAGTCTCTTTAGTAGATCTGTTGCACCTTCTAAATGTCTGTCAATGAATCGCAGTCTTTAGTTTTCTCCACCCACAACACTATTTATATGATCGTTCCAGTTTGGGTTATATTGAATTGTAATTCCTAAGTATTTAGTTAAATTTATGGTCTTCAGATTTGTGTGACTCATCGCGTAATCGAAATTTAGCGGATTTCTATTAGTAGTCCTGCGAAGAACTTCACACTTTTCTTTATTCATAGTCAATTGCAAGTTTTTGCACCGTACGGACATCTTATCTAAATAATTTTGCAATTCGTTTCGGTCATCGATTACTTTACAAGACAGTAAATGACAGCATCAACTGCAAAAACTCAAAGAGGGCTACCCAGATTGTCTCCTATGTCGTTAATACAGATCAGGAACAATAGAGGGCATATAACACTTCCCGCCGGATATTACTTCTATTTTACACGATGACTTTCCGTCTATTACTACGAACTGTGACCTTTATGACAGGAAATCATGAATCAAGTCGCACAACTGAGGCGATATTCCATAGACGCTTGTGAAAATCGATGTCGGAAGCATTCTCGAAATCTAAAAATATGGAATCAGTTTGACATCCCCTGTCGATAGCACTTCATGAGTATAGACTACTAGTTGTGTTCCACAACAACGATATTTTCTTAAACCGTGCTGACTATATGTCTATAAATAGTTTCCTTCGAGGTGATTCATAATGTTTGAACATAACATATGTTCCAAAACCCAACTGCAAATCGACGTTAGTGATATGGGCCTGTAAATTAGCGGACTACTACTATTTCCGTTATTGGGTATTGATGTGTCTTGAGCAATTTTCCAGTCTTTAGGTACGGATCTTTCTGTGAGCGAACGGTTGTATATAATTGTGAAATATGGAGATATTGTATCAGCATAGTCTAATAGCTGATGCTAGGTTTCGAGTGTGGCGCAGACGCTATGAACCATGGTCCCAAGGCACCTACAAGGCACTGTTCAATCTGTGGTGAATACATAATGTTAATGTTTGACCACTTTAATGATTGTATGCAACAGCATTTTAACTGTTGGACAGTCGTATTAGTAAGCATACGGTCCTTCAGTTGCCGTTGTAGGCTTGTTATTAAAATTTTATCGTAGATATTAGCTATTTTCCTGATAAACAGTCCGATGTAGCTCAATGTAGCGAGCGCCACCTATGGCGCGCAGGATGTAGTGCATTTGACGACCGTGCACCTAGTATAACAAATGTAGTGGCGGAGGACATAGGCCGCTACATGCAGTTTTACTTATGATCGAAATAGGCTAATGTCTGTTGAAGTTATTTTATTTTATTGATCTTGACGAAGCCGCTGGGGAAAGACATTTTTCATTTTTGAAAGCTCATGTAAGTAATTTGCTATCACATACGTAATTTATAAGTTTATGTGTAGATTATATTACTGGTCTAGATGTTATTCTGATCTCCTCAGGACTTCTGGAGAAGGTTATATTATTATAGCAGAAATCATGGTCAAGGTTTAGGATAAACATAATTAGTGCAACTGTGGGCTGTTTTTCATTCGAGACGACTCCATAATGGTGTGGGCTGTGTTCACATCTAATGAACTGGGACCTCTGGTCCAACTGAACAGATCATTGGATGGAAATGATTATGTCCGGACACCTGGAGACCATTTTCACCGATTCATGAGCTTCAAATTCACTAACAACGATAGAATGGTAATCACATTTGTTCACAGTTAGTACGAAGAACATTCTGGACATTTCGAGTGAATAATTTGGTCACCGACATCGCTCGACATGAATCAAACTTTTATGGGACGTAATCGAGAAGTCAGTTCGTCAATAGAATCCTATACCGGCAACACTTTCGCAGTTATGGACAGCTATAGAAGCACCCATGGTTGAATGTTTCTGCATGGGACTTCCGAAGAGTTGTTGAGGACATGCCACATCGATTTTCTGCATTATGCCGGGCACAAGTAATTGCCGTACGATATTAGAAGGGCATGACCTTTTTCACCTCATAGTATTTATAAACGGCTGGTGACCGTGATTTGTGTGTAGAATCGAAAACAGGATAAACACACAATGTTCCCACAGAGGCGTTGCATGCTGGCCAGTCTTTACAGTGTTCCAATGAAATACCACCTCTCCTCCACACTGAGATGGTGGGGCACCGGGATTCTACGGGTTCTCATCCTGATGATCAGGTTATTCAATCCGACACCGGCACTGCACTACCTGTGTCTTCTGTACCTGATGTTGCTGTAAGTCGTTCTGAGTTGTGCTCTCCAATTTTCGATGAGTGCAGTGGAGATGGCTCCTCTATTAAATCGAAGCTTGTGTGCCCCCAACCCTTCCACATCAAGAGTGAATGTTCTCACGGAGAGGTGTGAAACAGCGTTTTGAACCTGCATGTGCAGCGGCGCGTCGTAGAAAGGAAAACGAGGATTCCTCCATTCCCGGGGGGGGGATTACAATTATATGTTCTTTCCACCGCCTCCGGACGTTGAGGACAGATGGGCTTGATGACTGCTTTTTCTTAGTGTTGTTTCATTGACTTTACATCTGATAACGGATGCAGGCATATACATTTCTCACCCTCAGTATTAACAGTATTAATAGGATATGTTCCCAATTACAGGTTGCTGCATTACGCCAGTTTATTTACGATTCCCAAGCTAATATCGTGTGTTTACAAGAGGTGTTATTTGATGTGTTTTGTCTTCCTGGATACTCTATGTTTTTCAATGTCGCGCCTGAAAATTCTACCGGTATGGCTTTGCTTTATCGAGATGGAATCCGCTGACGGACTTCGAAATGCTAGATAATGGTCGCGGTACAGGCTGTAGTTTTTTTTTGTTTACGCTCCGTCTGGATCCGATCGTTCATCCGACCGCGCGCTGTTTTATAAGGAAGAAGTTGTTTATTTTCCTCTGACGGAACCCGCGAAAGGTTTCGTTGGGGGGGGGGGGGGGGGAGGGGGCGATTTTAACTGCGTCTTACGTCGTGTCGATATGAATCAGACCCCAGTTATACATATTGTCGTGAACTTAATGATACGGTGACATCTTTGCATCTCCAAGATGCTTGGGCATGCAGATACCCTACATTGGTGCTGTTTACGTTTTTTACAGCTACTTCAAGTAGCCGACTGGACCGCTTTTATTTATCTTTTGTGCCCTTCATGGAAGCTAAACACTACATCTCACGGACCCCTCTCTGGAATGCATCATCGCAGACATACGGCGGCGGACATTCCAGTCCCAGGCGCGTTATCCCTCAATTCTAGAATGGTGAGCTACCTTTGCTAAACCTCGGATTCGAAATACACTCAAGCGTTTTAGCGCTGAAAAAGCGTCTGAAATAAGGCGAACCAGGGAATTTTATTACGCTGTCCTCTGCCATCTTTACGATAATGCTCGTGATGCCCCTTGAGATTCTTCTTCGGCTTCACAAACGATCTCAAGGGACGTGTCTTACTACCATTCGTTCTCTAGATGAGCGTGAGTGGTCCTCCCAATCTGCTATCGTACGTGAACTTTACCATTACTTTCTGACGTTTACACTGAAGTGTATTCAGTCTAGCGTCTGTTGGTTTTACCTCCCTCCTTCTTAGTGTTATAATGCCAGCTCTTCAGGAAGAGTTTATCTCTGTATTCCATCACGATGACATATTTGATATTGTGGCTCGTTCTCCGTACCACAAATCGCCTGATTTCGATGGCCTTCCCAGAAAATTTTATATTCGATTTTGGCCCATGATAGGAGATACGATAACTTCTATGGTGAATGAAGTATTCCACGGAGGCCTTATCCCGCCTAGCTTTAAGGTTGCTAAAATTGTCCCGATTCCCAAGAAGTCGGGACGTATGGACCAGGTCCGCCCGATAACCCTCTTCAACTATGATTGTAAGATATTGGCGCAAATGGTAAATAGCAGACTATCGGTGTTGTTGGTAGCCATCATTGCGAGCAATGTTAGTTGTCTTCCGGGTCGTACCCCCCTGAATCCCGTTGCTGAATGTCGTGATCTAATTTCGATTGCTTCCACCATTCCCATGCCATGCGCTTTGCTTTTCATTGACTTTTACCATGCGTTCGACGGCGTTACTCATGGTTTTCTCAAGCGAGTATCGACGACTGTTGGTTTTAACGATGCTGCGTGACTGTTGTTTAGCTTACTAATTACTAGTATTCGGGCGTCCATTGACGTAAATGGCCGTCTTACTTCCCCCATCGAGGTGTGTCAGGGCGTCCTTCAAGGGAGTCCATTATCTGTGTCGCTCTACGTTCTGTTTCTGGAATCCGTATGCGATCTATAACTACTCATTTGGGTGGCTGGTCGCTGTTGGGAGAAAGGTTTACCGCTCGTGCATATGCTGATGACGTTATGGTTCTTCTCCGTACCCCTGATGATATACCACGGCTGAAGGAAGGTTCGGATGCTTTTTTTCGTCTTGCTGGAGCGCGGGTTAATGACCAGAAATGTCACTTACTCAGTTTGCGAGGATTTTACGCTGTTGAAATTCAATGGGCTTTTAAGGTCACCCACTATCCATCGTTAGGTGTTATAATTGACAGTTGTCCGCTAAAGATGGCTACGAAAACTGGAAGTCTGTCACGGGTAAGATTCAGGGAGCGATCATTGAACACGAGCGCCACTCTCTCTCACTTCTTCTTAAGGCCCGGGCCATGGAAACGAATGTGTTAGGTAAGGCTTATTTTACTGCACAATTCTTTCCACTTCCTGCAATCATGTACCGCAAGTTGTGAAGTTTAACTGGCAGGTTTATCTGGTCCAACTCTATATTTCGGTTACGTTATGGGGTCATGGAGCACTCCCCTCGCCTGGGAGGTTTGGGCCACCCTGACATTCGAGGTAAGGCTTCTGCCTTATTCATCCATCGCACCGTTTTAACATGTCCACGCCCTCTCCAGTCACTTACAGCTCGCTTTCATGACTGTATCCGACCGGCGAGTTTAACGCTTCCAGTAGATATTAGTAGGATTAGTTATAAACTAAGGCACGTTAAGGAATTTTTTTTTCATGTCAGTTATTTACGAGTAAATATCCTTTCCCAGGCGAATCTCTCCCTAAAAATGCTGTTTTGGCGCTCGCCAATTCCTCATAGCATTCCCTCTGTGGAAGCCCTGTCGCCTGAAACGAATTGGATGATTGTTTGTTCTAACCTTAGCCTCCGGATTTTCCCAATGGAAGTGTCGTCCTTGTGGTACCAAGTTGTTCATGATATTGTACCTACCAACGTGCGACTTTTTCGTATTGGCCTCAGTGTGACGGATCGTAGTACTCGTTCCATGAAACTGATACATTATCTCTTCGGTTGATCTCCTTCGGCTTCGCCGACAACTAGCTTTTCTCCTCAGGACGTCGGAGGCGGCTATTTAGGGGGAGATTCTCGTGTGTCCCATTTCAACCTTTTTTCCCCGTTGTTGGACATTATGTCTACTACGTGATGGTGAGTGGATATCACGCAGATCCGATTGCCTTTTGTCATTATATGGCCACAGCCCATTGGACGTGGCACAGGATGCCACTTTATCCAGAGCTTTTTTCCTATATGCTGTATCTCGTTTTTCATTGACAATGAGTTGGATGAGTCGAAATCCCCCCCCCCCCTTTTTGGGGCCGCTCTTGTTTGGATTGAAATGTTCCAAGATACAGAAGCGACGGAGTAAAAAAGGTGAGGGCACGTTAAAATTAACGCCATATTCCTTCATATACGTTTTTCTAATTTAACCATTTTGCTTTTATTGACATTGCGTTTTTGTTTTATTTTTAATTGATTGCCTTAAATAAGTGATTTGCAGGGAGAAAAATAGCGGTAGCGTCTTGCACTAAGGATCAAAAAGCTCTAGGTGCCGGGCTAGACCCCAGCTATTGCATACATTTTATCTATAGATCATCAGCATTAGCACCGAGTACTTTTCAACAGGATTACTGGGGATGTGGGCAGAGGTTTTGTGCAACCTCTTAATTTTGGTGTGGGAACTATCCGTAATGAGGAATAATCATTAGTGGTCAACGGTATGAATGAGCAAAATGCAGTGCAAAACATAGTATTAACAACACATAACATGTGTACACATGAAATGTGGCCTCTAACTGAGAAAGTGTCTTGATTGTCTCTCCATTGGCAAAAGAGTCAGATCTAACCTATCATTTGTATATGCAGGAATGGACCTTTCCAAGAGCAGGTGACCATGAGAAAATGATTGAACTTACCATAATGCCGTTATATTCTACGACCTCGGATGTGAAACTAAAAGATCTGAAAAAGGTAACGGTAAAGGCTCAATGTAGATATAGTTGTGTAGATGAAGTGAAGTTTAAAGTACTTCAGGATTTCTGTTCTGACTAATGAAGAATAGTATTAACAGTACCAGAAAATGATATAACGAGGGTGGAACTCATTTCGAGTAGGAAGGTAGGACACAAAGTTGAAGTACTATGAACTGTTCAGTGACATGGATAATCTCAACAGAATCTACAGGTTACCATCACCAACGAATGCAGCTCAGGTATACATGTTGAGTGACGAGCAGAAGTTGAAGACATGGATACAGAGTATGACGACATTGAAAGCAGGATCTAAAGCTAATAACCATGGCGATTGGAACACTGTGGTGCAGAAAGGAACAACAGACTTATGGGAGGCCGCGCGGTATTAGCCGAGCGGTCTCAGGCGCTGCAGTCATGGACTGTGCGGCTGATCCCGGCGGAGGTTCGAGTCCTCCCTCGGGCATGGGCGTGAGTGTTGGTCCTCAGGATAATTTAGGTTAGTTTGTGTATAAGCTTAGGGACTGATGGCCTTAGCAGTTAAATCCCATAAGGTTTAAAAAAAAGTTATGGGAGAATATGGTGTCGGTATTAGAAATAGAGAGGATAAAGACACCATGAGTTGTGAAATAAATTTATGTTGGTAAATGCTACGCACAATTACAGAATCAGAACAGAAAGACATCTACTTGGAACAGGCTCGAATGTATAAGAAGATAGCACGTAGATTACAACTTACTGACACAGATATTTCGAAGTCATATACTGGGGTTTATGACATACACAAAAGCATTTAGAATCAGATCACAATTTAGCAATGATGAAGATTAAGCAAAAGTTTAAAGGGAGATACTCGAACTCTGAGGTAGGGGAAGATGTTAGCTGAGGTTGTAGATGCTACGATAGTGAATACCACAGTAGGCTGTTCACTTTAAGAGGAATGGACATCTCTTAAAAGGACGATAAAAGAAGGTAGGCAGAACGAACATAAGTGGAAGCGAGGTAAGGGGGAAGGAACGATGGTTAACATAAGAGACAATTTTCAGGAACGAAAAAAAGAGGAAATTATTTACAACCACCCTAGCGTGACAGTTTTATCGTATGAATTTCCTTTATTCCAACATGTATATAATACACATTACCTATCAGTTTCAGCTCTTTGTCATTATCCAACATAAATCTCATTGGTGATGTGTGTGTCACGTTTAAAAATTTCAGCAGTGATGTGTCCTTTCTCACACTACTGACTGCTAAACAGTGGTGACTAACGAAGAGATAACCAATAATCAGTGGCTGGAGGCAACGTGTGCTACTGGGTAGTGTCATTCTGAGGAATTAAACGTTAACGTTGTGAGCCATTCTGGAACTTATGTAAATTTTTTCCATTGAAGACTACCTTAATTATCAACTACTTTTCGTGCCATTGTCTGATGATGCTGATAGTTATTACCTTAGACTCTGAGGGCTGAGATATGAAACTGTGTGGTAATAGATGCAGCTGGCCTATAATGGAGCTCCGTGGGAAGTTCACAACATAGAGCTTTGAATCTTGTTAGTTCGAGAGTAGTATGTCAGTTAATGGGAGACTGCTGTAAAGTGTATAAAACTGAATCTGTAACATTTCCGTTACTTAAATATGATGTAAAGTAATTACACACATGTAATTTCATTTGCATCGGTGCTAAGTTGTAGGACACGATTCGTAGCGTGCACCAGTCACGTTAGAGGCAACACATCGGAATTATCAGCGAGCATGATGTACATGCAGATCAGAAAGAGGCCAAACCGCCACTCTGCATAAGATAAACGGAATCTCGATGAAAATCATAGTCAGTCAATGCGAGCGCCTGTGTCGTAAAATTCATAAACCTCCAGTTCTACATCTGCGGCGAAGTGTATTTTATCGACATTGCAATATAAATTATTTTGCAACACTTCTCAGACCAAATATTTCACTCTGTAGCGGAATGTGAGCGAGAGTTTGAGAGAGGACTCTCCCTCCGACCCTCACCCACCACATTTTGAAATGTGACACACACACCCACATAACGAGCGCTACACATTTGAAAACGGCCAAGGGCGGAAACTGGCTAGTAATGTGAAACATATACGTGGTTCATTAAACACACTTTGCATAATAAAACTGACAGCCTACGGTGGTTTAAAAAGATTTCATCATTTAGAAGCTACTTTGAAGCAGTGAACCCAAACGTGAAGTAACTGAAAGAGGTACAAAAACCTTCAGAAAAAACCATAGCTATGTAACTGACTTATCAATGAAATGTAGCGTGTATATAATTCAAAGGCAAGACAAGTGGCCTCAACATTTAGAGCATATCCGGAATACCACCGTTGATCCCAGGAGAGAGCTCGATAAATGGAAAGCGTTTGTTGAATGTGTCCAACTGGGAAGGAGCTGTTTACAGAAGTGATATAAGAAGAAATGGGAGTCGGTTTGGAAGACACAGAGGGTTGATTAACAGTGTCAAATGGTAATCAAGCTACTGAAAAATCGTAACTAAATATTGAACAAGGAATAGATAATATTCCTTCAGTACTTCTAGAATCTTTATGTAGGATCTACTATACTCGTATTTTAATGATTTATTGTAATTAGTACTAACTTAAATTTTTAACTAAATTCTTCAAGCCTATCATGCTAATTACGATACTGCTAACACTTTATGAATGTTCGGCACTTATATGGAATACTTCCAGAAATAGAGAAACAGGGTAACAGTCAATGCTGCGCTACCTGTACTCTTGGGAATTACGTGAACTAACGTGGTATCCCGGTTGTCAATTCCAATGAAACATATAAGTATGATATTATTCAGTACCTCAGTCTTTATTTCGGTAGCTTCTGATCACTCGTTGTCCTCGTCAAAAACAAATCATCAGAAATTCAAGGAAAAGCGCAAATGCAGCTCATAAGACGCCCGAGCTGTTGTATACGCCGTCGACATTTGCAGATCATGGTTGGCGAGCTGATTCACGACTTTGGAATATAAGCCATTCGACCACACCAGACATTCACCCAGAACGCATTCGGGCACGGTGGACACGCTCTGTGCCTCGTAATGAATATGCGACCACAAAGTCCTCAATCGTGTCATTTGAACACCTCACTACGCTCATTCACTTTGGGGACAATCATGACGCAAAAACTAGTAAACGCCATGAGAGGGAGAGTTCAATATGGTTGAGTGGAGGTGATGGGGACGATTTACTGTAGAAATGTTATAGCGTATAGTACTTGACACGGGTCTTCTCTGACGCAGATGTTACGCCGTTTGTGCCCTTGCATCCGCCGGCGTGCCGCTGACCACGAGGAGCGGAAGAAGCTGAAGAAGAACAAGAAGGCGCAGGTGAGTACAGGCTCTCTACGTCACACCAATAGCATACAAAACTTACTCTCGGCAGGATATCTCTCCCTGTGTCATACTTAGTTGCCTGATCCAAAAACTTTATATACATCATTAAATGACGATTTGCGTGTGGCCATCGATGTGGCTATTGCCAATATCAACTTTCGTTTTCCACCCTCGGACAGGCAACACGCCAAATGTGTTTGCAAGATTAACTACCTAGTACATGAGAATTTTTGATGCTGTAGGTGAAGGTAGGTCGGCAATACGGTAGGGCTGCCTTTCATTTGTGGTAAAAAATGTTCAAATGTGTGTGGAATCTTATGGGACTTCACTGCGAAGGTCATCAGTCCCTAAGCTTACACACTACTTAACCCAAATTATCCTAAGTACAAACACACACACCCATGCCCGAGGGAGGACTCGAAGCTCCGCCAGGACCAGCCGCACATTAGTCGGACATTAAGCGAAACTCGATGTGTAAAAGTGCATTTCGAGATATTTTACCCTTTCACTGCAATGACCGGATGCTACACAATTTTATTCTCTATTATTATACGAGATTATCTCCGGCTGTTGGAGCTAAATGCCTTTGATTATTATTTAGTAGGTATGCGAATAAATATCATGCGAATAGCAGAAGAAAAGCATCAGCCTTATTATGTTTGATGAAGACCTGGGATTTTCAGTCAACGGCTTGGACTTGCACCCATCTCAGACAAACTGCGGGAAAGCAGGTTAAGATGATACGGACACGTCATGCGAATTAAAGCAGACTCGGAGGCAAGAATAGCTATGCACCTGGGCACAAATGGCCGACGATCTCGTGGCAGATCCAAGACACAATGGCTGGACCGTATCAATAGAGATACGGAGTATGAATAAAATGAGTATGAATAAAATAAACTTTCCCCATTTAGGATGGTGATCCTTTACAACACAGACTAATCGTAGTGACACACATTATTAAAATCTTTCATGGCGCAAAAGAGCTGTCGCTGCAATCAGCAAATCGCCTTACTGTATCGGCACAGATGGCACAATTTTAACAAAGTCAACTCATATCATAAGAAAATGTTCATATTAGGGATGCACGATGATGGCAAAGCTTCGATGCTAATTTATTTTTCAACACTCACGTCTGCGCATCGATGGCAGACAATAACCGCCGATAAATATTGAATTTGGAGAATGATGTTAATAGCCGATATTTACTTGTAGAACTCACTGAGTCTGTCTTCACTCTCATTCCTAACACCAAGCCCATATTCTCCAGTAACCCTTCTACTCGTTCCCCTATAACCGCATTCCAGTCCCCCATTACTAACAGTGTTTCATCCCCTATTACTTATTGAAATACCCGTTCACTATATTCATAAACTTCATCTCCTCATTGTCAGCTTTCGACGTCGGCATGTGTTCATCTACTATTATTTTCGGTAATTATTGATATCTATTCTGATGAGAACAACCCTGTCACTGAACTGTTCTCAGCAATACACTTTCTGTCCAACGTTCCTATTCACAACGAATCCTACTGCCATCTTACCAATCACTGCTGCTGTTGATATTATCCTGTTGTCTTCCTTCCATTTACTTCATTGACCCCCACTATATCGAGATTATGCCTTTGCATTTCCAGTTTCAGAATTTACAGCTTCTCTACCATGTTCAGACTTCTGACATAATCACATCCGGCTCTCAGAACATTATCCTTTCATCCGTGACTTAATCTTTTTCTCACGGTCACCTCCATCTTCGCAGTCTCCGGGGACTTTCGCCAGTGGGGAGAGCATCATGACACTTTTTCAATTCACAGTCCACAGATTCTGTGGATACACATAATGCGTCTATAATGCAGCGGTTTCCATTGCTTTCTGCTTCCTCTAACCGTTGATCATTGCTTATGTTCCACCTTTGTAGGCAGCTTTCCGCCCCAAGGGCAAGAGTGTGCCCTGAACGTCAGTCCGCTCCTCCGCCCTCTTTGACAAAGTAGTTTTCTGAATAAGGTTTAGTTCTTTTGCCGGAAGTCTTCTGCCGTAAGAGCTGCAAAGGAGGTGCCACAACTGACTATGACAAACAGTATGTAGCAACTCAAATCATCCAGTTATCCTATGCAACCCTAAAACGTTACTGATTCATCTTCTGGAGTGGCGCAATAAGTTGCAACCATGTTAATGGACAGAAAAGACTAGTGGCCGTCATTGGCTGCAGTATTTAGCTGTGTAACACTTCGACTGTGGTTACCTCGTTTTGAAGTAACCCATTTTAACTACACAAATTCAAATGTGTAATTTCACGTACACCTTAAAATAGTAAATTGGTGAGCACCCCATACGACATGATTAACGTAGCTTCACCAGAACACACTGACAAAAAATCTGCAGCACTAACGACGAGTTATATGACATAAACAAAAGTTGGTAGCCGTCTTTCTACATCTGAAACAAGATGACTATTTAAATTACGCACCCGTCACCTGAGAGTGGCGTTAGTAGCAGCACTATGAGCTTTCAATCACGTTTCCTTTAAATACAGGCTGTAACGGTCGTAAAAGTTAATTATTTTTGAGACGAGACATCGTTAGTAGATGACAGTAAAGAACGTCGTTATCAACACCCCGCTTAGTTAGAATAGGACCATGTGATAGAGCTACGAGAAGCTGGATGTTCCTTCTGCAATATTGCAGAGATATTTGGAAAGAATGTAGCTGCTGTACTTGATTGCTGGCAGAGATGGTCACGAAAACGTACGGTCGCAAGAAGACCAGGCCCCGAATGGGCAAGTGACACGACTGAGTGAGAAGACCATCGTGTGTGGCGTATGGCTCTCACGTGTAGTACTGACTCAGCAGCAGCAATATGAGCAACAATATCGTTTACTTCAAGGATATCGCCGAGCCAGACAACCCGTAGCGTGCATTCCACTGACCCTTAAACACAGTTATATACGACTTCCGTGGATTTAGGGGAAAGCTCATCGTATGGCACGGTGGAATACTGTAGTGTTTCATGACGAAATCTTGTTCTACCTACATTCTGGTGTTGGTCGTGAGTTGGTTAGAAGGAAGAGCCAGTTGAGGTCTTGCAAGCAGTCTGTCTGTATGCTTGATCCATTAGAGCAACACCTAGAGCTACCGTCCGAGGGGCAATTTCATATCACAGTTGAGCTCTGTCTTGGTTATCCCACTCACCCTGACCGCAAATTTGTACATCAGTCTGTTGATCTAACGTTTTGTGCTGGCATTCATGTACAGCATTCAAGGCTTTGTTTCATAAATGATTCATTCTCGCCCACATACCGCTGTTGTAACCCAAAATGATGTTCAGCGTTTCGACATAATATGTTGGCCTGCTCAAACACCAGATCTGTCTCCAGTCGATCATATGGCGCATTATCCATCGACAACTCCAGTGTGATCTACAGCTATCTGTAACGGTCCTTGTATTGACTGACCAGGTGACACAGGTATCGATCTCCATTCCACAAACAGATATGTAGCATCTGTATATCAGAATGCACACACCTTTGCATGTATCATTAAAATTTCTGGTGGCCTTTTCACGCTTCCATTAACCTGTGATCTTGTAATATCTATCAGATAATATTTCACTTAGACAAATGTATTATCGCATTTTCATTAATCAGCAATATTTATATTTTCGTATTTCACTTTTTCTCTTGTCAGTGAATATACAGAAATAGTTATTACAAGCACATAGTCTGAACCAGTACTACATACAAGAAAGTCAATCCTAATACAGAATATCCTTCTGCTTCCAGGCTTGTGATGTCTCTGACACCATGTGCAGTGCCTACTCTGCCCCTGCCGAACAGCAGCCGCTGCCACCGACGCTGCCACGCCCGCCTTCGCCGCCGCCGCCGCCGCCTCCCAGCACCTTAGGCGGCGAGACCACAACTACTGATGAGCTGCTGCCCACCACCAACTTGGGCAGTGGCGATGTTAATGTTGCTGATGATTCTCTGGCCCCCACCACCTCACCTAGAGGAGATAGTAATGCTGCTGAGTTGCAGCCCCCCACCTCCTTTTGCAATGGAGACAACACTGCCGCCGATGAACCGTCTCACCCCACTGTCTTCGAAGGCAGTGACAGCACATCCACTAATGAACTGCTGACCCCCACTGTCTTGCGCAGTGACGATATTATTACTGCTGAATTGCAGCCCCCCACGACACTGGACTGTGGCAACAAGGCTGCCAACGATGAACCACCGCATCCCACCATCTTGGATGTTCGCGATGCCACATCCACTAGTGAGCCGCTGCCTCCCAGCAACCCTGGCAGTTGCGACACTAATATTGATGTCTTGCACAGTGACGATATTATAACTGCTGAACTGCAGCCCCCCACGACACTGGACAGTGGCAACAAGGCTGCCAACGATGAACCAGCGCATCCCACCAACTTGGATGCTCTCGATGTCACATCCACTAGTGAGCCGCTGCCTCCCAGCAACCCTGGCAGTTGCGACACTAATATTGATATCTTGCACAGTGACGACATTATTAATGCTGAACTGCAGCCCCCCACGACACTGGGCAAGGCTGCCATCGATGAACCACCACATCCCACCATCTTGCATGCTCTCGATGCCACATCCACTCCTGACCTGATTCTGCCCACCGCCTTGGGCATTGGCAATACTATTCCTGCTGAGTCACTGCCACCCACCACCTTGGGCAACTTCAACAACGCTGCCAATGATGAAGTATTGAATCTCACCATCTTCCAGGATGGTGTCACCACCGCTGAATTATCTTCATTGCTCCATGCAGCTGATGTTGCACCATCAGCCCTACAGGGTGCGCTTCTCACTGGCCCTCCCCCAAAGCAGGCGTTCCCTAAGATTTCCAAAAAGAAAAGTCTATCTGATCAGCTGAAATATCTTCAAGGCCCTCCACCTTTTCCCGCTTTTGGAAATAAAATGTAATGTGTCAGTTTGTGCTTGGAACTCAAAATTAATAAAGTTTATGAAAGCATCTTTGTTATTAATGTTAAATTTTATGGCTTGTATTGCAAAATGTGTTTCTGAATCTTTGATGTCAGATATAATCTCATGTATCATCCCATGTACACATGTGGGATAGTACTGCGCCAGCCTTCAGAAACGACCAAACTCCTCAATGAAACGATTAGACACTACAGAAACACAGTGACACAATAAAGTGAGAGCAACGTCGCACTGCAGAAATCAGTACCTTAGTTTCACTCAGTTGTACTCAAGAAGCGCATGACAAGAATTGCTACTTCATTTCTATCGTGGAAGTACGTTACTCGACTGTACATGTAAAATTACACCTAAGATAACCAGCTGGTTTAAACTTATGTACTGAAAATATCGTATGTACAGGTCAAAAACGAGACACTTTTACTAGGAAGTTGACATTCTCATTATATCCCACACTACATACCAGTATAAAGACGTTGTGCACTGTAAAATTGCCGCAGATACTATTATTCGTTTCAGGGGCTAGTGGTAGCTACCGGAATATGATAATTACACTACTGGCCATTAAAATTGCTACACCACGAAGATGACGTGCTACAGACGCGAAATTTAACCGACAGGAAGAAGAAGCTGCGATATGCAAATGATTAGCTTTTCAGAGAATTCACACAAGGTTCGCGCCGGTGGCGACACCTACAACGTGCTGACATGAGGAAAGTTTCCAACCGATTTCTCATACACAAACAGCAGTTCATCGGCGTTGCCTGGTGAAACGTTGTTGTGATGCCTCGTCTAAGGACGAGAAATGCGAACCATCACGTTTCCGACTTTGATAAAGGATGGATTGCAGCCTATCGCGATTGCGGTTTATCGTATCGCGAAATTGCTGCTCGCGTTGGTCGAGATCCAATGACTGTTAGGATAATATGAAATTGGTGGGTTAAAAAGGGTAATACGGAACTCCGTGCTGGATCCCAACGGCCTCGTATCACTATCAGTCGAGATGACAGGCAACTTATCCGCATGGCTGTAACGGATCGTTCAGCCACGTCTCGATTACTGAGTCGGGGACTTTTGCAAGACATCAACCATCTGCACGAACAAATCGACGACGTTTGCAGCACCATTGACTATCAGCGCGGAGACCATGGCTGCGGTTACCCTTGACGGTGCATCACAGACACGAGCGCCTGTGGTGATGTACTCAACGACGAACCTGGGTGCACGAATGGCAACACGTCATTTTTTCGGATAAATACAGGTTCTGTTTACAGCATCATCATGGTAGCATCCGTGTTTGGCGACATCGTGGTGAACGCACATTGGAAGCCTGTATTCGTCATCGCCTTACTTGCGTATCACCCGGCGTGATGGTAAGGGGTGCCATTGGTTACACGTCTCGGTCACCTCTCTAGTTTCCATTGACGGCACTTTGAACACTGGACGTTACATTTCAGATCTGATACGACCCCTGGCTCTACCCTTCATTCGATCCCTGTGAAACCCTACATTTCAGGAGGATAATGCTCGACCGCATGTTGCAGGTCCTGTATGGGGCTTTCTGTATACAGAAAATGTTCGACTACTGCCCTGGCCAGCACTCTCACCAACTGCAAATGTCTGATCAATGGTGGCCGAGCAACTGGCTCGTCACAATACGCCAGTCACTACTCCTAATGACCTGTGGTATCATGTTGAAGCTGCATGGGCAGCTGTACTTCTACACGCCATCCAAGCTCTGTTTGACTCAATGCCCAGACGTATCAAGGCCGTTATTACGGCAAGAGGTGGTTGTTCTGGGCACTGATTTCTCAGGATCTGTGCACCCAAATTGCGTGAAAATGTAATCACATGACAGTTCTAGTATAATGTATTTGTCCGATGAATACCCGTTTATCATCTTCATTTCTTCTTGGTGGGGCAATTTTAATGACCAGTAGTGTATGATATTAATAATGCATTTAACTATCACAATATCTGCAAGGTTTGTACGAATAAGTGCCAGCATAGACGACCTCAGCTGCAATGGAAAATGCTATGCACTATAGTATACTTTGGATAGAAAATCAGATACTCGAATTCACAACTCACAGCAACAAAATATATTCTTCAATTGCACTACTCTGCTACACGACAATTCACTCGCTAATCAACGGTGAAACGGAAATGTTCAAGTCTTTTATGTATATAAAAAAAAAGGATGAGACGTCGTGCTTGATAGTAACGTATAAATATCTTTCCACTCCAAAATTACAACCACGTTAAGTATAACCTGCTAAACGCAGCGTACTAGACAGCACTTTTAAATAATATTTATTTTGTGTCGCACTTTTAGAGATATGATTCACTTTCGTTCTTTAATTGACGTTATGAACCACACATATCCTCTCTACGTAGCAACCATGAGGACAAAAAAGGGGGGGAGGAACCGCAGATTTATGTTGTACGTTGTATTGAAGCCAGAGGGGGTGGGCCCTTCCACTACTTTAAGTAGCCGCAAACATTAGCAGTCCACTGTTTACGACTGCTTCATGCTCCGTATTTACGTCGTGAGCGCCAAGGAAGGCAATTTCGAACTTTTACTGTTCTGGAATACGCATTTGCTGAGGAAAAACAACACATTTGGCCTCGTTAATCTAACTTGCTATTTTTTATGTGATATATTTCGAATAACAAGAAGAGCAGAATGTAGTGTGAAAGGGATGCTTTTGCAATGCGTTTTATTCAAGACGTTTTTATATTTGTATTGATAGTAAATGAAGATGGACCACCAAAACCAGTGCTTGTTTGCTACTGGAATTCCTTTTTGTTCGTCATATTTCCAGCTTTCAACTCGTATGTACAACGTTTTTAATGTTCAAGATTGCCAAAAACTTTCATACGTGTCCTTTATTAGCCCATAGCCGTGTGCAGCGAGGAAAGAAGGAATCCATCCCATCGTAACTTGTGCATGTGAATGAAGCTAACGATTGCCGAAAGGTCAAAGAAACTGAACTGCATAGAGGTATACATCCACGTAGAATTCTGGTTTTATCAGGTAGTCTGATTATAATTAGTAACTACCCTCCAGTCCCTAAACCTAGTTATAGAAATGCGAATCAGACGCATTCCACGCCGTGCCAGCCACGTCTTTGAGATGCCAGCTATGGACACTTCCCAGCCCTCTGTAGGAACACATCGGTTCGTCTTCTTCATGCTGGTACTGTAAATGAGATTTGACAACAAGGCAAGGTATGGTTGGCAACTCTATGATCGACGAGTTACTTCCTGGTGTGCACAGAATTAAGCCTCAAAGTTCACTTCATTTTTCCTGTCATTTACATTGAATAATCTGAGTTATTATCGCTTGAATTGTAACAAAAGTTAGTACATTTACGGTTTTCAGCCCAGGAAAATCGTTGCACGTGGAAATCGCAACTAATCTTGTCCTTTAAATCGCGATTTACGAGATCTAGTCACTATTGGCCTTGCAATAGGAACCCCAAAAATTTAAATCTTCGCTAGCTCTGTGCTAACATGGTGCTCTCTAAAAAAGGGTCAGTCCTGGGTCGCGGTGCCAGTCTCGCTGACTGTGACGTTTTTATCCATTCCGCGAAAGAGCTACAAGCTGTCAGATTAAACACCGATAAGGAAAACGCAAGAAAAAACTTCCCACTCACAGTGCAGTGGTGAAAAACTTACAATGCTGCACAACAGGTAATGCCTCTTTCCGTTGCTGACAAGCAAATTTTGGGTTTCTAGGAATACATAACTTTCTTTTTTAAATGCTACATTTGCATACCTGTTGAGTATGACACAGCATACCAATTAAACACAGACCCAATCGAAATCAAAGTGAGTACTATTTTACTAATTCGGTTCGATAGAGGCACGCTTGTGTACAGATACTCAGCTTTATTTAAGCAGACTTTCGTCGTAAGGTTATTGTGGAAAGTTTTATTTCATTTCTTATAATACAGTGCACAATTTTCGTACGGTTTCTTTTAGTGTTGTTTTAACAATAGTGAACATGAAGGAGAAATTAATCATCAATGATATATGCGAATTCTATGACTTTATGTATAACAGTCTGACATTGCATATGCAGTTTATTGATTACACGCATGTAGAAAACTCGTTCTGAGTTAAAGCTGTCAAACAAGGTTTTAAGAAGAATAAAATGCCACTACCACACGACAGTTAATGTAGAAAATACTTTTCTGACGTATTTTGGCACGATGCGCTCTCCCCATACATAATACAAAAGTTTCAAGATGCATCTGCTGCCTGGCCTACTATTAAACCTGAAAAGAACAAAATGTCGCAGTTGATGGCCCTTTTTCCACATTCGACTATTTTGAGGTGAGAAGTGAAGGGAATTATGTTCAAAGTTCCATTAGACTGATAACTTCAGCAGACCAGCAGACAGCAGAATTGCGGTTTTAAAAATGTAGCAGTGAATGTATTTGAACTCCGACGTTTTGTCCACAGTGCACTACACTTACCGTTAATTAGTAGCTGAACCGTAGCTGCACCTGCTCTAGAAGTTAACAACAAATCCTCCAGAACTTCCGCATTCCACAGTGTTGTGAGATAATGGATGTACGCGGATGTAGACTTGTGAGAGATAGACAGTTACATCTTTTCTTTTGCACTGCACGACGTTTTCAACAAACAGAAAGCGCAATACAGTAGCTCAAGTGGAAAGGAACATTTCCTATTTAAATTTCTGCAGCATACACTGTTGGCATTTCTGTGTAGGTGGCAGTTACGTGATTGTATTTCGGTGATTAAAAAATAGAGTCGAATGCATGCACTGGGTAGCCGAGAGAGCTAGTTCATGGCGATTCGATCAACCAAGTTATTGAATGTACTGAACATGCTGCAAACCACTACAGGGAGCTTCTGTGTCAGGAGTCTCATCCAGTGTGGCGTGAATTGCCCTCTCTGTTTATTGACTGGATAGCCACTGAATTGCTATTTATTTATTTAATGGGATAATAATAATTATTAAAAAGTGGCAATTTCATTTAAGCACTGTTTTTACTCTTTTGATTGTTCCCAGTCAGCGATAGTGCAATGCTGTTCGCTTTGGAGAATACACATTTTATAAGAACTATTTGGTCCAGGAAACACTTTTGCGATCGCGGTTGCAATTCAGACGGTATTCACGTAATTGTACTGATTAAAAGTTGTCGTTTCCGAAAGACGCTGGTTCGATTAAAGCTGTGTGCACTTTTGCGCGTATAATGGAAATATTCATAACACGTCGCGTAACAAAAAGAAACATGCGAATCACAACCGTGATCAAACGAAGAAAATATATGATAACATAAATGTTCTTCGCTGTTATTCAGGGCAGGCTCAGATTAGACCTTGCAATTTTTAGTTATAGGAAATCACAAGACGTTACACTTTAGAGATATCTGTGTTGAATAACTTGTATTTACTTTCTCTCTCTCTCCTTCTTACAGCCTTTATACCTTCACATCGATTAAGGAACTTTTCCTTCTCTAGCGACCAGTACGAGAACAAATTTCAGACTCAACAAAATGTCTTACATCGAATTATTACATGCTTAACCGTTAACAGTCATATATAGTTTCGTAGTACAAACAATGCGAATTAATTCCGTGCACTAGAAAGTCTTTGTGACACTGAGCACAAAAATGAAAATAATAAAATTATAATTACATTTTTAATATCAAGAATACTTCTTTAAATCATGAAAATAAGGTCGTAATATTAATTTTCATCGTTGTAGCACTACAGGCGCAACGGCGTTATAATAGGAAAATGAGCCACACAGAAGCGTATCTGGTGGTCTGATGGATAGCTGAGAGGTTCATATACTCATGGCCTGGGTTCGATTCCAACTTCTGCCGATGGTTTTTGATACGGAGAGACAGATTCTACTCTCTTCTGGCTACGCCAAGTGAAGAAGGTATAATGACATTGTGGTCTGAAATTCACATTAAACATGATATTCCTTCTCTACCAAGTAGACATTAGGTTGAACTACAATAAAGTCAGGAGTGGTGACATGTAGAAACTATATCACCAGTAACCTTTCTTATACAAGTTATTTATTTCTAGTCACGAAACAAACGCTTTGTAGGGTCACAGGACACTTATTCCATCTTTTATTTGAGCTTCTGTATGTCGATAAAATTGGTTCTGAACTTGGAATGTAACTCAGACGGCCGGCCGGAGTGGCCGAGCGGTTCTAGGCGCTTCAGTCTGGAACCGCGCGACCGCTACGGTCGCAGGTTCGAATCCTGCCTCGGGCATGGATGTGTGTGATGTCTTTAGGTTAGTTAGGTTTAAGTAGTTCTAAGTTCTAGGGGACTTATGACCTCAGCTGTTAAGTCCATAGTGCTCAGAGCCATTTGAACCATTTCCAACTCAGACCACCCTTAACTCGGAATTTGATCTCTTCGTGAAAATACCGCTCGACTACAATTTGTTGCTTGTTCAAAACTGCAGATGCCTCAACATCTCCACATATTGCGCCCTGACTGGTTTCGAATCCTGGCCCGGCACTGAAGTTTTCATTATGTATTGTCAAGCTCTAGCGTGAGAACACCTATCTGAGGGTGAATAATATTTTTGATTTTTAATGTATTTTCATTCCTTGTCAACACTAACGGTATCTGATGTTTTTTACTCCCACTGAGACACATAACTATTTGCGAGATCACTGTAAGTTCAAGGATTTTATTCCGGCCTGCTGGTGGAGAAAAATTCGGTAGCTGACGTCTCTTTGTGTGTAGCCAACAACGATATGTGTGGGGTTCGATTACGAGTCAACACTGAACTCTTCGTCATATTATTTCTAGTTCAAACATGTTTACATGTTGCTGCTGGTATAACAAACCCATATTTAACGCTCATTTTCTCTATAATATAACAGCGATAGGTGCCGTGTTGGAGTCCCGGGGAAAAAAAAAAATTATGTTTCGTCTCGTCATTTCAGTTAAAACATCTTGCTATTGCCGAGAAAATCCGATATGTCATAGTTGATTGTGCTTCGATAACAAACCGATTATGTTCTGAGTTCGAATCCCTATCCAACACAAAGCTTTACCTCAAGGCATTTCATGTAAGTTACTTGTGAAGAAGCAATATTTAACATCTCTCGTAGTTCGTTAACAGGGACAATTGATGCTGGGTAAGAATTCGCGTCTGTTAAATGTGTTTATGTTATGTAATTTAAAGTTGATATTTCCTAACTAATACTGTTTAAAATTGAGATATATCACTCTCTGTATGCCTAGTCAGGAATGACTGTTTGTTTCCATCAGTCACGAAATCTTTGCTTAGTCTGCATGACCTGGGTTTAAGTCCATATGCAGAACTAGACGGTTCGTCTTGTCATTTGAAGTTCATACATATTCTCAACTAGCAGCTCGTGAAAAACTTAAATTTTTGATGTCATTTTATGTTAAATAATAAGTACGGCATGTTACTTTGAAAAGGAAATCATGAATATGACGAACGTATTACGTGCATTACCTATCTGATGTAATAATGAGAGTGGTAACATTTCAGGTACGTCATTTATTGTAATAAATGTGAGCTTGAAAACCTTGAGGACAGTCTTATCTGCGATAAGGTGTTCCCTAATATTTCTAGTATCGTATTTCTACTTTACATCTTGAGTTATTGGTATACAGAGCAGTGTTTCCTAGTGGTGATTTGTTGGAACCATTTTCAATAGTCAAACGACTGTACCGAGGAGCGATTAGTGAACCTGCTAGACAGCTGCGTTATGAGGGTTGTATGCGAATGAGGTGAAATGCAATTCAGGTCGTTCGGATACTTTTGAGCACTACTGTAGATGTACGGTTTCAGCGTCGTCCGCCAACAGATAGCGTGGTGGCATAGCTAGCTGAGGACCAGTGTGGCGCACACGTGTGAAGCAAGCGGGCAACCATGCCACAG
This sequence comes from Schistocerca americana, assembly GCF_021461395.2. NCBI lineage: Eukaryota > Metazoa > Arthropoda > Insecta > Orthoptera > Acrididae > Schistocerca > Schistocerca americana. Next base: position 316,134,583 of record NC_060125.1, read on the forward strand.
AAGCACTCATGCCTGCTCCCAGTTTCAAAGGGGTCAAATTGTGGTCTTCAGATTGCCTGAAAGGTCCTTTCGAAGAATTGTCACACAAGTTGGACGTCATGCCTGAGTTGTGTGACGATGCTGGTATCAGAGGTAGAGTGAACATTCTCACACCTGTAGACGAGATTTCTGACGTCCACGGAGCGCAGACACCTATCCTGATCGTTGTATTGTAAGGACAGCGTAGCAGATCGTACAGATACCGCAACACCGATAAGAGGACGTTTGATCCAAGACTTGTCGACGTGAACTGTTACTCAGCGGTTATTAGCAATGGGGTTACGAGCATACACACCTATAGCCCATCTTCCACTCATGCCACAGCGTAGAGGTACACAGCTGGACTGCTGACGTCAGAGAATCATTTGGATGATGGAATGGTCTGCTGTGGTCTCAGGAATGGAAGCAAACTCTACCGTCACGCAAGTAATAGTCTTTGTGCTTACGACGTGGACCTGGTTAGAGATGTCACATAGAGTGTACTCGTCCAAGACACACTTGCCCGAGCCTAGCCTTATGGTCTGTGATGCAGTTAGCAACAGTTCTCTTACAATGTTGGTGTTTCTGGCGGGGAACCCAACCAGCGCTCGGTACGAAAAGAATGTTGTTTGACAAATTGTTTTGTCGTTCTTGCAACAGGAAGGTGATATATACTAGGTGATAGGTATTAACATTATAATGTTCGCCCATACACTGCCCACGAAACTGCTCTGCAACACATGCTGCAACTTCTCTGACCAGCAAGATTAAACTTTTCTCGAATCGATATCACGTACTGGTGTGGGTGTTCCTGAATTTGTCGATACCTGATACCTCAGAACTGTCTGTACTATTGATCTGTAAATGTAACCGTTTCATGTACTTCATATCCACAGTTGCAACAGTAAATCTTTAGCGAACTGGAGACTTCTAAAAGTATGCATTAATTCTTTTCTGCTGTATACATTCATGCATACGTAATTTCATTTCTGTAATATGTATTGATACTGATTACTTTTACGCAACATAAATTTATTTGCCGAGATCACTACTTTTTATTACTGAATTAGTGAACATTTTTATCGTAATTTCTCCATTCATGAAATCGTTAGTAATAACAGCACTTCTCATGCTAACTAATTAACTTCATACTATCTGATCAGAAGTATCCGACACCTATTAGTGGACATTTATATGGATAGTTTCTGATCATCTCCTTTATGACGGCATGAACTCTACTTGCCAGTCTTTCTGAACGTCTGTGGAGGTATGGCAGCTCGTACTGTCTCAAGAGCAGGAATCAGGAAAGGTAGTGATGTTCGATCTGGAACGAAGTCTACATTCTAACTCATTTCAAAGGGTTCCATTGGGTTGAGGTCGTGACTGTGGGCAAGCCAATTCATTTTAGGAATGTGTTGACAGCGGCTGGCGTATGAAAGGGTACATTATCATGGCGATGTAAACAAGCATCGTCTTGGAACACTTGTTCTCCTACACACGGCACACAATTCTGTAAAAAAATGAGTTCATATCCTTCCTATTTTAATTTTTCCTTAAGCGCATTTAGGGGGCCATATCCTAACCACGAGAAACACCCTGATACTACGTCACCACCTCCTTAGCAGTTCACTTCTGGCAGTGCATATGAGGGCAGGGAATGTTCACCTGACATTCATCAGGCCCTAAACCTTCCATCATTACTACAAGTTATAGCGTGGTTCATCTTCGAAACACTTGTTTTAGGTCATCTAGTATTGAATGGTGTGGCTCTGTGCACCATCTCAGGTGCCACTTATCAATGACTACATACATCTGTTGCTTATGAAGAGCTGCTGGACCATTTTACCCCGATTGATTTAACTCCCTAAGCACCATCATTATTGTAGCAGGACTACTGGTAGCTCTTTCTTTGTAGTCGTTTTGGAACTCACAAGTGATTCCTTCCCGTGATTTAGTGCAATTTTCTGCAACCAGTGTCAACAATGTTCGTCATTGTTGGAGGTCTGTCTGGTTTTGGTTAGAGCTACGGCTGTTCCTTCGCGATTCCATTACGCAGTAACATCGCCAACAGTCATCAAATATAGCTTTAGTAGGGTTTAAATGTCCCTCATCGATCTATTGCTCAGGTGGCGTCCAGAAGCTAGTCCCAGTTCGAAGTCACTGACCTCTCCTGACCGATCTACTCTGCTGTCGCTGCTCCTCTGCTGAGAATACAATATTCCACACCTCCTTTTCTAGGGACGGAGATGCCTCTCGTGACATCTATATCAAATTCGATGTTACATGGGGGCATCAGAATATCCTTCATGAGTTAATGTACTTAACAAGCATTGCAAATAAAAGAGTCTGATTCATTTGCAATTTCTTTAAGTAATTGAAAAACCACACTGCATTATCTTTGCAGAGCATAAGTAACGAGGATAATCACAAATATAGAAACACATGTATTCCACATTTGCGTTAGCTGCAGTGAGGATTTAGCCGTATTTCTAAAATAGGCCTTCATTTGTGTTCTTTTTATCTTCTATCATTACTAAAGTAATTATTCATTGCGATGCATGTAACCTGACGAGCGAATTTCCTTTATTCTGTTTTGTGTACAGCCGTATGCAATTATGATATTGACCGTGTCCCCTACCCTTGGACTAACTTACATTGGTTTTCAACAGTCGAATCAAAGGTCTGCAAATTGGGTAGATAACGTAGTAACGTGTCTCATTGTTATAATTCTGCACGATCGACCCCATCTAGTACCGTGGGCGGCTGTAGGTAGAGCTCATACACACATCAAAAAACGTTTTGCATCACCCCGGTTCCCAAAACTCCTGAATATAACGTTGACTGTGGATATTGTATCGCAGACACAGTCCCTTTGACTGTTCAAAGATGTCACTAAACCCGCCCAAAGATGTAAACAACCAAGCATGAGCAGGGCCTATTACCCGGAAGGGGTCCGACAGCTGATCAGTTCCAGTCATTCCACCAGATAGGAGGTACACGGCGCGTGTAGACGGACAATACCAGGATTCGATCGCGTCAGTATTGTTACTTTGTGCCAGGAGGGGCTCTCAACAAGTGAAGTGTCCAGGCGTCTCGGAGTGAACCACAGTGATGTTCGGACATGGAGGAGATACAGAGAGACAGGAACTGTCGATGACGTGTCTCGCTCAGGCAGCCCAAGGGCTAATACTGCAGTGGATGACAGCTACCAACGGATTGTGGCTCGGAGGAACCCTGACAGCAACGCCACCATGTTGAACAATGCTTTTCGTGCATCAACAGGACTCCGTCTTACGACTCAAACTATGCGTCATAGGCAGTATGATGCACAACTTCACTCCCGACGTCCCTGGAGAGGTCCGTCATTGCAGCCACGACACCATGCAGCGCGGTGCAAATGGGCCCAACAAGAAGCCGAATGGGCCACTTACGATTGGTATCACATTCTATTCACCCATGAGTGACGCATATGCCTTCAACCATAAAATCGTCGGAGAGACACACTTTCCAGCGAGTGCAGCAAGGTGGAGGTTCCCTGATGCTTTGGGGTGGCATTATGTGGGCCGACGTACGCTGCTGTTGGTCATGGTAGGCGCCGTAAAGGTTGTACGATACGTGAATGCCATCCACCGACCGATAGTGCAACCATGTCGGCAGTATATTGGTGAGGTATTCGTCTTCGCGGACGACAATTCACTCCCCCATCGTTCACATCTTGTGAATGACTTCCTTCAGGACAACGACATCGCTCGACTAGAGTCACCTGCATGTTCTCCAGACATGAATACTATCGAACATTTCCGGGTACACTGAAAAAGGCTGTTTATGGACGACGTTACCCAGTAACCACTCTGAGGGATCTACGCCGAATCGCCGTTGAGGATTGGGACAATCTGGACCAACAGTGCTATGATGACAGAAGTGACGAATACGGGCATGCATCAGTGCAAGAAGACGTGCTACTGGGTATTAGATGTACCGGTGTGTATAGCAATCTGGACCACGAACTCTGAAGGTCTCGCTGTATGGCGGTACAACATGCAGTTTGTGCTTATCATGAGCAATGAAAAGGTCGCAAATGATGTTTAGGTTGATCTCTATTTCAATTTCCTGCACACGCTTCGGAACCCTCGGAAAAGATGAGAGGCAAAACTTTTTTTGGTGAGTGTATGTTGAAAGGTTGCGTATCGAACGTAGATCGCAACTGGAGCAATATACGTAATTAAGCGGATGCATCCTGTAACCCATAATGTTGGACAGGGATGTTTTGTAGCTGGAGCTAGAAACCTTCCCTGAAGATAGGTCGTCTCCTTTAGGTTTCCGAGTATCCTTGCGTGCTATTCATGGCAATACAATCGATTATGGGCAGAAGAAAAAGAAATTTTACAGAAGCAGAGGAAGACTGTTATAATGCTTTCGCAGTTTGCGTTCTAAATTCCTGTAAAAGCTTTCTGCTTCCCCGTAATGAAGAGTTTCTTTAAATATCTGTAGCTCTCAACATCTAGCAAGCTACAGAAGACATCAATGAGAAGGCAAAGGGAAACTAGTCTTTAACGTCCTATAGAGTGCGTGAAGTTAAGACAGAACACAAACTCTGTTGGATGAGGTTGGGGGAGAAAAACCGGCCGCAACAGTTCCAAATGAATTATCACGGTGTTTGCTTTATGCAGTTTAGGGGATTCATGGGAAACCTAAAACGCCGAATGATAGCTGTAATTTACTATTGCACTAACTCACTATGTTCTAAGAACTGGAAATATGCTCACTATTTTTACATACTTGAATTTAGCATATTTCGTGACAGTACTCACGTTTCCATGGATGTTTATAAGATTATATTTGACTTTTTTGTGTTGGCTTCAGTCGTCTAGTGAAAGTATGATTCCATAATGCTGTTTCGTCGGTTGCGGAAATGTCCTGGTTCAATGCGGTTGCCACATTTTTGGTGCCTCAAATACCATGTTTCCGAATGTGCTTCCGTCCTGATGTTTATATAAAAAAAGTAGTACAATAACCCATTTTTGCTCCTCACTTGCAAATTATTATAGCGGGGACGTGTATATTGTTCCACCGTCACACACCGAGTGTTCACTGCCGACTGACTGTAGTCAAAGACGACTCCAGCGTCGAAGACATTTCACACAACACACAAGCCTCCACTTGTAACCAGTCTCTTTGATATTGTTCGTCACATCAACTAATATTAATCAATATGCTGTCACCCTCAAACATATAAGCAAATTAGCATAAAATAAGGCAAATTAAAATTCGCATAAAATATTCTGAGAAAAATATAGGAAAACATTTACAGAATACCTCATTAGATTTGGTATCGACAAATCAGGTAGAAAATAAAACATCTCCCAGATCCATTACAAACTGAAATAAAACAATGATTATCTAAATACCCGACAGTAACGGCTGTACATGCGCGATCTAATTTGCCTCTGTGAAGTTATAACGTTAGCTCGATGCAGGATAGATGCCTGTTAAGTGATGGTGGTATTGTATTGCACTGTACGGAACTGGGGACCTAGAAACGACGTAAAGGCTTCGTCCCTGCCGTAGCCCTCAGTGATTCACAACTCCGCAATAGGCTACAGAAGTCCACTCACCCCATCCCCGTCCCACACCGAACCCAGGGCTACGAGAGATCGTGGTAGAAGTTCATTGTATTTATTTGGAAAATTGTTCCATTTGGAGTACGAGTCGCAACGCAGTATTTCAATTTCCCAGGGGTTGCAGTAGATGGTCGGAGGAGGAAATTTGGTGACGGCAATACAGTAATGGCTCGTGTAGCATATAAATTGCAGAAGCGTCCACGAAAACTGTCTAGTAAATAATACGTTAACGCAAGTCGGTTTATATTCATGCCTGAATGGAGTAATATTTTTAGTTGCGCCACGCCTGAAAAATTATTTAATTTGATGTTAACTGGATCCTAGTTGAAAATAAAATAGCTAGATACTACGAGGTGCACTAATTGGAAATGAATCGGTAACTTTAGAAAGGTCATATGTCCACTTTATGCAAAAATGAGCTAGATGCAAGTTCATACAAACGTAAGGTAGTGGCATCTTGTCAGCACAGAAATAAATTTTGTCATTCACTCCTTATATGAGAAAAGTATACTCCTTTATTGAATTTATTTTAGTAATATCATATTTGTTAGACATATATGTTCTATAATTATCATAAGCGCGGCCTAGTTGGAGAATCATGAACTGCTCATTTTAAATCAGCAACAGCTGTTTTTCGCCTCGCTAGCATGGCGTCAGCTGCAAGCAGTGTTAAAAATTCAAAGAAATGAATCAAACACCATGAGAAGTATACGTTTTATGTGATTAAAAGGCAACACTGAAGCGAATTTAATATTTTATAGTTTAGGAATATTTATACGTCCCAGAGAAAGGGGATCAACGTGCAGGTACTGTAACTAAACCTAAGATCTATATAGTAGTATTTTGCTCCAGTAAAACGGAACTTTTTAAGCGACAGGCCTACACATAAACATTTTTGTCATTCAATAGCAATGATGCGTTTATTAGTACAACAGTGAGAGTCACTGCGAACCATTCTCTTTTGCGTATGCATATATAACTGCTTTGAGAAAATAACAGAAGAGCTGCAGGCTGACCAACCGCATCATGCCAGTATATTCAACACCAAAAGTAAAAAGGTGTATGGAATGATAACAGTAGTGAGCATTCAGAATAGAAGAGCGCGTTAGAATTCTAAGGAAAATAAACCAAAACCGGCAAGCAATGTATAATGTTATATTCAATAGTGAACAAATCCTAGTACGTGAAAATAAAGCTTCTTTAGCTTATTTGACGTATCAGGCAGTCGAATGAGGAGGCCTCAGACTGTGCTTTAGCTGTAAAGGAGCCCACGAGATATGAGAAAAGTTGTCAATAAAAATCGTGCTTTATCATCACAAGTTGCAACAACGGTGTTGATCATATAGCATCATTTAATGTTTTCATTATGCATCTGATAACCCAGTCTAGTTAGATGCCATACTACATGTGCAAAAATGATTGATGTGTACTCTCAGTCCATACTCTGTACACATTAGACTGTTCATTCCGTTCAGTGTTTCAAGTAAGTCTTCTACACTTTCATTCAGGATAGCAATGTCATCGGCGAATCGTACCATTAATATACTTTCACCTGGAATTTTAATCCTACTCTTGAACCTTAATTTTATTTCTAACATTGCTTGTTCGATGTACAGATTGAACAGTTTGGGGGGGAAGGACTTCATTACTGTCTTACACCCTTTTTAATCCGAGCACTTCATTATTGGCCCTCCAATCTTATTATTCTATCTCGGCTCTTGTATATATTGTATATTACCCGTCTTTTGCCGTAGGATACCCTTATTATTCCCAGAGTGTCGAACATCTTGCACCATTTTAAATTGTCAAAGGCTTTTTCCAGGTCAACAAATAATACGAACGTGTCTTGATTTTCCTTTATTCTTGCATCAGTTATCAACGGCAACCTCAGAATTGCCTTTCTCGTGCTATTAACTTTTCTAAATCCAAACTTATCGTCATCTAGCACATCATCAGCTCCCTTTTCCAATGATCTATATATTATTCTAGTCAGTAACTTGGAGGCAGGAGATGTTAAGCTGATTGTGCGATAGTTCTCGCACTTGTCAGCTCTTGCGGTCTTCGGTATTGTGTGGATGATATTTTTTCGAAAGTCAGGTGGTTTGCCACTAGACCCATGCTTTCTACACAGCAAGGCGAATAGTCGTTTTGTTGCCACTTCCCCCAATCGTTTTAGAAATTCTGATGGAATGTTATCTATCCCTCCTGACTTATTTGAACCTAAGTCCTCCAATCATTTTTAAATTCTGATTCTAATACTGGATCTCCCATCTCTTCTGAATCGCCACCTGCTTCCTCTTCTATCACGTCACATAAATCTTCCTCCTCATAGAGGCTTTCAACGTATTCTTTCCACCTATCCACTCTCTTCCCTGCATTTAGCAGTGGAATTCCCGTTGTACTCCTAATTATGCCACACTTGCTTTTAATGTCAATGAAGGTTGTTTTGACTTTCCTGTCTGCTAAGCCAGTCCTTCCGACAGTCATTTCTTTTTCCGTTTCTTCACATTTTTCATGCGCCATCTCATCTTAACTTCCCTGCATTTCCTATTTATTGCATTCCTCTGTAACTTGTATTTCTATATTCCTGAGTTTCCCGGAACGTTATTGTACTTCCTCCTTTCATCGATCACTTGAAGTGTTTCTTCTGTTACCCATGGTTTCTCTTCAGTTACCTTCTTTGTAACTATGTCTTTCATCCCAACACCTGTGATGGCCATTTTTAGAGATGTCCATTCCTCTTCAACTGTAGTGCCTACTGAGCTATTCTTTATTGCTGTATCTATAGCCATAGAGAACTTCAAGCGTATCTCGTCATTCCGTAGTACTTCTGTATCCCACTCCTTTGCGTATTGATACTTCATGTCCCCTCCCAGAGATCCGAATGGGGTACTATTCCGGAATCTTTTACCAATTGAGAGATCATCATGACACTTTTTAGTAACAGGCGACTGTCCTGTGGATACACGTTATGTGTCTTTAATGCAGTGGTTTCCATTGCTTTCTGCATCCTCATGCCGTTGATCACTGCTGATTATTCTGCCTATAGTAGCGGTTTCCCACCCCTAGGACCGGAGAGTGACCTGAATCTCTGTCCGCTCCTAGGTCCATTTTGACAAGGCCGTTGGCAGAACGAGGGTGACTTCTTATGCTGGAAGAGTTCGGCCGCCAATGCTCATTATTAAATAAAAATTTAAGCTGTGGCGGAATTCTACCCCGGGACTGAGGACGTTTTGATTACTAATCAAAGACGCTACCCCTAGGCCACGGGTGCCGTAAAACACTGAGCGAAGGCCAATATCTAATGCAAAACTTTCTTCATTTTATGTGTTACATTCCATCAGAACACAGTGATTTTTACTAGGAAATTTCACACATGCCAACTGTAGATGATATTGCAGAATGACAGTAGTGCAAAGAAAGTATAGAATCGTTATAAACTAAATAAAACAAAATGTTCCTTCTTTGCAACATATTAATCTCTATAGCACATTACATATATGAGCAGCTCCAATTATATACATCATAATTAATACAGACATTCAATTAAATAATAGTTTTTTACTCAGCTTCCTATTCACACATTTTCTTCCCAATATGTTGAAGTCACTGCCTTTTTCTGCATATGTAGTTGAGGAATAGTTTTTCTCCTGAAAAGTTGTTTTTTTGAAGTTGTGATCTTTCTAAAATTATCACTTTTACAGAATACAGGCAACATTCGTTTTTTGGGCGGTCTACCGATTTCCTTGTATAAATGAAGATTATTTGAGCGTCTCAATGTTAAGTCAATTTTGAATTCATTACAATATATTTCAATTTACAGCGTGATACGGGTTAGGCCAATACGCTTTCTCATTCTTTGTGGTGCACTAGTCTTTGAAATTCGTATTCAGTTAGAGCACCGCAATTTTTGATATTCCAGGGCTTACGCGTGTGTATACAGATGCAAATTTAGAGCTCCAAGGAGATTCTAAATAACGATACGTTGCATAGTACTGACGATTTTCGTGTTTGGCTCCTTTTTTGACGGACGGTACGCCCGAGTCAGAGCTCTTAGAACTAGATTATTTGTGTACTTTAGGGCTCGGGAATGGGAGGTTGGGTCACTGATTGAGGTTAAAATCAACCATTTAGACAAGTAATTGTATCAATTGGAGTACTTTGCATAGCAGTATACCTGCCGCGTATATAAGCTGAAACTGAATAAACTCGTAGGTTGTGACGGTTTTCAAAACAGGGAGTCACCACGATTACGAATAAAGATGTTGCACTTATTCAATTTTAGATGAATAGTGTATTATTTATAGAGAATTCTGCAGTTAAATTGCGAATGCATGTTGACACATAGTTTATATCCGTACAAAGGCTCCTTGCGTAAATACGCTCACTGTATAACTTTCAGGGAGAAATAAGTATTTCTCTTCCAACATTCTCTCATGTCGACAGTAAGATAGCAAAATAAAACATAAGTGGTGGCATTCCAGACGTCTGTATAGTGAGTGCCATTCCTTTGTATACTAAAAACGTTCCCTGTTGTTCGAGAATGGCCTTCTATAGAGAGTAATGTTTTGCATGTAGCAGAAAGAGTGAGTAGTAATGCTCTCACGCAACAGCTGCGAAGCGGAAACTCAGTACCACTGAGGAACGGCAGTTGGTTTCGTCTTTACACAAATGGACAATTCACTCCCTCTCTGCCTCTAAATTACTGGCATCTTTTGTGCAGCATTATCCGTCCTGGGAGAGTGGCATGTAAAATAACAATGGCTTCAGCTGGAAACGAGAGATGAAAGCACTGGTGTATACATTTGAGCAGTAAATAAAACTTAGTTTCTGTAGTTAGCATCTTGTGTATACAATCTCTGCTTCATTATTTCATACTATGAGTAACAAGGTCGGAAAAAACGTACAGGAGAAGTATCATGACAATGGCTTCGATGAATGGAGCAAAACATATCATCCGAGCATACGATGTTCAGTCAATATCTAGGGAACATTTCTCATTTATAACAGAACAGAAAAATATGCAAAGACAATTTGCTGACCAAAACGACGCAATCGCATAGAAAATTGGTTCAGTAACTACGTTTCCGACAAAGTCTTTAAATGAGAGAATAAAATGTTACTTTCTGGATCATATTAGGATTTGACTTTTAAGATGTAAATATGTGGTATTAGAACAGATTGAAAATGGCAAAATATGTGATAATTTGTGATCCTCGTCGGTCTCATGAAACGAGTTACTGGAAACGAACCAACTGACTGATTGTACCACATGCTGCACTCTTATTATATACAACGAAAAGAGATGCCGTCATACTCAAATAAATTAAATTCAGGATCCTAATGTAAGGGCCATAGATTTACTTTGTTTAATTTTATTTTACATAAATTTGTTGTTTGTTACGAGGTAAGGCTTTAAATGTTGATCCTTAACGTGATCTCATGAATTACGTCATTCACCATCGAGAGTCTACGTCACTGATTAAACTGCTGACTGTTCAAGAATTAATGACAAACAAGTAGTGAGGGCTACAAATAACCATTACTAAAAAGCTTGGAAAATCATAGGTAAATATCGAAAATAATTTACAATATAAAACATTCGGATGCTGTTAACTACACTCAATAGTGGAATCGTTTCGGTACCATTTAACTCTGTGAATTGAATCTCTAACGACGCTTCACAGTATGTGTTATCAGAATCTGGGAGTACTGTTCCTAAAACATTATATGCTAATGACTGGTAATTCAGTTACCGTGAACTGTTCCGTCATTTAAACACCTGATACGTCCTGTTAGATCAAACAGGACATCCGCTCCAACCACAGAAAGCGACATGCGAGTAACTCAACCAAATTTTCTTACAACTCGTGGAAGAATGTCAATTCGTGTGGTCAGAGTAACATTAGAAGTTCCTTTCCTAACGACAGTTTATGAACGTAGCGAGATTGATGAAATGTGCTTTACACACATATTTTTTCCAGAAAAATACCAACATGAATTAATGAATTAAGCTTAATATTCTAGGAAGTAAATGTCGCAATCAGTCTGATAGTATGATGGCGTGAGCAATGTTAAATTTTTTTATTTAGAAGCAGTTACTTTTCTCTTTATGTAATATGTATTTAGGAGGTGCTAGTTATTATTTTGCCTTACAATTAATTCTGATTTGTACCATTGTATAAGGTATCATCATTAACTTGTAACGAAGACCTTAACGGGTTCCAGATTCAAACTAACCTACTGCTTATAGTTTGAATAAAATATATCTGCAATGACAGCCGAAGACTTCCGGCGTAATTAGTCATCCTCGTTCTGCCAACGGCATTGTCAGTGAGGCTGGAGGAGCGGACAGAGATTCAGGGCTCCCTCTTACCCTTGGGATGGATATCTGCACATAAAAGATGGAAGAATAAGCAATGATCAACGGTATCAAGATAATAAAGGAAATGGAAACCACAGCATTGAAGCCACATACTACGAATAATTGCAGGATCAGTGGCGTGCAACTGCAAGAGTACTACGATAATTTCTCAACTGACAGAACATTGAAATTTAGTCAGCCATTCAGATATCCCGGATGGGCCCGTGAGAAAAATGCTGAGTAATCAATGAAAGGATAACAGTCTACAAGTCGGAACGACTAATGTAAGAAGTTTTAAAATGATAGTGAAGGTAGGGTATCTGAAAAGGGAGATGCAAAGGCTAAATATAGATATAATAGGGTTTACTTTGGTGAAGTGGAAAGGTGAAAGTAGCGGGTCGTGGGAACATAGGGTAATGCAGCGGCACCAACATTTAGTATAAGGGAACTTAGCTTTGTGCCATATTCTGAGCACAAGTTACAGCCAGGTATCGGCAGGATTGCTGTGAATTACGCATACCAACTGTTGCGAAGCAGAATAGATACCACAGGGCTGTCAAATTGCTGAAAGAGTATATGTAGTGGTTTTGCATGTCGCAAATCACAGGCAGAAGGGGCAACTGGCCAACTTAGCATGTTATGAGTAGGTGACGTGATGTGGCATGAATGGCAAAATCAGGGGGGCCTAGCTGCGAAGAAATAGGTGCGGATTTTTAACAATATGCATTCTAGTGTGGAGGGGCATGTCATTCCACCAGCTACACGCAGCAGCGGATGGGGCGCCAGCTTTCCAGACCACGGTGGGTCGCTGGTTCGACCCTTTGAGGCCGCCATGGGGTCCATAGCCAGCCAGCTGCGAGCCACTCCACAGCCCACTACTGCGGGTAGTCGTCCTGACTTCCATCACACGCTAGAGGCATCCCGCGCCAAGGGCTGCAGATTCGGACTCAGGATCGAATTGCTTGTTGTCACCACGAGCTTAGCCATGCCGGCGAGATGCACGCAGCTGTACACCTGCGGCTCACACCGAGCAGCACTGAGTTGGCAGGGAAGCAGACCACTGAGGTATCTGCGGGCATCCTGAAGATTCCATAAGTCTGCGGCCGTACAAGTCCGACACACAGCAGTACATGCAATGGTTGCAGAGGCAGCCATTCCGCACCAAGCTGTTTCACAGACTGCGAAGGGGCGTCCTCAGCATTGCGGGACCCAGTGACGCAGATCGAGAGGAACGGGGGCACTGTTGTTGGAAACAATAAATCACTTGGAAGGCTCAGACGAGTCTTTGTATGGTGCCTTCTACCTCTTCCCGTTACATTTGGTGTTTCTGTTACATTCGGTGGCAGAAGTTCCCACTACAAATTATATCAACCTCAGCAGAAAACTGTGTAACGGGGATAGGACTCGTTATAAGTAAGAAAGTAGGACAGAGAGTGACATACTGTGCACAATACTGTGATGGGGTTTTTCTCCATCAAAGTCGACAGCAAAAACGACAGGTCACATAATAGTGACGTCACAAGCCGAACAGTGGGCAGAGTGAGTGTACAAGAATGTTTAACAGGTAATTTGGTACGTAAAAGGAGACGAAAACCTAATAATCGTGAAAGACTGGAATCCGCAGTAGGGAAATGGAGGGATTAACTAGTTACTCGATAATTTTGCTTCGAAGTAGGAAAGAAACAGGAGAGTAACTAATTCAGATCTTCAATAAACTCCAGATAGAGATAGAGAATACACTATTTGGCAACCACCTTGGATAACAAAAGAAGTATTTCAGCTAACTGCCAAAGATTTAAGAAAAAGTGGTCAGAGACATAAAGAAATGAAACTGTAAAACTCACTCAGGAAATTACATGGAAGCCAGGACGAATTTGTTGCGGGAAACCTGTTGCGAGTTCATGCAGAAAATGGTTGTCTGAAGGCTTGATTCAGCATATAGCAAAGTCAAAACAACGTTCAGTGAAATTAAAAGTACGGTGGAAATATTGTGAGTGCAAGACGAATTCAACTATTAAACGCAAAAGTGAGTGTGTATAGGTGGAAAGAGTGAGATGTATGCCTC